>NW_027481152.1:0-414865 GCF_050403485.1 Sporobolomyces salmoneus | reverse complement strand
CCCTAACCCTAACCCTAACCCTAACCCTAACCCTAACCCTAACCCTAACCCTAACCCTAACCCTAACCCTAACCCTAACCCTAAAAACCCTAACCCTAACCCTAACCCATCCTCGCATCCAACCGCAGTGAAGATTGGAGATCCAGCTGCAATCACGACCCAATTCGGAAGATAATCGACCCAAAGCGTTTTCTTCGGCGTCGCGACTCGAACTTCCGCTTGACCTTTTCCTGAGTAAAGCGTATCGTCAGGCTCCGATACCTCAGAAAGTACCGAAAGAGACGACTCACGATCACCTTGATCGAAATTCCTCCATTCAAACGTATCTCCCGCCTCCGAATCCTCCACTTTCAGACTCCCAAAACTGACCACCTCCCTCACTCCCAACACTCTCTCACTTCCCTTCCTCACTACCTCTCCATCTGCAACTCGATTCAAAACCTTGAAAGTTGGTTCTCGATCCCTCAAACAGTACGACGGCGCCAAAACGATCGGTTCAGGTCTATCCTCCTCCACTTCTCCCGTCAGAGTATGACCAACGAGTCGATAATCGCGATCGGAAAGTCGAGGAGCTCCGTATCCAGGTTGGAATTGATTCGAAGGGACCCAAGGTCCGACGGCGGAGATGACGCTCGCTTCGTCGATTTGGAGAGGGAGAGCTGAGGCTTTTCGTTTACGAGGTTGAAGAGGGTTCGAAGAAGTTGCTTGTTGGGGAGGAGGGTAAGGAGCAGCTCCGTTATAAGCGTCGAAAGCGGCGGAGTTCGAAGTCGAAGCGAAGGCGTTCGCGTCGAGAATTGGAGCAGAAGCGAAAGCAGCAGCCGAAGTCGATTGCTGGGGTTGAACTGCTGGATTGGCGTTCAGAGATTGAGGTTGAGGTTGAAGTTGAACGGTTCGAGGTCGTTTCGTTTTCCTCGCGACTAGTTTATTCGGTTGAGCTGCAGTTCCCATTCCCTCAACAAAGCTGTTCTGAGCAGAGAGGTTCTGAGGAGTGGGTACGAGAAGTCGAGGAGTGAAACCGTGTGATTCGAGGATGATTCGTCGAGAAGTTTCGGGAACGAGAGGAGGGAATTCGGAGGTGGAAAAAGTGATTACTGCGACTTGTCCGTCGGATGAACAAGCCCAGAGATTAAGTCCATCTTTCGACCTGTTTCGGAGCGTCATTAGCAGTCGTTTCGCGTCGAAACGAACGAGAAACGAGAAAAACTCACCAGGACAAATCGAGAACGTCTCGATCGAAAACTTCCTCCAACGCTACAAGAGGGCGACCGAGATCGCTCAGCCACAATGAGATCGAACTACGGGCAGCGATCGCTACGAGAGTCGTCGTGTTTCCGAGAGATGGAGGAAGATTCGGATCTCGGAGGAAAAGAAGTGGATTATACGCCTGTAGAATCAAAGAGAATGAGCTCTCGACTACAACGAGAGACGGTACTTGTAGAGAAGAGAGCTCACCGCAACCGTTACGATATCGGGATGACCGATCAACGAACTCGCTAAACCCCAATCCCCTGCGACGTTCTTCCTCGCAATCACTCCAGCTACGAACACCGGTCCATTCATTGCGTTTGGAGCAACGATAAACGATCCATCAGGACTCCACCTAGACAGAGTTAAAGTCAGCCCTGAAGAACATGGAACTCGACGTGAATGCAAGATCTTGGACTGACGCAGGTCTCGTTCCGTTACTCTTTGGCGCATCATCAAAAGCGTCCTCGATACTCTTCTCGAGTCCCCAATCAGTAGTCCTCCAGATTTTCATCGAGTTGTCGTCGGATTGAGTTGCGAGGAATTGACCGACGGGATCGAAAACGACTCCTTTGACGAATCCTTGATGACCTTGAAGCTTGCGGAGGAGCTCTACACAATCACCGACGTCAGTTTGATGCAGAAAACGGTATCACTGAGCGGAAGCGAGAATGTACCAAACGAATTTCCAGACCAAACGAAAACTTGATTATCGAGGCCGACTGAAGCGAGGAATCGATCGTCTGGACTCCAAGCGACATTCGCGACGTCTACCAGTATCGTAGGCGAAGAGATCAGCTTAGGGTTGAACGGAGAAGGAAAGAGAGAGGAAAGCTTTCTTACCAGATTGATGACCGACTAAACGACGAGTCGCTTTCCAATTCTCGATATTCGTCGTCTCTGATCCCCAAACCTTACCTCCTTTCGCACTGGAAGTGGGTGGAGTTCATCAACCTCTCGAGCCGCTCAGGTAGAGAATTCCGTTCACTCACCCATCTAAAGCCCAAACTAAAACCGCTCCATCATCTGCTCCACTCGCGAGATACGCTCCTCCATTACTCCATTTCAACGTCGTTACCGCACCCGCATGACTCGTTCCCGTACAAAGCAACCTCGGACATTTCTCCTCCCCTTGTTCCTCCTTTTCCTTCTCGAGCACAGGAGCAGTGTTCCAGATCCGTATGACCGTGTCCAGTCCTCCAGTCGCTACTCGGGAGCCGTCGGGGTGTACGTCGATCGCGTAGAGGGTGAGCCACGGTTTGCTCGGACGAGTTTCATCGAGGTGGAGAATCCACGAGGGTTTCGTGATGTGCATCTTGGCGACGCTCCCGAGAGTTCACTCTGATGTCTTGGAGCAGTCCAGTCGCGTTGTCGAGTTTCCGAGTGAGAGGTGAGAGGGAGAGCGATGAGAGGTGAAAGTTGAGTGATTTGGCGGGCTTTCACAGACCGGGCGATGAGTCTCGAGGGATCGTAGTAGTCGTCTAGGTCCTTGGGCTAGATCGCAAGCCTCGAGTGAGGCGGAAGAGCGTCGTTGACGGTCGAGGGGAGCGACTTTGCAGAGAATCGTTTCTCTTCCTCCTTCACTTCACTCGATCACTCGATAACGCTCGTGAAACTCTGGAAGGTCTTCAGGCTCGGTATACTACGCCGGGAATGCGTCTCGCGCAAGCTTCGCAGCCTAGTCTCTCGTTCGCGCTTTCTCGCTTTTCGCTCTTCCGGCCCATTTTTTCGTCGATTTGTTGTCTCAGCCCATTCAATCCGCTATGCTCTCGACTCTCATTGCGATAAGAGGCGAAAGAATGAATCCCGGTTCAAGATTCCGATCTTTGTCGAACTTTTTCGCTCGCTTCGTCTGTATCGATACAGACGAAACGATATCGTTTTGGCTTGCTTTGAGCTCGATGAGAACGCTGCTGCTCAGTGGACTTCTTCTCAATCTCCTCCTCTTATACAAGACACCTGGCGGCGCGTCGCACCCTAATGGCCCTAACGAACGCAAGCAAGATGAGAAGAACACGCTTTGCGAAAACCTCGACGCAAAACCTTTATAGCTGATCGTCAATTCCGCTCAAACAGGCCACGTTCTTTTGTCTCTCATCTCCCGAAAGTGTTGTGACGATCCCTTGGAGCTGACCCGCAGATCAGCGGGTCTCTAGACCGAGGCGCATACTTTTCCTCACAGAACTCGAGACTCCGAACGCTCAAGTGGTCTTTCACCCTTTGTCTGAGCTGTTTTACCCTGAAGACCTTCTCCATCCTCTCTTAGTAGGAGATCATCACGCCAGGAGCAGACAAACAGTTTGAAGCACGCAAGAATCATCGACAATTCGGAATTCAAGCTGCGACGCATCACACGCTCAAAGCTCGTCCATCACTCTCAGCCTCAAAAAGCTCCCAGCCAACGTACGGATTCGCCCCGATTACAACTAGACAAAGATGCGGTCGAACAATCAAAAAGTAGTCAAGAGCCTTCCGAAACGAAACCCGGAACTTCGAAGCAAGCTCAGAGAAACGAACTAGCGACAACTAGCACGGTCTTCCGCAAACTCCCTGTAACATTCCAGAGCTCCGTGTCGGTCGCCGTCTCCGGTCGTTTCAAGCGAAGCGAAGCAGAATCGATAATCGTCGAACTCGTTTCGCTTTGTCCGCGTCGAGGTAGCTCAAGAGTTTCCGATCCGGTCAAAGCAGCATTCGTCAAGATGAAGCATACTTCACGGCTCTTTGTGACGAGGTTGATAAGCGAACAGCGCCTTCGTCAACGTCTCATCGAAGAACCCAAAAAATTCGTTTTCTCCCGAATCGCCTTGAGCCTGTCCCCTTTCACCCTTCTAGTGTCTTCCTGACCAATTTAGCCTGCGTGAGTCTCGATAGACCGTAGAGGATCAGATCACAACGTTGAAAAGAGGGTAGAAGTCGCCTCCAACCCTGAAGACAAAAGCGAAATTTCGACAATCTTGAGGATCCAGAGCGGTGTAATCCAAGCGATCGGCGCCTCTGCGTTCCTGGCTGCCCCTAGGTACCATGCTTCGAGGATCCAGAGTGTACTGAGAGCAAGGCGGGACGAAGCAGACCGAAGGGCGAGAAATGAAGCGAATCGAGTTGAAGCGACAAAGACGAAGGTTTTCGAAAGAGACGCTTGATCGGCTGGATGAGTCGCCGGAGTAGCAGAAAGTTAATCGTGCAGACAGCTAGGTCGATCAAGCAAAGCGAGAGGACCGAGTTGGCCAGCGAGTTGAAATCGAGTGTCGAATCCTGGGGCGTGAGCGCCAGTCGCGCGGCTTGCGAGAGTAGAGCTGAGGAGACTTCAGCTTGTCGATTGAGCCGTAGCTGGCCGAGTCGAGTGAATGGTAGGAAGTCAAGACGAGTTCATCGATGTCTCCTCCTTTCTCATCACTTCGACCTCTTTGAACCGACTTTACAGCTCACATCTATACCTTCAGAGCTACTTCAGAATGACAGGTACGTCTTGATCTCTCTCTCTCGCCCGATTCGACTTCGCATGATCTCACTTCGAGCCTGTCTCTCCCTCTCTCACACAGATTACGCCGAAGAACGAGCATCAGAGCTAGAAGTGCTGGAGAGTATCTTTCCTGATGAGCTAGAAGGTGAGCTATTCTCTTCCACCTTGAGGTTGAGCGAACGAGGTTTCGAGAGAGGGTCTCTCGAGCGAGCCAGCGGATGTGGTGGTAGAACGTTTCAAGGGGGATTTCCAGAGGGAATAGATCAGAGGGCGGGCGTGAGAAGGAAGAGTTCAAGTAACGAGACGGGGTTGAGCATAAGAAATGGTTTTCGCAAGTGGGGAGAACCGTCGTCGCCCGAGCTGTCCTGCGGCTCTTACGAAATCAGCGAAACAGAGTCCAGACGAACAGTGAAAGGCAGAGCTGACCCACGTGTTCCATGTCGATCTGAAACAGTTCTCTCGGAAGACAAAATCTCGATTCGAGTTGAACCGGAAAATCAAAGCGAAACGAACCCTTGTAAGTCTCACCAGCGGCATTCTCGCCATGCTCTCTAGGCCACCCTTCGTCCTCCTCTCCCCTCCATCCCTCGTTTGCTCTCGAGGATGACTTTCGCTGATCTTCTCTGCGAAACGCTTCTTCCCCAATAGATATCCTAAATCTCGTCGTAACCTATACACCAACATACCCGGATGAACTACCAGAAATGGAGCTCGAAGTAGTAGAAGGCGAATTATCCTCATCGGAAGAGACGTTTCTACTTGACGGACTAAAAACGAGCGGAGAAGAATCTTTAGGAATGGTCAGTCTCTGCCTCTTACACTTGTTCGAAACCCACTGAGTGTAAAGGTTGTGCTTGATGATTAGGCGATGGTGTACACGCTGAGTACGCAATTGAGGGAATTGATCTCTGAGATGTTTGTCCAACGGAAAGAACGGATAGCAGCAGAAGACGAGGAACGATACCGAGCTGAAGAAGCCGTACGTCTTTCACTATCTCCCGTAATCGTTCTCTGAAACTACGTGCTGCTTTGCTCACTCACTTCGTTCGTTCGTGACAGGCGATCGCGAAAAAACGAGAAGGAACAAAAGTAACGAAAGAATCTTTCGCTAGTTGGTCGGTTAAATTCGAGAAGGAGATGCAAGAGGTACGAAAGAAGGAAGAACAGGAGAGACTGAAAGGGTTACCGGGGAAAGAGCGGGAGGAGGCGAAGAGATTCCTCGCGAAACTTACTGGTGAGCTCTCAAACTTCCTTCTTTCAACTCGTCTGGCAAGTCCGCTCACTCGGGTTCGTCACAGGTCGACAACTGTTCGAGTCGGACTCGACGCTCGTTGGTTCGGATGCTGTGTTCGGAGACGAAGGAGATGTCGCAGTCGATTTCTCTCAATACGAAAGAAGAAACGACGACGACGAAGATGAGGATGAGGATGAGGCGGATGGAGTGGGAGAGAGATTACGATTGGCGGATCTTAGTGATGATGAGCAATAGCGAAACTACAGTTCATTCTCAGCGGACAACTTTCGAGAGTTGTTCCCCCGCGAAACGAAAGAGAGAGAGAGAGGAGAGTCAAAAATTCTCAAAGTTCTCGAGCCGAATTGCCGCCGACTTCCTCCTCTTTAATTCTCCCCCTCGACGCCTCTCGACTAGACACCTCGAACCAGTAAACCTAGTCGCATCCAGAGCCAGTCTCCCTTGCCACCATGCGTCGTTCCTTCGCCTCTTCTTCTCGAGCACTCCGTTCTTCCCCCGCTTCAACTCCCTCTTCTTCCTCGATCGCCACTTCTCTCCGACCTTCCCTCAAAGCGAACAAACAACAAACGAGATCTCTCGCTACCGCTACGAACAAGATCGAGGCTCAATTAGCTACGTGAGTCAAAGTCTCTCTCGAGATCGGCAGAAAAATGTTCCCTCTCCCTCCACTCTCGCCGGGGTTACGGCGAATCCGAGTCGAACACTGTATTGGTTGATCGTGTTGGAGATTTACCGTGCCGAATCCGATTGCGAGGAGAGTTTCCCGAGGAAGAGTGGAGAAAGTGGAGTCAAGTTCAACTCATCCCGTTCTGAACGAACTGACACACTCGAGCATGAATGTAGACGACCTAAACCTGCCCCTACATTCAACCAAGTCCCGAAATCTGAATCGGGCGCGACTCCTTCCCCTCTCTCATCGAAATCCGCAAACGCAAATGATCTCGACTCTTCCTTCATCGGTTTATCAGGAGGACAAATCTTCCACGAGATGATGTTACGACACAAAGTTGAGAAAGTGTTCGGTTACCCAGGAGGAGCGATCTTACCCGTCTTCGATGCGATTTACAATTCCCCAAATTTCGATTTCGTTCTTCCTCGACACGAACAAGGGGCTGGACACATGGCAGAAGGTTACGCACGAGTATCTGGTAAACCCGGAGTCGTACTCGTCACTTCGGGACCGGGAGCGACGAACGTAATCACCCCGTTACAAGACGCTCTCTCGGATGGAACTCCCCTCGTCGTCTTCTGCGGTCAAGTCGCTACTTCTGCGATCGGTTCCGATGCTTTCCAGGAGGCCGACGTGATTGGAATCTCTCGTTCGTGTACGAAATGGAACGTCATGGTTAAAGATATCGCCGAATTACCTCGACGGATTAACGAAGCGTTCAAAATCGCAACTTCGGGTCGACCTGGTCCGGTTCTCGTAGATCTACCCAAGGACGTCACAGCCGGAATCCTACGACAAGCGATCCCTCACCGTTACACTCACCCAGAACTCGTCGAACACAACCTCCCTTCTCGGCAACGAATTCATTCCGCAACTTCGCAACTCGGAGGAGAAGCGAAACCCATCTCGGATGCCGCACTCGAACGAGCAGCTCATCTCATCGCGAACGCGAAACGACCCGTCATCTACGCCGGACAAGGAATGCTTTCGACTCCCGAAGGACCTGAACTCTTGGCTCGTTTATCGAAGGAAGGAAATATCCCCGTTACAACGACTTTGATGGGATTGGGAGCGTTCGACGAACTCGACGAGAGTCATTCGCTTCACATGCTCGGAATGCACGGATCCGCTTATGCGAATTTGGCGATGCAATCCGCCGACGTTATCATCGCTCTCGGAGCTCGTTTCGATGATCGTGTAACTGGTCGTGTCGACAGTGAGTTGGAGATTCCTTTTTCTTCCGCATCGTGAGTGAAAACTGACGACTCGGCTCGATTTTGCGAATCACTCGACTCTCAGCTTTCGCTCCCGCTGCTCGAGCTGCCGCCGCTCAAGGTCGAGGAGGAATCATTCACTTCGAAATCCAACCCAAGAACGTCAACAAAGTGATCAACGCGAACGTCGCGATCACTGGAGACGTTCTCGAATCTCTCTCTCAACTTCTCCCTCTCCTCCCATCTCAACCTCTCGAACGAAAAGAATGGTTCGCCAAGATCAAAGAATGGAAGAATGATTACCCTTTCACCTACGTTCCTTCGGATCCGAAAAAAGGAGAATTGATGAAACCTCAAGAAGTTATCGAAGCTTTGAACGATTGGTGTGAGGAACATGGGAAAGAGAACGTTATCGTTTCGACCGGAGTTGGTCAACATCAAATGTGGGCTGCTCAACATTACCGATGGAGACATCCTAGAACTTGGGTCTCGTCGGGAGGTCTCGGAGTGAGTTTTCTCTGCTCTTCTCTCTCTTTGTTTCTCTCGTCTCAAAGCTGACTCGGATTCCGCACGATCGTGTTAGACGATGGGTTACGGTCTTCCCTCGGCGATTGGAGCCAAGGTTGCAGCTCCCCAGAAAATCGTCGTCGACGTCGATGGAGACGCTTCGTTCTCGATGACCGCTATGGAACTCGCTACCGCTTCTCAATACGATATCGGAGTCAAGGTTCTCCTCCTCAACAACGAATTCCAGGGTATGGTTCTTCAATGGCAAGGTGAGTTTGGTCGCTCGATTTCCTTTTTTTTTTCGCTGGAGTTCTCGTTCCTTCCCATCTCCGAACCGAACTTGATACTGACATTTTCTTCGTTCGACTCACGATAGATCTCTTCTACGAGAAACGATACTCTCACACCGAGATGACGAATCCCGACTTTGTCGCTCTCGCTAAATCGATGCGTGTTCACGCGATCCGATGCGATTCCCTCGAAGACCTACCTGCGAAGATGAAGGAGTTCATGGAGTACGACAACAACAAGCCTGTACTCTTCGAAGCTCGCATCGTGAAAACGTGAGCATTCCCCCTTTTCTTTCTCGACTCGGTCTTTCCCTCTACGATCCGATGCTGACTATTGCTACCTATGTGCACGTATAGGGAGCACTGCATGCCTATGGTTCGTGCTTATCTCACGTCCCTTCGTCGTCGCGATGTCGAAACTGACGTTTTTCCATTCGAAACCTTAGGTTGCCGCCGGAAAAGCTCTCCACGAAATGACCATTCATCCTTCTCTCGTACGTTCTGCGCTGCCTCTCATCGTTATCTAAGGAGCATCGTCACTCACGTCTCGCTATCTGCAGAAAAAACTCGCAACTCTCGATTAATCGATCTGCACGACTTACCCAACTCTCTGTCCATTCTCGCGCATTCGGCCATCACCAGATCACGACGACGCCTCATTCATTTACCCTATTCCCCTTCTCTCTGCCTCTTGTATTGCCTTGCTGTCTCTTGTGGGTTTTCTTTTACCTTGTACCGATTTTTTTCCATCATTTTTTCGTTTTCGTCTTCTCTTCGTGGAACAAAAACAGGCTCGATTTCCCTGGCCTTACAGTCTCGCATGCAAAGGTTCCACTCGCGAGCGAACGACTTTGATGATCGACTATGAGCTAGAGAAGCAGAACCAGTCGAGTGAGTCTCGTTCGAATTTGCGCGAATCGCTCAAGGACAACGCTTGGCTTCGCTTCCACGCAGAGACCAGGAAGATTCTCGACGTCGGTCTCACCTCGAGTCGAGTGCGCTCGATTCATTGCGAACGCAGTCAAAGAGAAGTCGAGTTATGAAAATGGTGAGTCTTGCGTTTGGGCGAGTTTTCTCTCGACAAACTTCTCGCCTCGTCGGATCGAGCAGCGATTGCGAGAACTGAAGATGATGTTGAAGGCGACGGATCGCTCGGAAGCCTTGGTCTCCGAAGCCCATCAGCTCAAGGTCCTCGCGAACCCGCAATGACACACTCTGCGACAAGATCGCTTTCGCTTCGACGACAAATCCGTCAAGACCCCCGACTTCCATGTCGTTCACTCGGGTCCGTCCTGCTTACGGCAGCTCAGAGAATGATCAAGCGATCGAGCCAGGAGTTCAGCGACGAGGATAGTGCGAGAGAGGGGAGTTCGCAGCGAGCTCGCTCCGTTTCGACTATTCTCGTCGAGCAATCGTTTTGGAGTGGAGCTAGACTCGTCCGCTCCTCGCTGAGGCAGCTGACAGACGTTGAGAGAGTCGATCCATTGATGCCGCTGCTTACTTGTTCGCTCTTCGCTCGGCGCCCGAGCCTATGCGTGCGAACCGGTCTCAAAATTTCTCTCGCACGATTCCATTTTATGTTCTCGGTTCAGGCTCGACGACAAGAGAAAGGCTCTCGACTTTAACGAGAGCTCAAAGAGCAACATTGCGCGCTAAGTCAATCCATCCATCACGAAAAGCAAGAGGGAAGGGAAAGTTGCGAATTTTTTTGTGAACAACTTCGCCCCGACACGAGCCTAAGATCCTCACCTCCTATTGCCGTTGTTGACTACTCGATCTACTCGCGAGTTCCTCCAAGATTCTATCCTCTTTCTCCGATCTACTTCCAGCTCTCGCGTTCGTCGGTCCCGCTTGAGATAACAAGAAAGCGATATCTACTCAAAACGAATCCCTCATCAGTTCCCGCTTTCTCATATCTCCTCGATCCCCGAGCAAGAGAGAGAAGGAGCAAGAGAAAGATGGGAGAGGAGGGAAGAGGACGTACCGAGAGATTGTTCGAAATTCAACCTCGGATCACAATGACTCTCGAACCTCAACCCCAAACTCTCTTCTTCCAACCTCATACTACCTCCTAAACACTCCGTTACACTCAATCCATCCTCAGTTATATCCCCTGTTAACTCGAGGTGGACTCCACCGAGTCGGGAGGAAAGAGAAGAATGGATTTTGAGGGAGGATAAGAGTTCCGAGACGAGAGATGACATGTGTCGAGTTTTGTGGAAGGGAGGAAGGGTTGAGGTTTGAGTGTTACCGTGCATTGGGTCGGAAATCCAAACGACTAAGGAGAGAAGAGGGGTTGTTAGTAAGAATGAATCGAGAGGAGAGAAGAAGGAGAAACGCGAGAGAAATTTACCGGGATGATTTGAAGCTTGAACGGCTTTGATATGTTCCGGTAACAATTTCTCAACCTAATGATGATTCGACAGCTCATCAATCTCCGGCAGTCATGCAAGAAACTAACGAGATAGTGGAACTCACTAATTCAGCTCCATACCTCGCAATCAACGTAACTCTTCCTTCCTCCCTCTCGGGATTCACAATCTCCAACAACTCGACCAACTCTTGACCTTTCATCGAAGGTCCAACTTTGATTCCGATCGGGTTTTGAAGTCCTCGGAAGAATTCAACGTGAGCTCCGGAGAGGGATCGAGTTCGATCTCCGATCCAGAGGAAATGACTACTCTCGGTGTCGACCGAGGTCAGTTGATGCTAGTGGAGGAAAGGAGGGGAAAGACGCACGCGGAGGTACAGTAGTAACCTGTTTCGGGGGACGAAGGAGAAACTCTCGCGAAAGATGGAACGACGCATTTCCTCGTTAATGCCGATTCATACTCGAGCATTAAACCCTATATCTCGAGAATCTCGTTAGTCTGTCTCTCATCCTCGCAGGCAGGAGAGAGTGAGAGGAAGAGAGACGAGACTCACTTCGTGACTCATGAAAACTTCTGCCGATTCCAAAGCTCCCTTGACCCCGTTTTTCCCTCCATTCCCACTAGCACCAATCACTTTCATAAACTCCAATGCCTCTCCCAATTGCCCCACGATCGCTTCGTAACTCTTCAACAGTTCAGGACTTCTAACGTGCGACAACGGGAGAGACCAAGGGACGTTCTCGGTTGAGGAATGAGGGAGGGATGCGAAACCGGAGGAGAGGAGGGAGCGCACGTGGTTCACGGTAGAGACGGAGTGGAAGTAGGAGAGGAGGAGTCGTTCGGGATCGGGGAGGCGGTCAGAAGGGTGGATTCCATTAACGTTGTCGCCTCTATTTCCGGCAAGCAAACTCAAGGGGTCTTCAGACACCAGCTCAGAATGATGAGTCAGAAGATACCGTGAACCCATGCTCACCGGAACGAAGGGATTTCTTTCCCTTCGACGATTTCAGTTTGTTTCGAACGAGGTTTCGCGTATTGTCCTCCCATTCTCGCTAATCTCACTACCGGAACTTTCAATCCCCCTGTACGCGAATTTCAAGACGTTATCAGTCACGTCGAGGTTGATCGGTAAGGAATAGGATCACGCACAGATGAGAATGAGAGACATTGAAAGTAAAAGTGATAAACGATGTTCAATCTTCTCTGAAGTTGCGTATTCAAATAACTCTATCGGAGCGTAGACGTCGTCAATTCGAGTTCCTTGTCCTCCTACATACAGAGAGAATGGCAGAGAGTGAGAAGGGGAGGGAGAACTGACCGGCACAATCCCCTCCTTGAAGTAAGAACGCTTCCCCTCTCCCAACCGCCGCTAACTCTTTCTTCAATCTCTCAATCTACTCTCTCAGCACCCACAGCGACTCTCATCAGCTTTCCTCCTCGTTGACTCAGGACGAAGCAAGTACCCCCTCAAGAGAAAAGCCGAACTGACCTCTACAGCGCTAACGATCGGTGGTAGACTCTCCAGCTTTCCAACTACTTGATCGAGAGTGGATTTCTTCTTGTACAAAACTGGATCGGGTTCATCGAGTGTTGTGGAGGATGATGATGATGATGATGAGGGGTAATCGACAGATTGGCCGATCGGGAACGATCTCCAACTTGATGGTGACCATTCTGTACGATTCGTAGACATCGCTTGTATCGGTTGGCGAGGGGTTGGGAGAAAGTAGGAAGAGAAAGAGGTCCACGCGGGCCGAAGAAGTCTTTGAAATTCGTCTCTCTCTTCTCGGGAAGCCGTTCGCAACTCTGAGTCTCTCGAGTCAAGGTTTTGACTCTTTCGCAACTAAACTCTAGTATAGTACAAATATTCTATGCGGTTCCTACAGCCCTCCTAACTTCCCTCATAGTTCCCTCTGCGAATTCCCTCGCCTTCTCCGCTCCTTTCCGTTCCATCTCACCAACCCATCCTTCCTCCCTCCTAATCCTCTCAAACTCTTCCCTAAACCCTTTCAACCCTTCCGAAACAACTTCGATTAATTCTTCTTTAAATTCGACAATACCCCTCTCTCCCGAGAAGCGATCACAGATCTCGGAGGGAGTTTGACCGGAGTAACCAGAGTGGATTGATAAGAGGTTTGAAACTCCTGGTCTCTCTACCGGATCGAATGTGACTCCAGGGATTGAATCGGTCACGGCGGATTTTAGTTTGGAGCGAATGAGGGAGGGAGAGTCGGTTAGGAATAGGACGGAAGATGGGTTCGGGGAAGATTTGGACATTTTCGAAAGAGGGTTTCGGAGGGATTGAATTCGGGGGTAATCAGCTACACCACACCAACCACTCAATCATTGTCAGCTACAAGATCGCTACATCGTCCACCAGAAGAGCGAGAGAGGCTGGGCGGGGACTCAACTAAGCATAACTTCCGGTAACCTGAAAGCTCCTTTCCCTTTTCCTTTCGATTTCGTACCGTCAGAAGACCATTTCTGTCCTGGGTATTGACGATTGAAGGATTCGGCTAGGTCCCGACAGAGTTCGAGGTGTTGGGTTTGATCGTTTCCGACTGGGACGTGAGTCGCTCTGAAGTCAACGAGCGAATCAAAGGGCGAACGAAAAGTCAGCTCGACAGGAAGAGACCGCGTGAGCAAAGTACCAAGAGATGGGAACTGACTTGTAGAGTAAGATATCGGCAGTTTGTAGCACTGGATAAGCTAGTAAACCTAGTTGTAACAAACTCTCGTCGACTTCATCTTCACTATTCGCGTTCCTCAGACTCGCCAGTTTACTCTACTCTCGTCGACAGATACATCAGTACTCTCCTTCTCATCATCTCGAGCCGTTGGAGAGCTAGGGGAGAAGGGGAAAGGAGGGGTAAGGGCGACTCACTTTCCAACTAGTCATTCTCAATAACCTCCCCACCGGCGTCACACAATTCAAATACCACCCCAACTCGGCATGTTGCGGTACCATATCCTGATGAAACAAGGTTATATCCAACCCTTCTTGCGCTTGATCATGGAGACCGAGAGCTAAGAGGACGGAAAACATGTCTCGACGTTCTCGTAACAGTTTCTTCGGATCCTGTGTAGCTCATTCAATCCTCAGATCAGCCTTCGACGGAAAGGACTGTCGGGGAGACCTAGAGAGGAAGAAGGAGCTCACTTGAGGTACGGTGAGAGCGTGTAAACCGACTACAGAGAAAATTAACCGATCTTTAAGCTGTTTCTCCCGTTGTTCTTTGACGAGAGATTGCCATTTCGATAGAGCTCCTAAATGATTCCCTATCTATCCTCTCGTCTCACACTTCGTCAGTGTCAGCCGGGGAAGGAGAGAGAGAGAGAACGAACATGAGGAATCCCGGTTGGTTGAATCCCTGAGAAAACTACCCTTCGAGCAGCTGAAGGTGGAGTCCCAGCTAGTTGTTGTCGTATTCTCGTGGTCGAACGCATACTGGTAAGGTGTAGAAGGGAAGGAGAGAGCTCTCCAGAAATTCCTCATCAATGAACTTCTCCCATCTCTACCTCTTCGACTCTCAAGACCCACCCGAATTCCCGTAGATGAGTTTCTGGAAACCTGGAACGATCGCTCCTGGTAGTTCGATCGATCGAGACGCAGGAGGAGGAGGAGGAGGAGGAACGGGAGGGGATTCATCAAGTTCAGCGATTACTGGAAGAGTCTCTACGAATCTAGGGGTATCTGAACGGAGGAATCGGTTACCGATCACTAAACAGCGTGCGCTCTCCCACCCTTCAGCTCCCGCACTCACACGAGCTGATCCGTAGCGAGGCGTCTTCACAGGCGATTCACTCCTCTACACTCTTGAACAACACCCCGTAGTAGTCTTACAGTCTCCGACAGGTACGGGTAAATCTACGCAGCTACCACAGTTCTTGTTAGAGGCGGGGTGGGCGAAGGAAGGGAAATTGATCGGGATCACTCAACCGAGAAGGTATGTCTCCTCCATCTCCATCTGCTTCCCGGATAGCGGAACTGATAGAGCATGAGAAGAGGTGTAGGGTAGCGGCAATTAGTGTCGCTCAGAGAGTAGCGGAGGAAGTAGGATGCGTGTTGGGAGACGAAGTGAGCTCGAATTCTCTCTTGTCGTCCTCGTTTGCTCGCCACAAGTAGCTAATGCGACGGCCGTCGGCAGGTGGGATACAACGTTCGCTTCGAGTCACTTTCCTCGGCGTCGACTAAGATCCTGTATCAGACCGACGGAATGCTGTTTCGAGAGATTCTGCTCGATCCGCTTCTATCGAAGTGAGCTGCTCTTCGTCCTTCTATCCTTTCCTTCCAACAGATTGCTGATACTAGGAGGGCCGATAGGTACTCGGTGATTATGGTAGATGAAGCTCATGAGCGGAGTTGTTATACGGATTTATTGCTCGGAGTTTTGAAGAAGTACGTTCTACTCTCTGACTCTCCCTCCGTTCGCCTATTCGAGAGACTCTCGTCCCTCTAAATACTGACGAATGATTCTCTCTCGCGTAGGATCCGCAAAATTCGACCCGAATTACGAATCATCATCTCCTCGGCAACTATCGAAGCTCAACTCTTCGTCGACTATTTCAACGACTCTACCTCTACCTCCGAACCTCCCTCTACCCTTCTGACCAATCTCAACGGATCCTCGAGTACAGACGCTGGAGAACCCCCACGAAAGAAATCTCGCTGGGACAAGAAAGAGAAACTCCCACCTCCCGTGAAAGATCAAGCGGTAATGGTTCGACTCGAAGGGAAAGCGTTCCCGGTTGAAGTATGTTATCTAGAGGAAGCGACGAACGATGTGGTGTTGAAAGCGGTCGAAACGGTTTTCGATATTCATCTCAAGGTACGTCGTCTTCGAACCTCAGCAACAGAACTGTAGTTGCTGAGGTTTCCATTGTCGACACAGCACCCTCAAGGTGATATATTGGTGTTCTTGACGGGGAGAGAGGAGATCGATCGATGTTTACAGATGATCTCAGATTATTTGCATCGGTGCGTCTTCTTTCCTATCTTTCCGCTAACTTGTGAGTTCGCTCACCTCCTCCCGCTCCATCTGATACAGATTACCTCAAGGTTCACCGCCACTCTCGTTCCTCCCACTTCATTCAGGACTCTCTACCGAAGCTCAACTGGCCGCGTTCGAACCGCCTGCAAGGGGAAGTCGTAAAGTTATTGTTAGTACGAACGTTGCCGAAGCGAGTGTGACGATCGAAGGGATCAAATTCGTCGTTGATTCAGGTCTCGTCAAAGTACGCTCTCTCCCCTCTTCATCCCTTTCCCGTCTCTTTCCCACTGACTCTCTCGCTCTTAGTTGAAATCCTTCGACCCGACAACAGGGATGGAATCACTCCTCGTCACTCCCTGTTCCCTCGCTTCTCTCTCCCAACGCACTGGTCGAGCCGGTCGTACCTCCCCCGGAAAATGTTTCCGTCTCTTCCCCTCTTCCTCTCTCTCTTCCCTCCTTCCCACTACACCTCCCGAAATAACTCGTTCCGACATCTCCCTCCTCCTCCTACAGTTGAAATCACTCGGGATCAAGAACCTAGTGAGAGGGTTTGATTGGTTAGAGAGTCCGAGCGCGATGATGATGGAGAGAGGATTGGAGTTCTTGACGTGTTTGGGTGCACTGGATGAGGAGAGTGGGGAACTGACGGACCCGCTGGGGAAGAGAATGAGTGAAGTTCCGGTGGATCCTATGATGAGTAAAATCGTGAGTTCGCTCTCCGCTCTACTACTCGGTTGAGATCGACACGGACTGAGTAGGACGGTCGGTTCGTACTTGCAGCTGCTTGACAGTCATCGGTATGGATGCTCGGATGAGATTCTGACGATCGCAGCGATGACTTCTGTTCAAGAACGTTTCTTCCCCCCTCTTCCCTTGAGCGACGACGATCGATTGACTCGGGAACTCTTTCTGCAGAATGTCTTTATTCTCGACGACGAAGGAAACGGTTCATCATCGATTAGGGGTGAATTGGAGAGAAGGAAATTCACGGTTGAAGAAGGGGATCATTTGACTGCTTTGAACGCTTTCAACGCATTCGTGAAACGTGAGTCATTCAAATTTCCCACGCTGAGATGGGCTCTATCGATTCGATGGGCAGAGACTGACGAAAATCGAACGAAACTTTGTAGACGGTCGAAAATCCTCGAAATGGTGTCATACAGTAAGTCGTTTCTCCTCCTCCTCGATCAGCCCTCGCACGTCTGACTCCCGTCTCCTCGCTGTCTGTAGCATCGGCTCAATTTCCGCGCCCTCTCTCGCGCCCTCTCGATCCGTACCCAACTCTCAAAATACCTCACCCGATTCGGAGTCCCCCTCATCTCGTGCGGGACCGACGATTCAAAAGTACGGAAATGTCTCGTCAGTGGGTATTTCAGGAACGCTGCGGTTTGGCGGGATGATGGGACTTTTAGATCGATCAAGGAGGGAGCTGTACGTTTCTACCTCTCTTCTCCTAGTCTCTCGCGAGGAGGAGGCCGTCGCAGGGAAAAAAGTGTGTGCTGACGAAGAAGAGTCGAGTGAGTAGGTTCTCCATATTCATCCAAGTTCAGTACTCTTCACGAGAACTCCAAAAACGAAATATGTAGTTTATCACGAAGTGATCGAAACGACAAAGAGGTTCATGAGGGAGATTACGTGCGTCGAACTGGATTGGTTGGTTGAAGAGGCGGGTCATTATTATAGCTTCAGAGATTGAGTGAGGGGAGTGAAGACTGGAGGAAGAGTTTCAGTTTTCGTTTTTCTGGAGATTGGAATTGTTGTTACAATTAGTCGCTTTCAGCCGGGCTAGATAGGGAGTGTTGTTAGTGTCTACTATGGAGAACGACCTGTCTGTCAGCGCTCGCAAGCTTGCAACGAGGCTTGAATGCGAATCGACTTTCTGCACGTGCGAGAAAACCAGAATATTTGGATTTCAGATTCAGGCGCCCGTGCGGCTTCACCAAGTAGGCAATAAGCAAGTCTCGCCTCGCCGTGCACGAACTAACGGCTGTATGATTTGAAGCTGAAGCGACTTCGGAAAAACCTCCCGGTCGAACTCTTTTGCTTTCCATCTTGCTATCTCCCCAGCACTTTCACCTTTTACAGTAAGCTACGAGCATCAAGATACTTCTCAATCGGCAACTCTGAAGGTCACGCCGATCGGCACCTCCGGCGAGAGGAGGAACGGGAGATGGGAGAAAAAGAGGTGGAAGGGAAAGGAACACGATATCATGGAGCTTGGAGAACGCAGGCAGGCAGCAAGAGTTGATTACATGGCGTACAGAGGAACCAATTTAGCTGGAGCACTAGAACGCCTCGCGAGCAGGTTCAATCAATCTCCCTGAACACGCTGCTGATTCACTCTCGTTCTCTCTCTCGTTGCAGTCTTTCGAAATGGAACAAACCTACATCATGATCAAGTGAGTCTACACTCTATCCCGTCTTGCTCGAGCGAAAACTGATGAGTTCTCTTTCCCAGGCCTGACGGTGTCCAACGAGGTTCGACTTCCCTCCCTCTCCTGCACATTCACCCAGTCTAACCCGTCCACGCTCCACAGGACTCGTTGGAGAAATCATCTCCCGTTTCGAGAAGCGGGGCTACAAGCTCGCGGCGTTGAAGATGGTTCAACCTACTACTGAACACCTCGAGAAGCACTACGCCGATCTCGCCGGAAAGGGATTCTTCAAGGGACTCATCTCTTACATGGCTTCGGGACCTGTCGTCGCTATGGTTTGGGAAGGAAAGGACGCGGTCAAGACTGGTCGAGTCATCCTTGGTGCCACGAACCCTCTCGCTTCCGCTCCTGGAACTAGTGAGCTCCCAATCTCTCTTTTGATCGGTTAAGCGTTAGCTGATAGGGTGTGGTGTGAATAGTCCGTGGTGACTACGCCATCGACGTCGGACGCAACGTCTGCCACGGATCCGACGCTGTCGAATCGTAAGTTTTGTTTACTCAATTTTTCGGAATTCCCGCTGACAGTCGCCTCAACAGTGCCCAAAAGGAGATCGCTCTCTGGTTCCCCGAGGGAGTCCTTCAACACACTCTCGCCTCGGAGAAGTGGGTGTACGAGTCCTCTGCTTAGTTTTCTCGTCGTCGTTCCTTTCTTGAAACTGCATTCCATCCCCATCAAACTATCAAACTCCTTCCTCCCCTCGCGCTTACTTCAACGGTGGTCTTCCTTACCTCGAGTGTGTCACGCGAGAGGACCAGAGAGAGCGAGAGCGCCGAAGTCTCGAGCTCACCGGGATTCGGTGCGAAATTTGTCCGTCGAGCGTAAAGCGGGGCCCAGAAAACTCTCCTTTCTCTTCCTCCTCTCACTCCTTCCTCCCGACTACACTATGCCGAGCCCACGAGCGTGTTCCCTCTTCTCCCGTTCCGACGGCTTCACCTTCGGCTACAAAGTTCTCTCTCGACATCTTTTACCGTTCAAAACTCCTCTCGTACTCGTCACTGGGTTCGTCCTCGATTCGCTTTCACATAGTCTGAACGTATATAGCTCTGACACGTGTAGGTGGTCGTTCGGACGGTCGTAGGTTGAGCGCAGTAGGTTGATCGATTGGTTCCCTCTTGCTGCTTCACTCGCTCTTGAACGACCAGGTCAGTCCTGCTCCTCCATCTTCTACTCGTCCACCCTTCCCAGTGAATAAGCGACTGACCCGGCGCTGTGTGAGGTGACAGTGTTGGTGTTCGATAACCGAGGAATCGGTTCCTCGACGATCCCAGCCTCGAAGAAGGATGAGCAATACAACGTACAAGATATGGCGAATGATGCGATTTCGCTCATACAAGTAAGTTCCGTACTATCCGGAAAGGAAAGAGATCGAGGTGTTCATTCAACTTTCGACGTTTTGCGAGGGTTTTAACAGCACTTGAATTGGACGAGGATAGATATATTGGGGTTCTCTATGGGAGGTGAGTTCCCGTTCTCCTCTATCCACGCGATGAGCCGAGAAGCCTTGCAAAAAGGCAGCTCGTCCTCTGGACATCAATTTTCGCACACAAAGTTCTCTCTCGCTGATCTCCTTCTTCTCACTCGTTCAAGGAATGATCGTCTCCACCCTCCTCGTCACCCCTCATCTCCCCTTCACAGTAGAACATGCGATCCTCACCGCAACCTCAGCGTTCGTCTTTCGTTCGCTTCAGAGTTTCCGTCTCAACCTTTTGCCGAAGCTGACTCTCAAGCTTTCCGATGATCGCGAACAGGAAACGCGCACATTCTGATCTTCTCAAGGCGATACCGCAAGGTGGAGGAGGGACTGGAAAGGAGTTGTCGAGGGAGGAGAAAAGAAAGCTTGTTGAACCTTTTACTTACGTAAGTTCACGGTCTGATTCTCAGTCGCTCCTGTGCGCCGTGATTGAGCTCAACGTGTCCTACCGATAGGTGAATTACTCGCCCGAATTCGTGAAAAACCCGAAAGTATGCGTCTCTCGATTCTCTCGGTTCGTTTGACGACAACTGAGTGGTTACGAAACGTGGCGCCTACAGAACCGTGCATTGCTCGATAGACGGATAAACGAATCGATTGATTCGAGGAGACCTGCTAGGACAGTTCGTGAGTTGTAACTCCTTTCTCAGCTAGTGGCATTTGATTCCGACCTGAGAGGAATCGGTTCATGCAGAGCAACAAGTAGCTGTCGTGAGTCCTCCTAGCTGGATCGATATCCATGTCGTTGCTGACGAAGCACGAGGGTGATAGATTGCGGGCTACGACGTTCGAAAGCAACTCCCTTCAATCCCTTCGACACTTCCAATTTTGATCCTTCACGGAACTCTCGATCGTTCGTCCCTACTCTCCCAGCCATTCTTCCCAACCCCACTGACACGCGCTCGATACGCTGCAGGTTCCGTCTACTACACTGAAGCAAAGTACCTAACTCAAGGACTCAAACATGCGAAATTACAAACTTTCGAAGGGGTCGGACACATGCAAGTTCCCTTGTACTCTCCTCCTTGCTTCTACTGGAGACTGATAGGTGATAATGACAACAGGTGGTACGATTACTATACAACTTCATACTGGTCTACCCTCCTAAACACATTCCTTTCCGACCCCAAAGGAGGCGACGTTTCTTCCCTCAATGCTCCGACTCCCTCCGCTCGACTCTGATTCCACCGGTCCCAGCTTATCTTACTGTCTCGTGGAGGATTTGTCGGCGAGGAGGAGTAGAGGGGAAGAGGGGGAGTTTAGACGGATCCTCCAGAGGCTTCAAACTCGGATGGAGATTTCGCTTTGATCGCGAGGGCGTGTAAACCAGCTTCGAATTCTTGTTTTAAGGTATCATTTACCAATCTATGTCTTTGTAATGCTCGCTACACACCCCTCCCCGCTTCGCTCATCAGCTTCTCGTTCCGCTCGAGAGAGAGAGAGAGAGAGAGAGAGAGAGAGAGGGGAGAAGAAGGGATGAAACTCACCAATCCCTCGAATTTATCACTAACGATCTGTACGGTGAAATGACTCTCACCATCTCCACCTCCGACAGCTCTCATAGGCGCATGGTGTCGATGTTTAGAGGAATCATTCGTGATTTCCAACACGGTCGGGTTCAAGGCTTCTTGTAACTGTTCAAACTTGACGCGGGTTAGCTCTGAGTACGGACGGAGAGAATGGGAGCGTACTTTGGAGCGAATGGAGGATTCGACGGGACCGACAGAGGAGGAGGAGGACATGAGAGGAGAGGTCGAGGAGATGAAACGGATTCGAGAGGGAGAGAGCACAGGGGAGGCGAGTCGGAGTCGAGCGAGCATACAACGTAGCTATATCCTGAACAAACTGTCGAATTCGAGGATCGAGTGAGAGGTAGAAGAGGAGTCGAAGCGATCGATTCTCTCCTTTCTCCAGAATCTTTCCGTCGATCTCGTTCCCCCTCCTCGGACGTTCGAAACTCACCTTCAATCTAATCGATCTCGACTGTAAACGTCGACAAACCCTCTTCACCTCGATCCGACGATTGAAAGTACGTCAATTTCGACTCTTTCTCCTTTCGACCAAACTCGTAAACTTCCCGCGCTTCGACCACGCCTCGGGTAAGTACGCGGTCACTTTGAGATACGTCGAGACGTCTAACTGATCGTCGACATCTAACTCCCACAGTCTCGAGAGACTTAGAGCAAGAGAGAAATGGAGTACTCGGAGAGTAGCAATTCGGCGAATAATTCCGCAGGGATGCAAATGAGAGGTGAGTAGACGTCTTGTACAGTCGAATTGAGTGTATACCGTCCGATCTGGCGGTCGATCTCTCGAACGTCGAACCAGCTCTGACAATTTATTCCTCTCTCCTCTCCTCTCTTTCTTTCCCGCTCGCTACGATCGACCCGACGACACTTTCATCAACAGAACGACGAACTCGAGAATCTTCCTATCACCCCATGGCTTCCGATTCCGAAGATGGAGGAATTTCCGACGGCGACCCACCTTTCTTCTCTACAAACTCCTACCCCGCTTCTTCCCTCTCCCACCACGCTTCTCCCGTTCCTACCTCTCTTCCCTCGTACTCGAGTGCTCCTCCTCCTCCTTCCACAGCCTCAGCAACAGCGATATATTCATCAGCCCGTTCTACCCCGAATATAAATACGGAATCCCTCGCTGGAACGGCTGGAGGTGCTCCTCTTCTCCTAGCCTCTGCAACGAGTTCACCAGCGTCGTCTTCGGTTACAACGAGTAAGAAAGGTGGTGGAGGTCCACCGAAGAGGAGCTTTGAGGAATTGGAAGATATTGTTTTCTCGAATCCGAAATCGTTTGCGACTCTCGCTTTCGCGATTGCCGAGTGCGTCCCTCCTCTCCCCTTATCTTCTTCCTTCTCACTGAATACTGACGTGTGACGATGATGGTGCGTAGGTCAAGAGGAGTCACCCTAATCGTCTCGGACGATCGGACTCACAAAGTCACTTCAGCTTACATGCACATCGTTTGCGCTTATCGAAAGTCGGGATGTCCGTTGATCCTCAAATTGACGAAAGCGAAAGAAGGTGGTTGGGTACTAAAAGGTGCG
Organism: Sporobolomyces salmoneus; assembly: GCF_050403485.1. NCBI lineage: Eukaryota > Fungi > Basidiomycota > Microbotryomycetes > Sporidiobolales > Sporidiobolaceae > Sporobolomyces > Sporobolomyces salmoneus. The sequence goes on along the minus strand of NW_027481152.1, from coordinate 391,893 downwards.
AAGAAGCATCCCTCTCCTCCTCTCTTACTCTTTCTCGCGGAAAAAGTCGAAGGAGAACTGACATGCGGAGTGAGCGCTCGTGTCTACAGTCGATCCGAAACAGAAATCAGTCTACCGATGTCGACATCCCGCTGGTGCCGTCCCCGAGATCCCCTCCGCTTCCTCCCCCTCCTCTTCCGCTCAACTTGCCGGTTTCACTCAATCCTACCCGATGTCCTCTTCCCTCGACAAGGGCGTCTCGAAACCCAAAGCCGCTCGAATCTCCTCCTCTTCAACTCCCGTAACTTACTCACCTCAACAACAACTCGAACCCTCCTCTGGAAAAGCTGCCTCTTCTTCTTCGAAAGGTCGGATCCGTCCCCCTGCTCCTTCCATACCCGCCCCGATTTATTCCGCAGGTTCTCCAGCGAGAATGACTCCTATAACGACGTTACCCGCTCCAGGATCAGCACTTGAACGAGCGCTAGCTCCGCCGTTTGAGAGGTCGAGAGGGTTGTCGAGGGAAATCGTTCCGGTTCTTTCTTCGGCTGGAAACGGTTTAGTGAATGGATTCTCTGCTCCCGCGACGACGAGGGATGGAAGAGGCGAAGGGGATGATTCGATAACGAGTTCACCGAGAATTCAAAAACATTCACTACCATCCGAGAACTCAAATTCTCTTCTTTCAACCGTTCAAATCGTCGCCAAATCCGATTCGACGTCACTCCCTCTGTGGTCGAAACTCCTCTCGGCTCTCTCATCCACCTCCTCGCCGTCTCAGCCTTCGCTCCTACCACTCGCAGAAATCCTCTCCCATCCGTACATGTCGCTCCACCCCTCCACTTTCTACGCCACAACAACTCCCCCCGAAGTGAGAACAGAGTGTCTAGAAGGTTTACCGGTAGAGAAAACTGGGGTTTGGTTAAAAGTTTGGGCTAAACGAGTATTGGTTTCCGAGGAAGCATTTACTGTTTGGGAGGAGATTGCGCGGGGTCTAGAGGACGGGGCAGAGGAGGAGGATGAGAGAATGCATGAGGGGGAGGACGAGACGGTGAATGGAAGGGGAAGAAGAATGAGTGCGAGAAATGGAAATGGAAATGGAGTGGGAGGTAGAACGGGATCGAGAGCAGCTGGAGGAATCAAACCGGAAGTCGAGGAGGAGGATGGAGGTTTGTATAACCCGAATGGAAACGACTAGGATGATCTTTGCGGTGGAGGGAATAGACGAGGCAAGAGGACGAGGACAAAGGAGCAAGACGGAGGAGTTTGTTGATTTTCACTATCCATTTTTTGAGAAGAATGATTCGAACGTCGTAGACTGTCTGTTACTCTAATAATCTGTAACCATAATTCGCTTGTCTCCGTCGTGCTCATTATTCTGTCACACCCTAGAAAGAGACAGAGAGAGAACCTCAAAACCTTACGTTCGAAATTCCGACTCGTCTAATCCGAATACTCCCTCATCGCGATTGGCTCCCCTCCTTCATCTCTCCTCTCGCTCCCACATCCGTTCCATCGCCAGCTTTCTCGAATCATGTCCGCCCTCGGTCCCTCTCTCGCCTCCTCGATCAAATCCTCCCGAGGACTCTACTCGTTCTTGAAACCTCTCGCCGACAAATACGCAAACTTGGCTGGGTACCGTCAACACGGGTTGAAGTATGATGATATCTTGATCGAAGAGAACGATGTAGTACAAAAGGTACGGCTTTCACTCTGCGTCCGGCGCGTAGAAGGAGGGAGGAGGGAGATCGAGGAAGATGGAGAGATCAAGTCAACCTTCTAGAGGATGACGGTACGAGGCGGAATCGTTCACGGGGATTAGAGTAGGAGTAGTCTAGCTATGGCTAGTAGCGCTCGTACGGCGCGGACAGCCTCGAAGGGTGGCACCCTCTCCGAACTCATCCCTCTCCGATCACCTCTCCCCTTAGCTCACCGCTACCGAGCTCATACTGACCAACCTTCGTATCACCGTCTGCGCGTACCTGTTAGGCACTCGGTCGTCTCCCCGAACGAGAAGCGTACGATCGAGTATACCGATTAAGGGTCGCTTCCCAGTGCGCGATCATGCATGAGGAGTTACCGAAGGATAAGCAAGTCAAGGCTTCGGAGGTAAGCACTTCAAATTTCTCCTCTCTATCGAGTCAGTTCAGGCGGAAACTGATCACTTGTTCTTCCGATTTTCGACTCTTCCTCCTTTCGCTTTCTCTCTTCTCTCGCTTCTCTCGCCTGCTCGACAAACTCCTGCGTTCGACAAACTCCTGCGTTCAACCTTGCTCGACCAATTTTCAACCGGCCGCTCTCTTCCTCCGAATCCCCTCCCCTCTCTAATCGATCCTCACGATTCCACCTGTCTTTCTCAAAAAAATCCGATAATTCAATCCCTCTCGACGCGCGTTCCCAACTCCCGCAGGACGTCCGTTACTTCAAGCCCTACGTCTCGGAAGTCGAACACGAGAACGCTGAGCGAGCCAAGTGGGATAACGCTTCGAGGGCCTAAAAAAGAAAACCGGAAGATATCGTTGCGAGGGAGTTTTTCTTTTTTTTCTATTTCTTTCTTTCTTCATTTTTGTTACATCTTGCAAACCCCACTTCTTTCATTCACTGTCAGTGTCGATGCAAACGGCGGAAGAGAGAGAGAGATGAAGGGGGAAAAGCTCGGAGGCTCGAGGATTGACGTCAATTTCGGTTGACGTTTTGCTATCGAGATTCTTCCGCCTTCACTTCCTCTTCTCTCCTCACTACTTATCCTCGACGATGTTTACACGCTCACTCCGACTCTCTACGCCTCTCGCGCGCTCTAGCGTTCGAACTTTCAGTTCTTCTCTCCCCACTTCTCTCCGTCCCTCTTCCCGCTCCTCCGAAGCGAATCCCGTTTCCCGTAACCCTGCGAACAAGGACTTCAAAGAACTCGGTAAATCCGCCGCAGAAGAAGCCCGGGGAGTAGGAAGAGCGATTGCGGAAGCCGTTGCAGGGGCGAACGATGTTACATCACAAACTGCACCTAAGGAAGCGTTGGGAGCTGGGGGAATGGCAGAAGAGATCGTAAGTCATCACTGTACCTCTCTCGATAGTCAATCAGAGCTAATCAAGATGAGAGGGGGGAAACAGACGACCCTGAAGAATACGATTATCGCTGAAGTTCCTAAACCCGCTATCACTTGGGGTGCAGCGGGACTACTCCCGTATGCGGGTACTGCAGCTGCTTCAGTTCATTTCGCTCGTCAAGCTTATATCGCGAATGAGGGACTTCGTACGTTCTCTCTGCTTTCTTTCGCTTCTCGCGCGCGACGTCATTCATTCGTTCTCTGAGCTGACTCTCTCTCTCGTGTGAGGGTAATGTGTAGCGAACGCACAATTCGATACGGAAACGGCATTGGCCTTGTTGGAACATACGAATTTACTTCAAGTTCAATACGGTTCAATCATTTTATCTTTCTTAGGTGCCGTTCATTGGGGATTCGAAGTTCGTTCCCATCTCCTCCTTCCCTTCCTTCTTCCTCTCATTTCCTCACTGACGCTCTCGCTTCGCTCGAGTGCAGTGGGCTAAATACGGAGGAGTGAAAGGGAACCCTCGTTACCTCCTCGGAGTCGCTCCAGTTCTCGCGGGATGGTCGACTTTGTTGTTGGCCCCGAGTCAAATGGCGCTCGTAGGACAATGGGCTGCGTTCTTTGGAATGTGGTACGCTGATCAACAGACGACTTCGAAGGGATGGGCTCCGAGGTGGTATTCTACCGTAAGCGAAGCGTCTCTCTTTTCTCTCTCCGGAATGGGAACTCGTTCGAGTTCGAGGAGAGCTGACGATGAGTTTTGATGACGAGATAGTATCGATTCTGGTTAACCTCAGTCGTAGGGGGTTCTATCCTCCTCACTCTCGCCGCTCAAGGTTATTATTCCGTCAACGTTACTCTCGCGAAGACTGAGACTCAATTGAAGAAATTGAAGGAGAATAAGAGACCTGGTGAAGGTGGAGTACCCGAGTAGGTCACATCCCTTCTCTCCCTTCCCTTCCCTTCTGCTTCCGAGTGCGAGAGCTGATCATAGTGAATGTGAACGGGAAAATAGTGCGGAAGGAAAAGTAGAGTTGGGGGAGATGACGGCGAAGAAACCGGAAGATGGAGGAGCTTATGTACAATTCGTGAACAAGGAGAAAGAGAGGGAGAAGAAGGAAGAAGAGGAGAAGGAACGAAAAGAGGAGGAAGAGAAAGTGAGCTCGTTTTCTGATTCATCGCCCTTTCGTCGTTTCGATCTCGAGGCTGATGAAGACGACATCGTGCGGTCACAGAAAAAGAAGGAAGAACAAGCAGAGAAAGCGAAGAAGGAGAAGAAAGATTCGAAGATTGAAGCGATCAAGAAAGTCGAAGACAACTAGACACGCGCTCGAAATGTCGATACCCCTTTCCCTCTCTTTGCTTATTCACCTCAGCCTTTACACTGTCTATAGCTCTCCCACCCTTTGCGTCGGAACCACGAGACGTTTTCTCGCTCGACGAAAGAAAACTGTAAATATCATCTTCATGTCGTTTTTGCTGCTTCTTTCGACACTGAAACGATTTGCGTCTTTTCCAATACCTTTTCGTTAGACCAGAGGTCCGTTCGCTACGTGCATCATTCAAGCGCAGCTGCGGGAATTCGTCGAGCGCGAGGAAAGCGTCTTTTCTCGTTTTCGATTCCTTTGCGACGAAACTTTCGTGAGACATGCAGTCTCAGCGAGCACTGATTGGCGCCTAGTCGCACGGAGTGTACGAGGACTCTGTTAGAGCTGCGATTGGAGTCTGCGAGAGAGACTGTGAGAGAGTTGACTCGAGCTAACAAGGAGCGAGCGGATCAAGAAACGGTCCCTTCTTTGCGTTCCAAAGGCGCCTTCGTTTCGCTCGGATTCAAGTGAGAAGTGCAACATCACTTTGCGTTATGTTGCCTGTATCAGAGGAAACATGCGCAAGGAATGTGCCCTGTCGAAAACGAAGCTTTCAGCACGAACGGTTTTCTCCTCGCTAAATCCCTTTGCGTGACCGAGTGATTGGTGACTTGCTACCCAAATCGATTGCGTGAAGGTGGCGGAGCTCTCCGCGCCGACGTAACCTCCCGAAACGGTGGACTCGAGATTTCCGCAGCTTGACTGCACCGTTCGAGCTCAAAAAGCTTACACTTCATTTCCGCTCGAGGGTCCCGAAAATCGTTTGCGGTGAACCTCTGAGACAGATCGCCTGAGAAGTGCTTCTGCTCACGCTTAGCCTCGCAGAACGACGTTTGAGAATGAACGATCAAAGCTCACGAAAGATCAAATCTCAAGCTTGTTTTCTTGACTTCTCCGGTCCGTTGTCGAACTACTTCGTCTCTCCGACGCTGAGATGGTCTAGGAAGAGATGAGATCACGATTGCAACTTTTCTCGTATGTATATTCACGTTTCGATAGCTCCACCTGACAAAAGTATCGATCCGTTGTGACGACCTCCTTCACCTGCCATTGCATCGAAGCCGTAGGTAGACGTCGAGAGGGTATTTAGAGTGTCCGAGGAGTCGATTCCATGCTGGAGAGCCGTGGAGGGGGAAGGATGAGAAACCGAACGAGCGGGAGAGAGATATGAAGGTGGCGAAAAGAATGCGAGCATGGGTAGAGATGAGCCCGGAGGTAGGATGACAGGTTATCGAACGCACGAAGGGACGAGGAGAGAGGATCACGCTAGCGGAGAGAGGGGAAGACAACGTTTTGCCGGAGAGAAGGGTGAGGAGGAAATCGAGAGGAGACCACCAAGGGGTCGACAGGAACCACAGAGGTGTAAGAGGTTGATGAGAGCGGATAAATGGAGCCGGAGGAGGAGTGTCGTTCGTTCGTAGCCTTCTTCGATTCGGCGAAAAGGCGAGATTGAGACTGAGTAAGATTCAGGATTTCGCACCTCGCCGATGCTGTTGAGTCGTCGGTCGGTCCCAAAATCGATCTCGTGACGTGGCGAGCCTTGGAGCTAGCGTTGAGAGCGAGATCGAGCGGACGAATGAGGATTCGGCCAAGTCGTTCTAGTATCGCGTGGAGTCGAATACTGAGAGTTCCTCTCACAACACTCAGCACAGTGAAGCAGCTGAAAGACGAAGAACTCACCGTGAACAACTTTGTCTGGCTCTGAGCGAACAAAGCCGCCTGTTTCTTCCTGTTCCCTTCTTTCATCCCGGCTCAACCTGAGCATTTCCTCAACTTGTCTCGTCCCTCCTCGCTCAGTCCCTCCAGCATCTTCTTCCAGTTCTCGACGATCGCTCGATCCAATTCGTACCATTTCGCGAGTTTCTTGATCGGTTTCGGATCCAAATCGATCGCTTTCAACGTAGCCTCCTCCTGACCCAGGTTCGACGACGTGCTCGGGCGTACGATGATTGAACAGTCTTTGAAAGTCGCGGAAAGTAAGTACGAGAGAACGAGTTGGCGGAGATCGAGCTGGGAGGTCGGAGTTTGTCGAAATGTCGAGAGGAAAGATTGCCATTCTTCGACAGTAGGCTGAGGTCCGAGAGGCGACAAGTCGACTGAAGGGTCTGAGAGGTCGATGTTGAGCTCGGTGGAGATACGGGAGGCGAGTCCATCGACATCGAGCGAATCGAGCGAAGATTGAAGCTGGCATAGGTTCGCAAGAAGGGGAGAGCTGAGGAGAGCTGGGACGAGGAGACTAAGGATGTGTTCTCGTAGCGAAGAGAGGGAGGAGGCCGCCTCGAATGAAGCGGCGAGTGGCGAAAGCTAAACAGGTCGAAAAAAAGGGTCAATCAGCTCGAGGAGACCAGAGTCTTCAGCGATTCAGCGAAATAGAGCTTACATCGCCAGGAGTAGCTCTTGTGCCGCTGTGGAAGATTCGAAAGTTGTTCGCCTCGCCGTCACTCGAAACCCATAGCGAAAAGAGGTCGTCGACTGCTTTTCGGACTCGAGCTTCTTCTCCGCTGTATAAATCGAGAGGACAATAACCTTCGGCATGGTCGTTGAGTGAGCCAGATCGATGGTACCGGTGCATGCAGAATCGGCAGTAGGTGCTCTTGGTTGAGCGAGTCGAGGGCGAAAGCTCAGATTCGAGAAAAGAAGGGAGGAAACCCCATTTCGGCTAGTGCTCGACTCAGGCGGTTCAGCTCTAGCAATGGACTGAACTTGAGAGTGCGCTCACCTTGATCTCGAATGCGAACCCTTCCCCTCCTAGCAGATCGTCCGCGAGAATTCCGAATTGACTCTCGACATCAATCTCACTCGTCTCCCTTCGCTCTTGTGGTCGAGTCTCCTCCTCGTCCAGCATTTTCTGTACTCCTTGTAGCCATTCCCGCTCGACCGGTGCCGTCTCGAGCTCGACGGCATGAGGAAAGAGAGGTTGAATGATGAAGTTGTGAAAGTCGGTATCCGCCTCTCCTCCAAGCGATTTGCCTGCCTTGTTCCTCTTCCTTAGCCTCAATACCTTTCTATTGAAGGCCGAGTTGTCCTGAGAGCGATAGGTGAGGACGAGGTTCGCTCCTCCTTCGGCGAGGTAACTCCAATCTTCTGGGCGAGTCGACGATATCGAAGGGGGTTCAGTCGAGGTCATGTATGGGTTGCGAGAGATACGAGGCGATTTCGTCGAGTCGATGCAGGTAACGTCAAGCGGAGAGGGAGAAACGTTCAAGTTGTTGAATGACGAACTCGAGCAGCTTCTAGGTCCGGAACCACGAGCATCTGAATCGAATACATTCACTAGCGCTCAAGATACTCATGAGCAGGACAATGGAGCGGAAAAGCGACGAAACGAAAGAACAGGACGAGAAAAGCTCAAGTTCAAGTTTTCGTTTTGAGTTTCTCACTCGTCGCAACTTTGTCTCATGCGCCGACGTAGCCAAAATGTCTTACGTATGGGCCTTAGAGCGGACTCATTCGTGTGCAGTGAACCAGCACTGTTTAATTCCGATGCTTTTTGAGTCTAAAACGAGCGAGAGTAGTGGAAACAGTTATAATGGATGAATGATGCGGTAGGAGAGGAAGTGATGCTAAGGGTCTATGAACAGTAACGGTCGTATTATATACAGAAAACCCGAGTAGGTCATCTAAGCGTGGAAGATGCGTTTCTGACCAAGTTGTTTTCGATCGAAAGAAGAACGAGGACTAGCTCTCGCCCATCCCGGATTGTGTCGATTCGTCGACCAAGAGGCTTTGTCGGATCGGGCGTCGTAAAGGATGGAGAATGTTTTGAGGGAGGAAGAGGAGAGAGTCGGAGAGTTGCAGGTGTGGTGGAAGATCGCTAGGTTGTCAGAGAGACGGTCGATCGAGGCTGTTCGGGCGCCAAAAAAGGATCAGCGACACTCTCAGCAAAGATTGTGCTGAAGGAGCACTCACAGATATAGTAGGTGAGCTTTTCTTTTCCCGGTTCCATCCTTCTCCTCAAAGGAAGATAGCTCTCATGGCCGTCCCACGAGTGTTCCGTCGCTCCGAGATCCCCATCCTGCAGAGGTTCACGATACAAAGTAACGGCGTATCCGAGGACGACCTCGACCGAACCAGAATCGAAGATGAATCGACGAAGGAAATTTGATCCTCCGAGAATCGAGGCGGCGCGAGAGAAGAGAGTGATAGATGGGAGGGGTTTGCGACCGGGAATCAAGGAGAGCCAGCTTGCCCAGTGACTAGCGTCATGAAGAGATCGGTCACTTTCGTTGATAGCGGAAGACAAAAAGAAAAGAACTGACTGTAAAGACATGAACGGAGCTCGACCGCTCGTCAGGTAACCGGTAGCATCGCCACGAATATCCACTGCGAGGCGAAAGTCCTTTTCAGCTACGGCGAGAACTACAGCTGGAAAGGACTCGGCTCACTTTGACGCATGGAAGGGATCTCTTCGACGAGATTCTCGAGAGGCATATCACGAGTGAAAGCAGCGCAGTTTGACTACGCAGCGTACTTAGAGTCAGTCTCGACGAGCGTGCGAACGTGAGGGGACAAGAACGTACCAAGATTCCATCTCCGCCGAAAACGTCTGCGAATCGTTCTGCGCATCGATCGAGAGCTATCCGAATGGTTCCAGAGATCAGCGACGAGAACACAAAGACTGTACTGGGAGAGACTCACTCGACTGCATTTTCCGTACCAACCCCCTCGAAAGAGTGATTCCCGCTCCACCGAACGAGATTCTCCCGAAACTCTCTACCGTTCCTTTCGTTTCCGAGAACGCCCCGAAATAATGATCTTCCCTACTATCGAATCCCGACAACATTTCCCTCAGCATCGCACCATCACTGAACCATGTATCGTCATCCGCGAAAACGAACCAATCGACGAGGGGAGCGTTCTCTTGCCATCTCCTCCTCTCACTTTCGATCCATGCGTCACGAACCAACCCGAGGACTCGCATCTCGTATCGTTCTCCGACTCGAGACGATTCTTGCATCGTGCACGAGAGACGTTGTCGACGAAATTCGGCATTTGCTTGAGCCATTCCTCCATGGTTTCCTTGACCGTGAGCGTCCGTTACGAGACAACCCGGAGCTTGTAGACTGTCGCCTTCGATGAATTCGGGTTTTGACATGAAGTGTTTCCAGATCGGGGCGTAGATGACGGCGCGGTCGGGAGAAGTCGAAACTGAAAAGAATATTTCGGGAGAAGCGGCGGTAACTTTCGATTTTGGAAGGAGGGGGAGAGAATGAGTCGACGGGATGAGACATGATTGAGAGGTGTCGAGAGGAGGTTGAGCCGAGTAGGAGTAATCAGAGGAGTTTTCGAAGAGTGAAGAGATTTGCGACGATAAAACGGGATGGAAAGAGTCGCGAAGGATCGTGTTTTCGGGTAGGAAACTCGCGGCTGTACCTTCTCCGAAAGGTTGGATCCTGATCGTGAGTCGTCGTTGTTCGTCCTCCAGGCTCAAGGGAGTAAATCCTCCTCTCGTTTCGCAAATCGACGAGAACCCTTCCCCAAACACTTGCTTCCTCAATAACTCGATTTCGGGTACTCCTGTTACCTCTCCTCCTAAATAACTCACCGCCCATACGGTTGCCATAGTACCTGCAAGGACCTTGGGCCAGCGAGTTCGAATTCGAAAAGTCGAAGTCGAAGTTTCACCCAACAGAGGTGTCTGAGATTGTCGTCGAGACCTGAGAGAAGGAGGTAGAGTAGTCGACATGATTGCTCGTTATTCGGTCCAGCCGGTTCAACAGTGAAGTTGTCGAGAAGAGAGTGAGGGAAAGGATGAGGGATCGAAGGAAGCGGTACAGTCCGACGCGCAAAGACAGAGAGGAAGAGCAGCACCGGTGGACCCTGTAATGCAGCACAGCGCGTAACGTTCATTTCTAGCTCCGAGAAGAAGGTGGTTCGCAGCAGATTCGTTTAGATCCGAAATTTAGTGGAAGATCTCTCCGCGTCGTTGTTGAAACGGTTTTCGGAATGTCGTATGACGCTCATGTTGTTCTTCGTCGGACATTGTCGAAGCTAGGTTGTGTTCGAGGGAAGTGAAGTGAGAGGAGAGAAAGCAAAGAGAGATCGCGAACTTGAGTCTGTACGACGAAGACGACTTTGGCGCCGTGAGTCGTCGACGATATGCAATCGCCGTACGCATTCTGTTACAGTGCGCCTGCAAAAAGCTGAAAAATGATGGAAATCCCCAACTTGCAATTGAAGTTCTTCCCGTTTTTTTGCAAGTTGAGCTTCGTGCAGTTGCGAAAGTGGCCTAAGCGCGTCGTGGGTAGACAACAAGTACCGCAGAGTCGTTAGAGCTCGCCGACTTGCGAACGAAAACTCGGGGAAGTCCGTTCCAACGGTCTCTCGTGAGCGGAAGATTTCTGCGCTAAAGCTTTGCATCTTCGTTTCGATCCTGATGACGCGCGCCAGCGTTGAGCAGTTTGATGAGACTCGAGAGACGAAGAAGTTTAGGACGAGAAGGAAAGAGAAACGAGAGGACGAACGGTTTGAATCATTGACAGAGAAAACGAACAAACGACGACGAAGACTGTAGTACAACCCGCCAGCGGGAACAGAGACGTACTATTCCTTCTCACTTTTCAACCCTTTTAATCTTTTACGCGAGACTCCAGTCACTTTCCTCAGCTTCGACAAGTTTTCGCTCCAACGTTTCGAACAAGCTCGAATCGATCGTTCCTCCTCCTTTTTCTTGGATGCACGAGTAGACGAGCTGACGAGTCCTAGACGATAAGCTGCAGAACTCAACCAGAGAGTCGAGCGTGGTGTAACCTGCGTCGTCGAGGAAGGGAGCAAGAGTCGACAAAGCAGGATCGAGGGAACGGAGAAAAGTGACGAGATGAGGAGAACTCGGTTCGACTGCAGGAAGCGACGGCAAGGGTGGAAGATCTGGACTCGAGTAGAAGTCGTCGTCAACTGCGGAAGAAGGTACTCGGTTTCTGGTTGCTTTCGTGCGTCGTTTCGAAAGAGGACGAGGTGAAAGTTCAGCGAGGTTCGGGTCATGAGGAACAGGCTCTTCGACTCGAGAGGACGAGGCAAGTGAGCCTTGAACGTCGTTCGAGTCAGGAGCGGATACCAAGTCCGCCAGTTCAAGAGTCGAGAGCGAGTTGAGAGTTCGTCGCGCAGTTGGTTTCAACCCGAGGGGATTCGTCGATTGATCAAACTACAGTGTAAGCACAGGCAAAGGTTCGTCTATTGACGAATCACGAGAGGAAGACGAGAGAGGGAGACTGACCAATGAAGGAGAGTTTGCTGGCAAACATTCGGGAGAATGAGAATCGCGATTTCTCTTCTTCTTGGACGGAGCTTTCCTCTTCTGGTCGCGTCTCGGGCGCGATTCTACCCTCGTCACAGAGCATCAGCGCGATAACAATGCTGGCTGAAAGGACCCAAAGACTCACCGCTCGAATAATCTACGCCTGGAACGAGCTCGACCGCAAGATACTTGCTGTCCTTCCACGGTTCGTACTCGTCTCGGTCACTTTTCGGGTTAAAGATCGAAAAGGTACAACGAGCAAAACAACGACAAGCTTTGAAACATACTCCGAGATTTGGAGTTTTGGTCGGGAATTTCATTTTTTGTTGGTGGAGGAACAGAATCGTCATTCCGGCGGTCACTGGGAATGGTGAGACTTGAGCGATTCGGCAGAAAACGAGGTAGCGAGCGAAGCAGTGAAGGTAAGATCGCGCCGTCGCGTCTCCGAGCGAAGCCTTCTTGCCGGTTAAGATTTCGAGAGCTGCAGCTTCCTCTTCGGCTGAGGGAGAGTGCAAGATGTCAGAGGAGGCCAAAGCGAGGGCGGTAAGGGAAGCTTACCTGGGGGAGATTGGCGCTGAGCAGCGAAGATTGCGTCTCGACCCGCGATGAAGGCTTGAAGAGCTGTTGAAGCGGTAGCGTCCGTCCATTCAAATCGATAGAGATCTTTTATTAGTAACGAGTACGAGAGTCAGTGAAGCCTGATGAGTTCAAGAGAGGACGATGTCGACTGACTTTTCATTTCGTGCGCGACTTTTTGATCCAACTAGATAGCTCGTGGAGATCGCGGGAGATCTAGAGAGACAGGAGTGACCCCCAGTCGATCAGAGAGCACTCTCGAGGTCGAACTGTCTAAAGGTGGAAATTCACGAGGTTCGACTTTCTTCTCGACCCTTTCTGGGGCCGGCCCGTCGTCTTGATCGCCCTCGACGCTCTTCATCTCCATCTCTCCTCCTTCCTCCTCCTCCTCTTCTTGGTCCTCTGGTTCAGCTACGACGTCACCACCTCGACCTTCCTCCAGCGACGTCTCAAATCCGTTCGAATGTCCAGCATTCTCTCTGAGTTCCGAATCTTCCTTTTCCTCCTCAGATAGCTCCGAAATTTCCATGTCGCTCAAGGTTGACTCCGAAACACTCTTTCGCCTTTCCGTGACTTCCGAGGAGATGCGAGGACTAGAACTAGACTGAGGAAGAGCGAAAGGTTGAGAGAGTAATCGAAATCGGGTTCAATCGTCGGAGAAGAAGCTGATTTTGTATCTTCGTGTGCGGCGTTCGAGTCGGGAGGAGGTGGAGGAGATGTAGAGTCAGGAAGAGCAAAAGAGACTCGTCGACCTGACGCCTTTTCTTCGAGTGTTCGAGGAAGTGAATCGACAGGCAGAGAAGGAGGGTCGGAACGTAAAGGAGGATCGGAACGTCGAGTAGCCGACGGAATCGGTTTGTCTGGAAGAGGAAAGAAAAGTTCGGGAGAAATCTGAAAGGGTCGAAGAGAACGACCGAAAGTTAGCGAGTGATCAGCAATGCGGGAGGGAAAATCGAGCTCACTTTGCGGTGCGAGGGTTTTGGCGTCGACATCGAATTCACTTGATTGCTCGATTCACCTGATGTGGAGAGAGCCCGAGGAGCAAGCGGAAGGGGAAAAGCATTGCGAGTAGGAGGAGGAGGTTTCTGAGGTAAAAATGGAGAGGGAGAGAAGTTTGAGTTCGGGGTCGCTTTCGTCAGCTTTACGCTGTCGGAGGAGACAGCTGACGAATTGTGTGGGAAAGGAGAACAGGACATCGGAGGAGGTGGTGGCGGAGGAGGACGACTGGGCTGGAAGGTCGGAGGATAGAGAAGAGGTTGCGAGGGAGCAATTGAGCGAGGATTGAAAGGCGGCATCCAAGTAGAAGAGCGGGGAACAGCTGGCAGAGTCGGTTGGGAATGCATACTGTATGGGTTTGCAGGCAGTTGCGTTGTGACATCGTGCGGGAAATACGATCGGGAGTGAGGCTGGAAGATGCGAGCGGGTTGAGTGAAAGAGTTCGACGGCTGAAAGGGCGCAGGACGGCGAGGAAGAGGATTAGTCTGAGCGTGATCGTGTCGAGTGATCGTCAGTCTCCGTTCGTGGCGTCGCTCAACGGAAAACTCAGACATACCGACTGCGATTCTTTCTGAGCTTCATCTTTTCCCAAACCCAATTTGTGTCGTCCCGCTTGAGGCCTTTCGTAAGACCACTTCCCCGCCCCGCTTTTCCTACTACCCATTTCGACTGAGTTACTGCCGATATTCGGATTCGACCTTCTGCTTGGTTTCGCCACTTTTCGAAGGTCCAACTTGACCCGAAGTCCTCCGGTTCTTCGTCGTTTCCTCTCTTCCTCACTCCTATCGCCGTCGGACATTCCTTGATGTGAGCCTTTCAGAGCCGAGAGAGCGAGAGGGAAAATTGGGGAGAAAGTCGGCGAAGGCGAAGGAACGTCAGGAGCTAGCGTCGTATGGGAAGTGTGTGCGAGAGCAATGGCGTTCGGATCGACGGGCGGTAGATCGCGAGAGAGTGAGGGCAAAGTGGTCGAAGGGAATTCGAATTGGCGAGATTCGTTCGAAACCTTTTCGTTCTTCAGTAACGGGTTCTGACATTCACTCTTCTCGTTCTTGTCCTCCTCGATTGCGCCGGCAAGATTGACCTCAGGAAGAGGAAGCGAATCCAATTGAGAAATCGTCTCGAGCTGATTTGGAGAAGAACGACTTTTCGACGAGAGTTTCGAGGGAGACGGAGGATTCGGCTTTCGGGATTGAGGTAGAGTGTCAGCGTACCGATTTGCTCATAGGTAAGCTCGAGGTACTAACGACTGTACTACCAGAGACTTCGCTGTCGGATCGAATCAACCCTTGAAGCGGACGGCAGAGAAACGCAGGATCGGCCATGTCACACTCTAGAGCAAGCTTCTGAGAGGTACAGACGTGCTCCTCCGAGCGAGGCAGCCTCGCTGCTGAAGGAGGGCGAGAAACGGAAGAGGTCTGTGAGTTGATTGAGAGCTCCCTAGATACGAAGAGAAGGAGCTCACACAGGTCTTGTACAGTCTCTTGTATTCCTTTGACAGTCTTTCGATGCGTCTGCGGCGAGTTACGACGGGTTTCGGAGGAAGAAGTCGAGTTGAATGATGAAGCTAAAGAAGAGAAGCTGAGAGAAGATTGAGACGTTCCAAGCTAGTCGAGCTGCACCAGGCAGACGATGGAAGTCTTCTGAAGCGAGTCGAGCGCTGAAGGAGGGGTAGAGGGTGAGTTGAGAGGTAAAGGAGCGAGTTGAATCATTGGTCTCGAAACGTTCGCTTACTCTGACAGCGACGATAGCCACCTGATAGACCTGATATCGCGTCACAGTCCGAGCGCAGAACAACTAGCAGAACGTGAAATTTGATGCGACTATCGAACTCGTCCGTTCAGCGCGTTGTCACATGTCGCTAGCTCGAGCGATGCTCAGTAAAGCAGAACTCGTATACTTACAGCGAAGTAGTACGCAAAGAGAAGCAAGAAAGAGAAGGCAAAAACAGAACGACGACTCCGAAAGCAAGGAAGTAGAATAGAACAAACGAACGATATCTCCATTCCCTCTTCGACCTCCTTCCAGACTCTGACCAGGGCAAACACCTTCCACTCATCCACTGTGGCGCAGAGGACCTTACTCCCTCTCTCTCCTCCTTCGTTGCCTCGACCAGAACTCCTCCGAGATGAAACGGTCTTGAACGTATTCGGGTTACTCCTCGAAAATCACGTCGATTCCAGCTCCTTTACACACCTCCATCACTCGTTCCATCTCGCACGTCGAAGTTGACTCTTTGGTGTGAATTCGGAGGGATGAAACGATAGATCTAGATAAATTGACTTGAGGGACGACGATTGCGCTTTTCCCGCGTCGGCTATGAACTCCACGATGTCGCGAGGAGCTTCCGACCGCCAGAAACCGTGGTCATTGATGCGAAGATGATGAACGGATCCGAAGAGCTGAATCGAGTTGGACCGAATGAGGTGGTTAGGAGGGACATCGACCAGAATCCGGGGAGAATATTCCGAGAGGAAATTGTCTTTGGTGAGGAGATAGAAGTTTGAATCAAGACAGATCGCATCGAGTTGTGGGAGCAGTCGGGGAAATTTCGTTTTATCGATGTTGGGTAACGTGACACGAGATGTTTTGAGCCCGAGGGCTCGGAGCGACGGTAGATCCTCCGGACTCAACATACGCGCTACTGGCGAATTGAACATATCATCGTAGAGGGCGAGAGACCGAAGAGCCGTGAAAGGGCGGTAGACGGTGCAGTTGAACTTAGATCCATAGATTTGAAGATTGACGAGTTCTGAAAAATGGAAAACGAAAAAGCTCGAGCAAAGACCTCGAGGCTGCAGAGTGGGGATCGGATCGAAGTAGACTCACTCGTGTAGTCGGCTAAAACATCAAGGTCCAGACGGCCATCCATTTCGAATTCGCGCCTGAGTTGCAGACTTTCGAGACTTTTGCATCTTCCCAAAAGCTCCTCGACGATCTCGACTCTCAGATCATCGCCCAGAGTAAGCTCCTTGGGTCTGAACGTTTCCTTTCCCTTTGGTGGCAGCAGGGCGAGCTGAGATTCCGTTCGAATGTGAATAATTTCGCCGAGAAGTGGTTGGGCGATGTCACGGAACTGGCGCGAGACGAGGGAGAGGGAACATAGAGTACGTTGTCGTTGCTTGTAAGTGGTGGAATGGTAAGTGCGAACGATGGATGATTCTATGATGTCGCGAAGAAGTTCAGGAGGAAGAGAGGAAGAGGAGAACTTGTCGGTCATCGCGGAGGAGCCGAGGATGCGGAAGGTTGTCTACTCGATCTCAAACGTTCAAAGCAGGGTTAGACACAGCGGGACGAGCGAAAATCTCAATCGAAAAGGACGAGGCAGAACTGCATCGGATTCTCGCTCAGACTTACGGATGACGATCCCAGTTGACACTGCGACCTTTCTCGTATCCTCCCGCTTATCTGTGTCTATCTCCCGGACGCGTGAGGGGGGTTCCGAGCGTTGAACGAGAGTTTATTGATGAAAGCCGACTACGGTTGACAGAGGAGGAGGTAGGCGTTCTTGATTGGCTTAGATGATTCAGACGAGTTGCTTGCAGGAATTTTCGAGCGAGTCGGTCAAATCATGAGGCGTATAGGTGAGCGGTGAGATGGAACGGGAGTAACTTCAAGTTGACCGGTCGCGCTTGAGGTCAAGTACTCTTTCGCAGGCGGACAGCGACAACGGTGTCACAATCTCGGCGAAGTGCGAACATGCCGTACCCAAAGTTGGAAGCAGGCAGGAAGGAAATGCAAATCGAAATGGTTCTTCTGGGTTGTAATTCTGCTTGTGCCGAAGCTGGCTCCGCTCCTCGCTTTGAAGAGGCAGGTAGAATGCAACATCGACAAGGTAACTGAGAAAGAAGAGACAATCATGAAAACTCGGAACAAACAGAATGGAAAACGAACACTTCGAAAACTTTCACTTCTTCAGCCCTAACTCGTCGCTCATGCTCATCATCTTCGACTCTTCCACAAGTCGACTTGCGTATCCAGTTACTCCTGCTCTTTTCTCCTTCGTTGCCTCGACCAGAACTCACTTGAAATGAAACGGTCTTCATCGAACGCGGGTTGCTCTTCGAAAATCACCTCAATTCCTCCTCGCTCACACTCCTCCATCGCTCGTGAGAATTCTACCTTCTTGATGATCGCTTCGTTTTGAACGGAATGCAGTGACGAATCCAGATAAATCGACGTGAGGAGCGAGCCTTTCGACTTTCGACGGTCCGAGATGAAGCCCGCGATCCTCTGGAACATGTACGACCGCCAAAGACCGCAAGCTTTGATACGAAGGTGTTGAGCGGATGCGAGAGACTGGAGAGTGTCAGGATACCCGAGCTCGTACTCGTCGACCTCGACCAAGGTGCGGGAAGAGTAGCCCGAGAGAAGATTGTTGTTGAACCGACGGTAAATGTCTCCGGAGACGCAAATAGTATCGAGTTGTGGGACAAGTTTGGACAGGTTGATTCCCTCGATTTTGTCGACTCGAAAAGCATTGATAGATCGGATTCCGAGGGCTCGGAGCGATGGTAGCTCCTCCGGATTCAATATACGTCCCATCATCGATCTTAACGCGTCATCGTCGAGAGTGAGCGATTGAAGCGGAGTGAATGGGCGTGAGACGGTCCATTCGAAGCCAGACCCGTAGATTTCGAGGTTGACGAGTTTTGAAGAACGAAACACGAAAAGTTGGAGCAAAGGCTTCGGGCCGGTAGAGTAGGGAATGATTCGAAGAAGACTCACTCGAGTGTTCGGCTAGAACCCCAAGGTCGAGTGCATCGTCTATCTCGGAGCGCTTGAGGAGAAGACGTTCGAGGTTTTTGCAACTTCCCAAAAGCGCCTTCACGGACTCGGGTTTCAAGTACCTCTCCAAAATGAGCACCTTAGATCCCAAAGTCCCATTTCCGTCGGATACAAGCAGGTCGAGCTGAGGATTCGACTGAATATGGACGATTTCGAAGAGAAGTGGTTGTGCGATCTCGCGGAATTGTCGCGACACGAGGGAGAGGGAGCAGAGAGTACGTTATCGTTGCCTATACGTGGTGGAATGGTAGGTATGAGGTACCGTGGCTTCAATGATCTCGCGAAGGAGTTCGGGAGGGAGGGAAGAAAGCTTGTCGGTCATATTTGCGAGGCGTCGAGTATGAGGACAGGGAAGTCGAAAGGTACCCTAGCTCGACCACACAGCTCAGAGCAAAGTCAGGGGCGAGCCGACTGAGGAGGGGACAGGTCAAGTGAAAATGAGACCCGGCCCAAAACTCACCGATAGCGTTCCGGATCGACTCTACGGTCTTTGACCTGCCTAACGATGCAGCTATGTCTCTTCTCCAGTCGCTCGCGGACCGGTGAAGACGTCGAACGAAGGTTGATTGATGAAACGGAAGGAGAGTCGACAGGCGGAGAATGAAGGAGGGGTACTCGCGTATGTAATTCTAGCGGGTTTAATGAGATATAAACGAGTAGTCGGATGGGCGAAGAGTGGTGAGAGTGAATGGTAAGAGAGGAAGAGAGCAAAGAACATCGTTAACATCGTTCCCGATCCCAGTTCGCTGACCATCGCTTTGTTGGCCCTCCATTCAAGTGGTCAGTCGAGAGCTAGCGGGTTCTGAGGACGCTTAAAGCAGTATAGACCCAAAAAGGGGGACGATTCGCTCGACTCTCGCGGGAAAAGCTCCCCGAAGTTTCGCAGGGATCAGCGAACAAGATAACGGTTTGCGTAGAGAGAAAGAAAGGCCAGAGTAATCAATGAGACACAGGGGAAGCGAAGGAGAGAAGGTGAGAGAGCGTAAGGACGTGAAGAAATACAAAAAGGAAGCCAGCTGTACCCGAAAAACCCGTAAGAAACAAACCCGTCTATCTATCCTGTCCTGTCTTCGCCCTTACCCTAGCAGTCTCGACGTCTCCTCTGTACCTTGCGACTCCCTCGTGTTCTTACTAACCTCGTTACCCCAATCGTCGATTCCTAACTTCTGCTGTCTCCTCTTAAAGATCAAACAGAGGATCAAGAGAGTTCCTTGTAGGACTCCGGTGACGAAGTAAGGTGCCCATCCGGTGAAGTCGACTCCAGGTCGGATCGCGAGGGTATAGACGAAAACGAATGAACCGGGAGTCTTCAGGCACAGAAAAACGGTCAGTCTCTGCCCTAAAAGGACGGCATGAAAGAGAGAATCACCTGTAGTAGCATCATAGGAATCGATAAACTTCCTACGAGCTTCTTCCTCGCCGTATGAATCAACTGCGGCGCATATTGAGCGCATCCCAACGCAACACTCAACAATCCCAACGTGGTCGCCCACACTCTCACGGCTCTCTCACTCGGATGTTCCCTCCCTGGATTCGGTGAATCTCCCCTCGGTTCTCCTGGGAGCGTAATGAGGAGGATCGAAGTCGTTAGGAACGTGAGGAGGAGATGGAGGAGTACGAGGAAGAAATACGAGAGAGAGTGACGGTAGGAAGGAGAGAGGATGATCAAGCCGTGTCGGACTTGACCGGGGAGGAGAACGTTACGAGGATCGAAGGAAGAGGAGGAAGAGGCGTCGTCTGAAACGGCGGAATCGGAATCGGACAGGTCTTCTTGTCGAGAGTTTCCGACTGAGAGTGATGAAGGTCGACGCTCGCCCTGTGGCCGTTGTCGAGGCGCGCGGATGAAGCCGGGAGGGGTAGAGGATTTCATGAAGGTCGGAACGAGGGAATCGTAGAAAGGTTTAGGAGTGCGGTGGGAAGAAGGAAGGGAAGATTCGGTGATGGGCACGGAGCGAACGTATTTCGAGTTGACTGGGTAGTAGAGGAGGTACAGGACGAAACTGCCAACGGAGAGAGGAGTAAGCGACGGAATGCAAAATCAGAGAGACTTGACGAGACTGATATGAGGTTGAAACAGAACCATTGCGTAAAGATCTGCACGACCCCGAGTACTGACTCAAAGCATTGTCCACCGGTCTACACGTCGAAAGAGCATCAGGTCCTGCGAAGCGGAGGAGGAAGGAGGGGAGAGGGGAACTGACGAGGTATTTGCAACAAGCCACTTGACCCCACTGCAGCGTGATGATATTCCCTAGACTACTCGCACTACTCGTCGCACCCAAGAACAAGAACAATGGAGAGAATCCATCGGAGTTTCGATGTCGAATGATCCGATAATGCTGACCCAACAACGCTCCCCGTCAGTCTCGGTTAGGCTCGTAGGGGGTAGGGAGGACTCACTTGTGGAATATACGATATCACGAGTCCGACGACGATGCAGATGGAGAGGATCTCGCCTGTTCGATTATGCTGAAACGCGGCTTTGCAAGTCGAGGGAGAGATGATCGGACGAGAATGCAACGCTTCAAAGGGGTCTCGTGCAGCGCTGAATAGTGTCTCCATCTCGTTTGGTCGTTGATTGAGGCGAGTGGAAGGCGAGAGGACACGAAGCGCGGCCGAGATTTCGGCGAGAGAAAAGGTTAAATTCGGACAACTCGCGCTCTTCGTTACGAGCGCTTGCTAACTGTATGGATCTCGTACACGTGGGTGCAGCGGAAAATCAGAGTCAGCCGGGGTTTGGCGAAAGCGAGTTTGCCGGCGAAGATTTTCTTTCACGCGTTTCATCCACTTCGCCAACGCCCTCGATCGCTAGCAACTCGACCAAACTCGTATAGGACGCAACGGACCCTACAGAAGAGGGCGCGCGATGGCCGACAGTCTCCCGCTCACTTCGCTCTTGACCTCCCATCTTCCCTCTCATCCTCTCCCTTCCCTCGTCTTCGACCCTGTACTCGCCGGACTCGAACGAATAGAACGAATCTTATTCCTGTCCCGACCGAGCACAGTGCTGCAACGATTAGGAGCGTCCCGGGAAACGGTCGTTGGAATTCTCGGAGTCGCTTTCGTCGGATTGTTAGCGAGATGGAGGCGACAATGGAGGGCGTTCATGTTACTCTTAGGAGTTGGCGAAGCAGTAGGAAGGACTCTGAAGCTTATTGAACGAGCCGAAACAAAGGAAGACGGCGCAGAGGAGGAGGAGGAAAAAGGAACGAGCTTCTCGCGAGAAGTCCAACATCTCCTGTCGTTCTGGACTCTTTACTTCTCCCTCTCGCTGCTCGAATCCTTCCGAACATCTCCACCAATATCCCCCCTAGGCGGCGTTAGGCCTCGAATCGCAACTCGAATCGCAAACTCCCTCAAATCCCTCAGATACACCTACATTCGATTCCTTCGACTCTGGATCATCCCGCTCTTCTATCGTTCGAGATACGCCTACCTCTCAATCATACAGAATAACCCGAGATTGGACTTCTCGCAGAGATTCCCGACGTTCCCGTCCGTCCCTTTCGCGAGTCGATTCGCAAACCTCCTCGTACCGACCAATTACTTCCCTCGTCCTTCGTCTTCCTTCCCTCAGCCACTACCAGCATCCTCAGATCGTTCTCGATTCGAAAACCTTCCTTTACCTCATTCTTACTTCGCCTCCTCTTCCTCCTCAACGACAACGACCGCAAAAACACGATTCACCGCGGAAGTGAGATGGGAGTTGGTCAAGCTGTTGATTTTGTGGACGGGGCTGAGGAGGGACTCGTTCGGCGCGAAGAGTGTCCTGTTTGATTGGATTTTGGGACCGGTCGTGCGGAAATGGAACGATCACTCGAGCGGAAATGAACAAGGAATGGCACGCCGGTCAGAGGATCAGTCGGGAGGAGCTAGCGATAGGAGATCGCCAGGAGGAGGAAAGCCCCGGAGAACAAGAAGAGACGAAAATCAAAACTCAACTCCCGCTCAAGATTCCGTTCAAGAACCTCCCACAACATCCTCTTTCTCGGGATCCCACTCACCCAGTCGTCTACCACATTCACCTTCTGTATGGACTACTCGAACTCCGCCTCGATCTTCCCGAAAACCGGCGTCTTTCCTTCCCGCTTCTCCCGCCGACTTTCCCCCTCATTACCGTCTAGCTTCCTCGAGGCACCCTCTGCTACACGATACACCGTCGACGACGACAACGACGGAGTCTGAGTCGTCGACAACGAGCTCACGGCGTTGGCAAGGAGGAGGACGTGATTCCCTGCTTCTGGAGTCACCCCCTCGACTGTTTCCCGACTTGTATGATGACGAGATAAGGAGAAGAAGCTATTCTTCCGACCTGACTTCGGAGGAGGAGGACCCTGAGGAGAAAGCGGAATCTTTACCGAGAACGGAGGCGGAAGAAGGCATCAAGCGTTGGGGTACCGTCCTGAGATTCCACAGTGACAGTGCTGTCGATATCTTGACTGCGCAAGGGGAAGAAGGGGAACTGCGGGGACTCGAGGCCAGTGGGAGAGGTTGGAGTCTGTAACGAAAAAGGAAAAAACGAAAATTGGAGTCTTTTTTCAGTGTTTTTTATCTGTGGTCGTAATCATATTCGCTGTCATTGTTGTCGTCACTTACATCTCTCACCTACCGGAACAGAGAGAGACTTCTGTGCGAAACTCGAGTTTCACTTTCCGCGCGCGAGACTTCTCTCACTTCTTCCACACCTCTCACAACATGACGGATCCCGCCCCGATCCCAGCACCTCAACCCGCCGTTCCTGCCATGGCGGCAAACGGAGCCGTCCCTATCCCATCTTCAACCGCTCTTTCCGGTTCTTCGACAACTCCGAGCGCTGGAGTTCCTCTCTGCATGAACGGATGTGGGAAGCCAGCAGATAGGAAGAACACCTGTCCGACTTGTCAAACGTGAGCCTCCAATCCCTTCCTTGAGTGATCGAGCCGGACAGAAAACGGCTTAAGAGATGAAAGATGAATTGACCTCAATCTCGTTGCTGGGGAATAGGTTGAAGATCCCAGGAGCTCAGTTCTGCAGTCCTACTTGCTTCAAAGACAATTGTGAGTCCTGAACAGCTTGCGAGCCGAGGAGGGACCTTCACTCATTATTTCCTCCTTCGTGCTCTCGCTTGACAGGGAAGACGCACAAGCTGCTGCACGTTAAGAACGAACCTGGATCGTACCAATACCTTGAAGGCAGTAAGCTGCACCTCGTCCTCTCACGTCTTTGCTCTTGTGCCGAACTGACTCCCTAAAACCTCCTTCTCTCTTCCCTCCCCGCAGCTAAGGACGCTTTCGATGGACGTTTCACATACACTGGACCTTTACGAGCCGTGATGCCCAACGAAGCTGTGCCGAAACGAGAGATTCCGGAACATATCCCTAAACCAGATTACGCAACTGAAGGTGAGTTGATCGATTCAATACCCTCGAAATGGTCCGGGGTGTTCGGAGGGAATGTCCTGGGGAAAGCGGAGGAAGTGGGAAGAGTCATCTCCTACGGATTGAGGGATGTCGTGAGTCAGGACTTCTATTCTGCAACAGTTTACTGACGAAAATAAGGAAATGGACGTCTCAGTGAACGGTGTTTCGTTCTCGGAACAGATCGCGAATCGAAGAGAACGAATCGGGAAAGTATTGAACGCGGAAGAGATTGAAGGAATGAGAAAAGTTTGTCGAGTAAGCTCGTAATCCCTCAGTCTCTCGCTCGGTGCAGTTCTGAACGATTCACGTGTCAACAGCTCGCTCGAGAAGTATTGGACATCGCAGCAGCAGCTATCCGACCAGGGATTACGACCCTCGAAATCGATCAAATCGTTCATGAGGAGTGCATCAAACGAGATTCGTACCCTTCCCCTCTCGGTTACCACAAATTCCCTCGAAGTGTATGCACGAGTGTGAACGAGGTCATTTGTCACGGTGAGTTCGACAGGAAACGCTCCAAGGCTCAGTCAAACGGGAAACTGACGCCTTGAGTTTTTGGTCAACTTCCAGGTATTCCCGATGCTCGACCGCTCGTCGAAGGCGATATCATCAACCTCGACGTTACCCTATACCACGGCGGTTTCCACGGCGATATCAACGCAACTTGTACGTCCTCTTCCCCCTCCCTCACTGCTCTTGCTGACTCCTTTCTCGGTAGACCCCGTCGGTTCAACCGTTCCTCAAACAAACCTCGACCTTATCGCTTGTGCGCGGGAATGTCTCGACGAAGCGATCAGACTGTGTAAACCTGGCTTCCAGTATCAAGACGTTGGAAAAACGATCGAATTTGTTGCGTCGAAGCGAGGGTTCTCGACGAATAAAACTTATGTCGGTCACGGGATCAACCAGTGAGTCTACTCTGATGCTCATGAGTATGCACTGAGACAGGGCAACTGATGAATTCTGGGATTCGCGCAGACTTTTCCATTGCGCCCCTAATGTTCCTCACTATGCTGGAAACCGTGCTTCCGGAACGATGCGAGTCGGTCAGGTGAGTCATCCCGTACGCAATCATCAGAAGCTGCCGAGCTGACTCACTCTCTTTACAGACTTTCACGATCGAACCGATGATTTGCGTTGGACAACAAAAAGAGGTGCATTGGCCTGACAACGTACGCTCTCCGCTGCCTCTTCCCTCTCCATCGCCATCATGCTGACTGTATCTCACACGATTTGTAGTGGACTGCCGCGACTTGCGATGGAAAAGCCTCAGCTCAATTCGAAGAAACTCTCCTCATCACGCCCGAAGGAGTCGAGGTACTCACTCGCGCCCCTGGATGGGTGTTACCGACAAAGAAGGCCGAACCCGTCGAGGAAGCGAAGACAACGAATGGATCAGGCGGAGGAGCAGGGGGAAAGAAGAAGAAGGGAAAGAAGTAAGGACGGTAGAGTGCAAGGAGAACTAGATTGCCGCGGACTTCCAAACTTCTATTGCCGCAAACTTCTGATTGAGAGAGTATCTATCGGTCTGACTGCGCTGCCGGGGTAAGACCAGCTGGAAGATAAGAGTGCGCCGGCGAGTGCAGAAGAAACTCAGAAAATCGCCTTTCTTTCTCGACAGCGAGAGAAATGGGAGGCCGAGGTATTCAGGCAGTCTTCCACGAGTCCAGCAGGCTTCAGAGCTTCTCGAGAACGTGGACGTACGCTAATAGTCGAAAGCTCAATGCGCTAGGTTTCATCTCTCTTTCTCTCTCATTCTCGAACCTCAACCGCTACCGCCGAGCGGAGGGATAACTCGACCGAGTAGACGTGCTGCTACTCTCGGCACGAAAGGCTACTCCGAAGGACAAGAATCTGATCAAGAAGAGGAACAAGTTGAAGGACACCAAGATCTCGACAACAACGCAGCGGGAGACGGTGGAGCATACGATGAGGGTCATGAGATCGATGAGGATCAGGTTGCAGGTCAGTCGTCGTCCTCCTGGTGGAACAACGAGAGAAGGGGTCTGAACACCGCCTCAAACTCATCGGGTCTGGAATGAACAGCTCCTGTACCGAAGAAGAAGAAAGGGCGAACGTCTACCTCTACGAAAGCGAAAGGAAAGGGGAAAGGTCGAGGTGGAAAGTTGCGAGTGATGGTGGATTTACCGATTGATGTTTGGTACAAGTGAGGCGACGCCTTTCTTTCGCTGCTTCGGGCTTGAACTGACTGAACCTGCTCGCATTAGTCGCCGAGCACTTGGATCCGGCTTCGCTTCTCTTCATGGGTCGAGCGAACAAGAGGATGAGGACTCTCTTCGCCTCGAAATCTTCGCAAACTCTTTGGAACACGGTCAAACGACGCTCTCACTTTCCCGAACTCGAATGTGCCGACCTCAACGATCTCGCCATCATGAGCTTGATCTACGATCGAGATTGTCACATTTGCGGGAAATCGCGAGCTTCGATCGTTGACTATTCGGTGCGAAAACGCTGGTGCAAGGTGAACAGGTTCCTCTTCCCTCTACTTGGCAACCTCATGGGCTGAAACGTTCAAACAAACTTTGATAGAAATGTCGCGATTCTACGTGCGCCCTCTCGCTGTCGGTCACAGTATTTTGCCGCTGACTCGAGTGCGACTATTCAGGCTCGTTCAAGCGTATCAGGTCAATCAACTGGAGGAAGAGGTTCTCCGTGTGCGCCCGTTGTCTTTTCGAGCTTATCGAGTCTCTGCCTGCACGCTTTACCGCGAACAAACGTTCAGTCACGGTTACACCCGTCAGCCCTTTTTGTTTTTCTCGAAAGAACCCGAACCACGCTAATTCTGCTATTGCTGTCGTAGGCAACCTCTATGACCGTTCCGATGCTCACAAAGTCGCTCTGACCCTTTCCGAGCTCGACGACGCTATCGCCGCCGCTCGAGATCAAGACGAACGGGAGGACGCAAAGATCTCTTTGGAAACGTACGTTGCCGGGAGACGAGCTTTTGTACAAGCAGCTTTTGAGGTGAGTGTCATTTTGATCACATAGACTGCTCTCGCTGATGCTGAGAGCCAAACTCGCAGGATGGAAAGAAGCTCGTTGGTTGGGTTGAATCATCCGTCGCAGCTCGCCAAGCCGCTGATGCCGCTGCTCGCCAAGCTCGTCTGGATGCGTAAGACCCTGTCGCACTCAACGCTCCACTCCGGCTACTGATCCAAGTCTTCGTTGAGACAGAATCAAAGAAAAGCTTCTCGAACTCGGTTACCAGAAAGAAGAGTTAGTTGTTCGCGTCAGACATCCTACGTATCTGAGCAGATCGGCGCTAATCGACTTATGACCCAACTCTATAAGCTTCGACGAGATGACCAGCGTATCAACTTTGCTTGACCAGCCAACTCCTCTCACTCCAACCAGTTTCGTCTTCTTCTGTGCTTTTCCTCTTCCGTTGAAGCTTCCTCTGAGCTGACGCCCTCCAATTTGGTCTTGCAGTCTGGAAAAAGATCTCGGGCAAAGTCATCGCAGCAGCTGACGACAACAGACAATTCCGACTCATCCTCGAGGCGAGGAGTCGAGCTGAAGGACGTCGCCAGTTACTGAAACCTTTCTATCAGGCTCTTCGCGACGATTCTACCGACAAAAGTTTATTTAAGGCCTTCGATCTCTTCACAAACATGCCTGCCGTCCGAAGTCTGTGGAAGGACGAAGATTCGACGATCGACGAGGAAGTTTGGCACGCCGCTCTCGACGAGATTCAAGCTCAACTTCCGAAGGTAGCAAGATGGGTTCAGCTCGAGTTCGCTCGTGTACTCCTCGAAGCATACCGATACATTGATCATCCCGTTGCCGACGAACTCGTTCTCTCGATTCATCCTTTTGAACCGTTTTCTCCTCCCGAAGCCTACTACCGCGACGGCTATCCCCACGAGACCGCCCTCAATCTCGACGATACTTCTACCATCTCTTCGGTCGATCTCGACGCTTTCCTCTCGCGCTTCAGCGCTATCTTCAAGGATTCGAGTTTCACCCGACTCGCCCCTGATCGCTGGCAGGAAGTGCACGAAGACCGATCGCTCGAGCTTGGCCTCAACACTCAGCACGACATAGACAACCTCGTTCCAATCCCCTGGCTCCGGAACCTCGTTGGAATTCTCAAACAGACGGGACTCGAAGATGATCAAACGGCGGAGGAACGACTAGATCAGCTCGATACTCAATTTTGGTGTAGTCGTTGTCATCCTGATCACATCCGCTCACAGTCGAGAGGAGTTGGCTTCTCTTGGAAGGAGATGGTAAGTGACTCCCGCTTTCTCTCTCCATCCATCGAGGGGTGAAGCAATCTTTCACTAACTCTCCCGGCCCACATGCCAGGTACAACATGCTTTCCAATCTCACGATCAAGTATACAGGATCTCCTCCTCGAGTCCTCCGTTGCACATTGCGTACACCGGCAACAAATTCTCAAAAGACCGACCTCCTTCGTCTCCGATCATGAAATCGCTTGAACAAAATCGTGTGAGTTGCGATTTCGTCTCCAATGACCTATCCCACAAAGCTCGCCTCGTCAAAGGAGCTGAATGATTCGTTTTTCCTCGCTGTACCGTGAGATCACCGCTTGAAAAAGAATCAATCGTCAAAGAACGATGAAATCGCTTGAAAATTTCCTCCTCTCTCGCTCCACTCTCGCTTGATTTGTGTGTCACGATTCCCCGCCTTTACTACCTTTTTACTTGAAATGGCACTCTCTCGTTGGCTCTACAAGCCTGTTTAACTCCTTTCGACTGTGCGATGGATTCGTTCACTGGCGACAAATTTCGAGAAGTGAGCCATGACAGGAAGAGAAGCACCGAGGCCGAGTCCGGCTCAACGTTCGTACAAGCTCGTGATATTTCCCAGAGTCCTTGCAAGCTGGAAACAGGGTGCGAGCGAGTTTGGAAGAGCTCACCAGACCCGCGCTTTGACTTTCTCCTCTTTACTCTTCCTACCAACTCTCACGTTCGCCCTCAAGTCGCCGCACAATCATAATATACAACTCACGATAGCCTGTAACCCTCGAACGCCCTTCGAATGTCGCTACTTCGACCCTTCTCGGCGCTTGATCTCTTTTCGTTCAACGGGATCAATCTCGACGTCTGGACCGAAACTTACGGCGTCAATTATTACTTGAGCTACATGTCTACATGGCCGGACTTGTTCTCGTGAGTCATCTCCTCCTATTCAGCTGCCTGACGCCAGAGTTGGCTCATCGGTTCCTCTCTTCCCCTTCTTCCGCCGACAGGGTTGTCGAATCAGCTGGAGGAGTAGCAAAGCGGATAGGAACAAACGGAGGCTGTAGTAGCGTTGGCGCGTATGGAGGTGGAGAGGGTGGTGAGCTTATGGGTTATGGTTGAGTCTCAGTTCTCTCTCTCGATCGCTTATTCTCTAGCTGATGGGGCACAGCTGACATCGCTTCGCTGATGAGCAGTCATGGGAAAGACAGAAGGACGAGGCAAGGAATGGCAGTAAGTACTTTTCGCATCTTTCACGATTCTCCCTTTCGAGCCTCTCCCGTGTTCGATCTGGGATATTCTGAGCTGACTCCAACATAACTACGATTCAGCGGTCACGTATCAGCGATCACGGTATCTCCATCACATCGAAGGCTAGGATTGGCGAGCATGATGATGGATCTGCTAGAATCCGTCAGCGATCGTGAGAAAGGCTGGTTGTACGTCAAGCTCCCTTTCATCGAATCTCTGCGTCATTTGCGAATATCCTCATCGCGAGCGAAAGGATACTCGAAGCTGATGAGATGCTGCTTCTTACGTACAGTGTCGACTTGTTCGTTCGAGAATCCAACGATCTCGCAATAGGTCTCTATCAATCTCTCGGGTATATGATATATCGAAGAGTGATAGGCTACTATGGAGGTGGTCCGAAAGAACCAGATGAAGATGCCTTCGGTCAGTTCTCCTCTTCCAGTTCCGAGTCTCCATTTCGAACTGACGTTCATTCGCCTTAAATTCGTCAGATATGAGGAAAGCTTTACCGATAGACAAGGACAAAGAGTCAATAAGGCTGCCGAAGGGGATCAAGAACGGGAAAGATTGGGCAGTTGGCCCCGAGGCAATCGTTTTCTAAATATCCTGAAACGATGCTGGTTCCTCGTTCGCTACAAGCAGTCGAGCTTTCTCTTCTGTTCCGGCCTGATGAGGGGAGTACCTGGAACCGTCGTAGTGAAAGTCTCGTAGCCGCAAAGACGTACATGTTGGTAAAATGCAGGTAGAGACTCGGTTATTCTAGATCTACGATGCGACTCTTCATGATCTTGATACTCTCCCTCGGCCTATCGTCAGACAAAGCGTGTCAGGTGTCGTCCTTAAGCATTGAAGAGACCAGCTACCTCGTGTAGGAAGACGACAAAACGGGAAAGACTTACCGATCTTCGTTATCGACAGCAACAGCCCCTAATCGTTGTACGACGTTCATTCCCGTCAGCACTCGTCCGAAAATCGTGTGCTTCTTGTCGAGATGAGGTGTCGGAGCTGAAAAACGCAGGGATGAGTTAGTTTTCGCGAGAAACTTCAGGGAGAGAATGGGAGCGTCCTACCGAGAGTGATGAAGAATTGGGAACCGTTTGTATTGGGTCCACTGTTTGCCATCTGCACGTCGAGAAGAGCGGAACATGAGCATTACGAATCGAAGCAGATTCGAAGAAGAAAGTGATGGGCAGCACGAGACGTACAGCGAGGATACCAGCTCCAGTGAACCGCAGTTCAGGGTGCTACATCATCCGACAGATTGAGTATGAGCGCGAGATCAGCTTGCGAAGACTCGACAGAGCGGATGGAAGGGATAGTTTCGTACGATTTCATCCTCGAATCGATCCCCGTAGATGCTCGTTCCACCTCGACCTGTTCCCGTAGGATCTCCACCTACAAGATCGTCGAGTTCGGATCAGTCGCGAGCTACACAACGGAGCGAAAGAGACAGAAGGAAGGGAGCTCACCTTGGATCATGAAATCTGAGATGATTCGGTGGAAGACGGTTCCTGTTCACAGCAATGACGTTGACTCGCATATGATCAGTTCTTCTCTGCCCTCTGACAAGCGGACCGCCGGGAGAGAAGAGGAAGAAAGAGACTGACCCGAATAATAACCTCGTTTGCAAAGTTCCTCAAAGTTACGACATGTCTTCGGTGCGTGATCCCTGTAGAGTTCGAAGGAGATCTGTCTCGAGCGACACGAGGGATCATAGAGGGGAGCAAGAGGAAGAAGAGAGCAAGTGGGGTCAGCAAACGAGAAACAAGAGAGAACAGAAGAGGGAGCTCACGGGGCCCAGTGAGGTTTCTAATACGCAAGCTACGACCATCTTGAAAGTGTTACGAGTCGGATTCGTGTGAAACGAAACTGGACAAGAGCGAACGAAACTTTCTCATCTCTGAACTCCTCTTACGACTCCTCATCGACCTTAGGAGATGTCGCTAATAGCGTGTCAACGACCTCAGCTACTGCGGATATGTCGGACCTCAGTCTCCCCTCCATTCAAGCGGTTGAAACTAGTTCGTTGTGAATCTACATCTTCTTCCCAACCCAAACCTTTCTACTGCACCACTCCAATCTTCTACGTCAACGCAGGTACGCTCAACCTATTCACATCTTCCCGCCCTATCCGAGCTGACCTTATTGAGGTGAGACAGATCCACATATTGGTCATTTACACTCGACTTTACTCGCCGACGTCTACACACGGTGGAACAGACTGAGAGAACCACAGCGAGGCGCAGTCATGTGTACAGGAACGGACGAGCATGGGTTGAAGATCCAGAGAGTTGCAGAAGCGAAGGGAGTCAGTCCGAAAGAACTCTGCGATGGAGTTTCGGAGAGGTTCAGAGTGAGCCGCCCTCTCCCTTGCGAGACGATATTGAGCTGACGTGATACCTGAGTAGGATCTGGTGAAAGCTGCGGACGTCGACGCAGCGGTGTTTATCAGAACAACGGAAGAACGACATCGGATAGCGGTCGAACACGTTTGGGTGAGCTCCCCTCTCTGCTCTCCATTCTGGGCGCCTAACCGATGCTCCTTCGTGTGCAGACAGAGTTGGAAAAACGAGGATACATCTACAAGTCAAGCTACGCGGGTTGGTACGCCGTTTCGGACGAAGCTTATTACGCAGAGAACCAAGTCGCAGAAACGATCGATCCGAAGTCAGGGGAGAAGTACATGGTAAGCCTATCCGTCCATCCTCCGGGTCAGGATAATTCACGCTCTCGATTGGACAGGCGTCAGTCGAAACAGGCACGCGAGTAGAGTGGATGGAAGAAGAGAACTACAAATTCAAGCTCTCTGCGTTTCACGAGCGTCTGGTACAATGGCTCTCTTCAACACCTCATCGTGAGCTTCGAGGACTCATATCGTAGTGGACGCTCCTCTGATTTCATGATCTCGAGCTCTCAGCAGTTCAACCTCCCTCAAGAACCACGGCCCTCCTCGCCTCCCTTTCCCAATCTTCCTCAACTGATCTGTCCGACCTTTCGATCTCTCGACCTTCCTCTCGACTAACTTGGGGCATTCCAGTTCCGTCAGATCCTGATCATACGATTTACGTCTGGATCGACGCGCTTGTTAATTATCTCACCGTTGCTGGTTACCCCTGGAAAGATGGGCAAGGAACAGGTATCTGGCCACCCGATTTGCAGGTAGTAGGAAAAGATATCGTCAGGTGAACAGCTTTCCTCGTCAGACTCTTTTGGTCGAAAGCTAACTCGATCGAGTCCAGGTTCCACGCCCTCTATCTACCGGCAATTCTGATGGCTCTCGACTTACCCTTACCGAAGCACCTCCTCACTCACGGTCACTGGACCATGGATCGATTCAAAATGTCGAAATCTCGCGGCAACGTTGCGAACCCGTTCGAAGCGATGTCGCTCTGGTCTATCGACGCGATTCGAATGTACCTCATGACGAAAGGAGGTAACTCTGCGAGTGATGCCGATTATTCGGAAGCGGAGATTGAAAGGTTCTACAAGAAGGAGTTGGCGGGACAGATGGGGAATTTGTTAGGGAGAGTGACGGGGAAGAAAATGTTAAAAAAGCTGGGGGACGAGAGATTGTTGTCCACGGAACCGGAGCAATTCGAACAGGAAGATCAAGAGCTCGTCGGGATGCTGAGAGAGCTACCAGGTATTGCTCGTTTTTCCCCTCTCGTTCGGCGCAAAACTGATTTCGCTCTCTTCGACAGACGCTTTCGAGAAACATATTTCGACATTCGAAATCCATCGAGCCCTTTCGCTCCTCTTCGAAACGCTCGCCGCTTCAAACCGACACATTCAAACTCTCTCTCCCTGGCTCTCGACTGCGACTCCTTCCGAAATTCATCGATCTCTCCACCTCTCTTCCGAATCGTTACGAATCGCCGGTATCCTCCTACAACCATTTATGCCGACAAAGAGTAGCGTTCTACTCGACGTACTAGGAGTGAGGGAACATGATCGAGGATGGGAAAAAGTGAAATTCGGGGAAGGAGGCGAAAGGGACAAAGTCGGGATCGTTAAAGGTGGAGGAGGGTTGTGGCCTCCAGTCGTCGTTGCGTCCTATCCAGCTAATGTGAGTGCTTAATGAGATCGAGAAATGCGCGACGAAACGGGCGTCTCACCGATGAGACAAAGCACGTACCTTCTCTCTCTCTCGCTCGGTTCGCTTCGAGTCCCCCTTGTTCTTTTCCCTCGCCTTGTCTCTCTCTCTTCCACATTTCACTTTCGTCATCTATGCTCGACCTGAAGTCTGGTACTTCCTACTCACCCTCACCACTCGTTTGAATGCTCTCTCGACTTCGACCCCAACACCTTCGACTTCCCTTTCTTCTTTCGATCTGGTTCCCCTTGTTCGCGACTTCGATCGATGCACGTACGATTTCATTCAGTCCTCGACATACCGATATCCTCTACAGCCCTCAAGTGAATGTATGGGAGAACGGAGGTGGGAACGATTCAATGCGGACAGCGGGGAGAGCAGCAAAAGTCGAGATAAAGTTCGCTGGTACGTCTTCGTTTCATTCTACTCCATGCGAGTGATTAAGGTCGAAAGCGTACGGTTTATCAACAGGCGAACAAATTACTCTTTTCGGATCGACGTCTTCCTCCGACATTCTGGTCAATCTCGACGGTGAACGCCTCAACGCTTCGACCGTGCTGACTCTATCACAATCAGCAAGTCCCTCGAAGCTTCTGCAAGTCAGCAATCTCGAAGCAAACGAGGATCATACGCTCGAGGTCGAAATCAGCGGGAACGGAACTTTCGTCCTCAGCCGAATTGCTATTGCTTTCTCGTGAGTGTTTCCTACTCGTCAGCATTCGATTTATGCTGAAGGGATGTGTTTACTCGACAGATCCGCCAACGACCACATCCCGGCTCTTTTACCCGTCACCACAAGCTCGACTGCGTCCCTTTCGACATCGTCCAGCGCTCCCAGTCCCCTTCAATCCTCTTCGACTTCATCTTCGAGTACCTTCGACGACAACAACGATTCGAAATCGGCAGTCTCCCCTGGAAAAGCGGTTGGAGGCACGGTCGGAGCTTTGATCGCTTTTTCTCTCCTCGTTCTCCTCTTCATCGTTCTCTACCGTCGACATCGTCGCCGTCAGTCTCTCAACTCATCTTCGATCTCCAAAACTCAGCGACAGAACGGTCCCTACACGAATCAAGAAACCGGTACTCGACGAGGTTCCTTCCTTCTTTCGGCGTTCCAATCTCCCTCTCGTCGAGCTTCTTCCTTCTCCCTCCCCTGGAGCTCCGCACCTCGTACCCCCGTTGCTCCTCCTCCTATGCCTCATCCGTTCAATAACGCACTCCACATCAACGGAGGAATCGGTTCTTCCCCTCGATCTCCCAACGCTCCCGGACCAGGATCAGTCGCTTCACCTCCCGTCATCGTCGGTTCAGAGACTTGGCAAACGAGATTAGCTCGGGCCGCCAGTTGGAGACGCAAAACCGAACGATTAGCGGAAACTCGCAAGTTCTACGGAGTGGGCGGTACGAGAGGAGGAGTGAACGAATTGAGAGGACCGCCACCGGCCGTACCGTTGCCGAGACCACCGGAAGCGGTCAAGAGGGGAGATGGAGTCAGGGAAATGGAGGAGAGGTGGAGAGTTGCGAAACCTTCTGACAATGACGAAAGGGGCTTGAAACTGGATAGACCGTCGCCACCGATTAGTATCAGTCCGTATCTCGTTGCGACACCGCCACAGGAGGAGGAAGACTCGAAACGCAAAGAAGGAGGAAACGAGAATCGATTTGAACAAGCTTGTGGACAGGCGATTTCGACGAACGACGATGAAGACGACGACTACACCTCGATTCAAGTAGCGTCACCGACCTCGACAATTCATCCTCATCGGCGATCAAACGCTCCTAGACCGACTTCGAAACCCCTTCCCCTCTCACCGAATGTGAAAACCGAATTCTCTTCTTCCTCGAAAGGCGACTTGCCTTACCAGAACCCCTTCACTCTCACTCGTACTCTCACGACAACGACTTCTCACTCGATCGACGAATCCGTCCCTCGTTCATCGATCGAAAACGCTCGAATCTCCCAAGCTCAAACTCGTTCGATTCGTCCTCCTGGTAACTCGCTCGGCAACAGTCTCCCAATCAATCTTCCCCTTCGCTCGACCTCGATGCGTTCAGTCCATGAAGGAACGACGAAAGCTAGTCCGAATGGAGATCTGAACGTCGCAGAACGAGAAGACATGGTCGAACGAAAACCGAGCTTGACTCGAATCGTCAATGGGAAAGTACTCGAAGATGGAACGGGTCGACATCCGAGAGGTAGACATCAAAGTGTCGCGGGAGTGATCGAAGGTCGTAGCTCGAGCGAGTCGGCGAGGAGAAGGATGCAGTTCAAGAGGAGGGAGGAACCCGAATTGCCGGGCGAGGAAGATCGTCCGGACTACTTTCTGAAGAGGGTAGTGGTCCCAAAGTATAGTCAGGATTCGGATCCTCGAGTAGTAGCAGGGAAGAGCAAGAAGTAGCTCATAGCAATAGCTTATTTTCTCGTAATCAATGATGGTTTTTCTCGATTTTGTTTCCCCACCTTTCGGAGGAAATTGTCAGTGAGCGAAATCTCGGAAGGCTGCTCTGACGGGCGGAAATCTCTCTCTCACTTCTTTTTAGTCCACTCAAATTTCCGAGCGCAGCCTCGCCTCGGCTTCCGACTTCTCTCTCCCTCTTCACTCGTTCTCAATCAGGAGGGATGCATCGTTCACCGTCTCCTCGCCAATCGATGAGCCCCGTAGTTTCCCCGACCTCCTCCACTCAGTTATCCCTCGCGGAGACTTCGACGGAATCGTCAATTAGTTCATCGAGTTACTCTAGTTCGCCAGCCTCTAGTCAATCCTCGTTGGTACATTCTACGGTCCCTCCATCTAAACCTCGATTACCTCCTTCGACTCAAACGGCTCAACCTATCACTCCTTCGATTTTACTGAATCCTCTTCCCGCCGGTTCCTCCTCTTCCCCTCCATCGACCGGCAGTTCGTTACTCAAGAAGTTACCAGGGAAACGTAGACAGAGTGTCGTAGTAGTCGAAGTGGTACATTCTCCTCCACCGGCACATTTCTTCAACCGAGAAGAAGACGACTCTTTGGAGGAAAGGGAAAGGGTTGGGAGATCGATTGGCAATCCTCCTCATTCGAATCGCCTATACAGTATGTCCCCCCCTCGACCAGACCTATCAGGAATGAGATCTAGATCGACTTCACCCATCAGTACTCCTCGTTCGGCTTCTCCTGTTCAACCTCACAAGAATTCGGCACCTTCGAATGGGGAAACTCTCTCAACCTCAACCACCAATTCTCCATCTTCTTCAGCTCCTACTCCTTCTTTCGTACCCCTATCCTCTATAATCTCGAATCGATCAACCTCGTCGACTGGGTCCTCGACAACGAGAAGTTCTTCAGGAGGAGGAGGAGGAAGTTCTTCGACTGGATCGGGATCGATTAGGTTCGCACCTTTACCTCCGGGGAAATCGTTTGGAAGGAGGAGTAATTCGATCTCGTTGGGAGTAGCTTCGAGGGCGAGAATGATCAATGCGCAAGGAGGGACTCCGAACGTTCAACAAGCGAGATATGCTGGTCAGTTTTCACTTTTCGCAAGTTCTCTCGTGTCAGAATAAGTACTGACTCTCGCTCAACCGTGTGAGAATAGGTCCTTTACAGTGGTACGAAGGAGGAGAAATGCCAGAAGATGTTTACACCTGGCGAGACGCACAACGAGGGATTTCGAAAATTTGGAAAAAAGTTAACGGAACGAAAGAAAAGCCCTCAGGAGGGAAAGAGAAAGAACGTAGCAATTCATTGACGAGTACTACGAGTGGTGGAAGTGTCGAAGAAGCGAAGAGGATGGAGAGGGAAGCGAAGGGGG
Source organism: Sporobolomyces salmoneus (assembly GCF_050403485.1). Lineage (NCBI taxonomy): Eukaryota > Fungi > Basidiomycota > Microbotryomycetes > Sporidiobolales > Sporidiobolaceae > Sporobolomyces > Sporobolomyces salmoneus. The sequence goes on along the minus strand of NW_027481152.1, from coordinate 355,153 downwards.
GTGGGAATAAAGGAGAAGTGGAACATTTCGAAGAAGTTGCGATGCGAGAAGAAGCGACGATCGATGAGGAGGATGAGGATGGGGAGGTACAGTTCGAAGGAAGTGCGCTTGGGTTGACGAATGTCGGGATCGATGATGTTGAATTGGAAAAGGAGAGGAGGAGAAGAGAAAAAGGAAAAGGGAAATTGGAAAGTCCTTCTGCTGCTGCTGCTTGATACAAGGCGTCCCCTCGCTTCAGCTTCATATCATATATAATTTCTTCCCCTTAGTGCTACTGTCCTACTTACCTAGAGTCTCCTCATCTGTTGCCAAAAACTACTATCGTTCTCTCCCAAAATTCAAGAAACTTGGCGAGAGATTTCCCACTGTGAGAAATCCACCTCTTCCCATTTCATCACACTTCACTCATCGAGTCAGTGATGGCCAATCCACCAGAAAGTGCGACCTTACAACCCATCATCAAACGATCTCTCTCTCCATCCGGTACGATCTCGAACAGCGCGTTGAAATCACCTCAATTCTCCCCCGAACCTCATTCCCCTAAATCGACTTCCCCAACTCCCACTTCGACGAATGCATCCACGCCATCTTACTTCTTCCAATCTCATTCATCGAGTACTACTCCTCTCTCTGCAGCTGGATTGAGTGGGAGTGGGAAAGAATCGACGACGACGACGACGTCAGTTGTCCCTCCTCCGACTCCCGGAATCCTCTTGAACAAGAACGATTCGAGTGTGACCTTGATCAAAGAACGACCTCACTCCCCGCCTCCTATCCCGGAACCGTTCTTACGAGTCGCTTCTCCGACCGAATCAAACTCGAATCGATCCGATAGTGGGTTCTCCTCTTCCGATGGAGGGATCAGTTCTCCTCCGCCTGCGTTAGGTTCCCCCGTACAAACTCCTTCGACGGCAGTCAAACCGGCACTAGAATCACTCGTTACGTCGACGGCGGTCGGACCGAGAGGAACTTCTCCCCCTTCTCCTCATTGTCATTTCGCTCCCCTGCCGAAACCAGAGGAACGTCCACAATCGAGAAGGAGTTCGATCGTCAGTGGAAGGGTTAAACCGTTCATCCCGCGACCTCCAGAGAGGAGCGATACAATGTCGACTTCCGGTAAATTAATTCTCTTCCTCTTCTACTAGACTCATTACTGACACTAGGTGCGAGTCTAGGTGGCGGAGACGATGAAGCTCTCTCTACAGGAGAATACACTCCCTCCCTCTCTCCTACCGGTCACCATTCCTCCGTTTTCACTCCAACTTCCTCCTCTGAGCATTTCTCCGCCCTTTCGCAACGTCTCTCCTCCTCCCTCACTTTCGCCGCCCCAACTGCTCGTCACCCATCCTCTCCCTCTCGTCCTACTTCTCGTAGATCCTCCTCTTCCCGTCGTTCGAGATCCCCTTCTCCTCCCGGTGGACTCTCCCTCGGTCGTTCTTCTTCGTCAGACCATCACGCTGCTGCCGTTCATCACAGAGATAGGTCGCATGGGAGTTCGAGGACTCATTCCCCGAATTTATCGAGGAGACCTTCGACTGATGCGTTGAGTTTACATTATATCGAAGCTCAAGGAGGAGTCAGTCTCAGTAGACAAAACTCGAGAGCTGGATCCGAGAGAGGAGGTGCGTTTGAGGAGGGTTTAATGATGTCGACGGGATCGGGATCGGGTGGAGTACCGGGAGTGAGGAGACCTCAATCGAGTGAAAGGAGATCTACTTTCGATCTCTCAAACTCTGTCTCCGGTTCCGTCGCTGCTACTCCACCTCCTCTCGCCTCCGCTCCCTCGACCTCTTCAGCGACCCCGACGATCGGTTCATCGACGACGATAGGTCACGCAACGACGACAGTAGGTTCAGGAGCAATGTTGATCGATAAAGATAAAGAAGCCGATTTACATCGATTATTGGAGAAAGCTCAACATGGGAACTTGGATGCTGAACGAGCCGTCAGTCCGGCTTTACAGGCGCAGAGGGAACGGGAGAAATCGAGAGATAGGGAGCGGGAAGAGGTGCAGGTTGTGGAAGTTGGGAGAGGGGAGGAGAAAACGGATGAGCTTGAAGAGGTGCAGGAGGAAGAGGAGGAGGAGGAAGAGAATGAGGATGATGAGGATGAGGAGGAAGAGGGTGAGTTGTCACCGCTTTTAGAAAGGAAGAGATTTTCACTTACTAAATGCGTTGAAGATCTCACAGATGATAACGACAACTCCGACGAGAACGAAGACGAGGAAGAGGAAGAAGAACCTGATCAAAGTCGAGATGACGAAGAGGACGATGAAGACGAAGAGGAGGAACCGGCAGAAGAGAGGAAAACTAGTAAAGGTGCTGCTGTCGAGGTAAGACTTGCACCGATTCTCAGTTCTTTCGCGTTCGGACCTGGACTCAGTCGTTCTCGTGCTACAGGTCGTTCGTTGGCATCGAGATGATCCACCTCCTTCAGCTTCAACTCCAGTACAAGCCGATCCGACTCCTTCGATTCCGGAAGATTCGATCGCTGAGCAAGAAGCTGAGGAACAGAGTGCCGTCGAATCTCACAAGTAGGCCTTGCTCGAGAGGACCTCCATCGACCGCCCTCGCTCGCAAATCGACTACTCCAGTCTGAGATTTTTCACGCCCTCTAGTTTTCTTCCTCTATTCTTAATCGACCTCGTACATACTACGCACTTCTCTCTCTTCTCTTCTCACTAGCAGTACCTTCTCTGTAGGATCACCCCACTTCCCTTTCTTCCATTCTCTATCCCTTCCGTTCGGTTTTCGTTCGTTCCTTTCCTTCCCCCCTGCTTGTACATCTCTCGTCTCCTTCCCTCCATCTCGCTGTTTTTATGTCGTCTAGTCTGTCCTCTTCTGTCCTGTCATCACTTTGTCGTGAAAACATCTCTTTTTCCCTAACTCGTTTAGCTTAGCCGAGTGCGAGCGCGAGTGAGGGAATTTCTGCGGGGCTTCGCGGATTCGGTTTCGTTTCGTTTTTCGAGGGTCTTTCCCAGCTTGGGAGATCGTAGAACTATCACAGCGTACAGTACAGTAGTAACGAGTGTATTCTCACGCGACGAGTAACTGTAATTAGTAATTCTCTGATCTCTTTTTGTATTCTCAAGATCCCCTTCCCGAAAACCATATTTCCAGCTTACTTCGATTCGACCAAAGACAGAACGAAAGCGAGGGCAACGGTACAGATACCGAGTTAAGCACGAATGTCAATTCAGACTTCTTCTTCTTCAAGTGACGACGTTCCCCTTCATTCGACATCCTCATCTTCATCATCTTCTGCACGACCTCAACTGAGTCTCTCTACGAACACGCACTCGACTAATCAGCAACCAGTTTCACCGCCGAAGCATACGGGATCTTCAACGGATACGATTAAAGGAGGAAGGGAGTTTAGAGACGTTGTTGCTGGAGGAGGAGGAGGAGGAGGAGGAGGAGGGAGAGGTCATTCACACGGGAGGAGTCATTCAATGACTGAACGACAGTACACCGCAACTCATAACGGAGCTCTAGATTACAATCGGCAAGGAGGAGGAGGAGGAGGAGGATTCGGATTCCGTTCGGGATATCCGATGAACAATGGGATTAGTAACAACGATGATGCGAGTTCGAACATGGGAGAATCAATCATCAGTACGACGACGACGGGGACGACTGGGTCGGGGACGACGGTTAGTGGGGCTCAGTTGGCGAGGAGGAATAATACGGTCGGGGCTTCGAATTCGAGATTGGTCAGATTGGAGAGGAATAGGGCTAGGATCGCTTTGTAAGTCTACACTTCACTCGTACACATCCCCTCAGACAGTAGGCTGATCCGGATGAGTTGTTGAAAGGCAAGGAGCGGGACTCTCGGAAGAAGATCAAGAATTTTACGTTCCTCCCTCTCCTGCTCGAACCGGTCCATATGCGAACGTCCCCTGGTCCGACGTCGGTCACGGAGGTGGAAACTCGAACGTCGACCTCGAATCGACTTTCCCTTCGCTCGTTTCACCAACGGGAAGCACTTTCGATCGACATTCGAGGAGTTTCAGTAATCAGGGTGATGTGGTTGCGGCCGCCGCTTGGGCGAGAGCTGGATCTCCTCAAGGTCAACAGAATCAACAGCAGTCGACGATCGTACCGGAACCGAAGAGGAGTTCGTTCGTTGTTTTGAGAGGTGGAAAAGGAGATTCGAAATTGACGGAAAGGCGACCTGCAAACGCGATTTCTCCTCCTCCTCCCCATTCGACATCTTCGACACCGACACCTACGACGAACGACTTTTCGAGCGCTTCTGGAGGATCTTCGCCCAATCTCGAGAATCAAACGATCGATAATTCGGGACAACCGACAACGACGCTTCGACATAAGAACAGTTTGAAACCGTTCTTGGATCAAGAACGAGAAGAGAGGGAACAAGGAGGTCGAGCAGAAGAAGATTGGGAACGAGGATTGATGGATGAACGGAAAAGTGGTGCGGAAGGAGGAGCAGAGGGAGAATTCGGCGACGATCAACACCAAGAACAGCAGCAACCTTCGTGGTTACAGAGTGATCCTTACGCTACTCTCAACACGCCGCCTCTATCGTCGAGCTTCCCGAGTCAACTCAGTTCACCGTTCGGGAATTCTCATTCGAGATCTTCGACTTTTCACGCTCCTCCTTCGAGAACTCAAACCGATCCTTGGTCGACCTCTTCATCTTCTCCGAATCTCAACAACAATACGATTGGGGAAGAAGACGCATCGATTCGACGACATCAATCCTTGACTTCGTTCCGATCGAGAGAACCTACCGAAACTCATCATCAACAACTCCTCTCGACTTCTCCCGGTTCGACTTTGACTGAACCTCCTCACGACCAACAATCATTCGAACGAGCTCATTCTCTCTCGCACGCTCAATCTTCAGACGAAACTGCTTCTCGCCCACTCGGTTCTCTCGCCTTGAACGCAAGTTCGACTATCGCAGGATTCGGATCTCGTTCTCGATCAGGAACTTCCCCGGCTCCTCTCACTCTACAACACTCTCATTCTCTCGGCCACGCCTCATCCGGTCCGAACTCGCAAAGAACGGGATTGAGTCACTCGAATTCGTTAGGATCGAGGAAGAAATCGCACGTTTCGTTATCGGGCGGCTCTTTGAGTCCTTCGTTGGGAGTCGCGATGAGTGGATTGAAGAGTCCCTGGAGTCCGACGGAAGAGGAAACGAAACAACTTGGAATGGGATCGATCGGAACGACTGGAACAGGATCGATTTCTCCGAATGGGTCGGGGACGTTGAGTCGAGGAGGAAGTGGAAGTTCGAGAGGGAGTCAACAGCTCACGGGAGGAGGAGTCGAGGATCAAGTGAATCGATTAGGAGATCAATTGGGAGGAATGCAGATGAACCCTCATCATCGACTCGAAACTACTCCGACTACTTCTCCGGCCCAATTCGTATCTTCCCCTTCTCGTCATCATCAACTCCCTCCTCCTTCCACTACTTCGACACAGGCGAGCTCTCGTCGACTTCCTCCTCTTATGACGACTCCTGAAGCCCTCTCGCCGGATTCTCAATCGACTTTCGCTTCGAGACAAGGTCCGGCCTCTGCTTCCGCTTTCGTTCCTCCAATCGGTCACTCTCATCCTGGATTCACTCGAGGAGGAGGAATGGGAGATATCAGCGAACATCCTTCGACGGCTTCGACCCAATTTGGAGGATTCGTCGGAAACGACCTCAATTATCACCTCTCACAACAGCCTCAAACGATTCAACAGCAACAACTCCTCCCTTCTCAAGCGATCTACGCCTCTCGCGCTCCTCCTCCACTCGTCGCTTCAATGCCGCCTCCTTCTTTCCTATCTCAGCTTCACCCTCAACACGCCTCGGCTTATCCGGGCGGTCCAACTTCTACCGAATGGTCTCGACAGAAAGAGTACCTCATGGGCTCAAACACCGTCGCTCCCCTCTCAGCTTCGACCGTCGTCCCATCCGCCTCTCTCCCCTTCTCCGCGACTGCTCCGAATTCATCTCTCCCCGCTCAATCTTCCGTCTCCCCCGCCGATTGGAACCTAATGCAACAACAACAAGCTCAAATCTCGTTGTTGCAGTCGCAAATGGCTCAAGCTTTGAAAGCGATGGACGCGATCACGGCTCAAACTGGTCAACAACATCTCACGAACGGTCTCCCTCGCGACTCGACTACCCTATCCCATCTCGAACAACATCAACAACAACGAGGAGGAGGAGAGGAGATCGTCGCCGAAACTCCGATCGATGTCAACAGTTTGGTACAGAAAAAAGGATACAATCCAACTGTTTTCGATTTGAGACCTCAGAACGCGAGGTTCTTCGTCATCAAGAGTTATACGGAGGAGGACGTACATAAGAGTTTGAAGTATGAGATTTGGGCTTCGACGGATTTGGGGAATAAGAGATTGGATAAAGCGTTCAGGGAGAGTGCCGACAAAGGTCCTATTTATCTATTCTTCTCCGTCAATGGGAGGTAAGTCATTTCTTTGAGTTGGTTTCCCTTCACCCTCTCGAAACTGACTCACGAATTGACTTTATCAGTGGACATTTCGCTGGAATGGCTCAGATGCTCACTCCTGTCGATTACTCGCTCACTTCGAACGTATGGGCTTCGGATAAGTGGAAAGGAGTCTTGAAGGTTCGTTGGATCTACATCAAAGACGTTCCATTGAACGCTTTGAGGCACATTCGACTCAATAACACTCCCGAAAACAAGCCAGTGTGAGTCTTGATCGCTCTCTTAACGCATGAGGGTTATTGACCCTCGTTTCTCTGCAGTACTTCGTCTCGAGATACTCAAGAGGTTCCTTACGACGCCGGACTCGAAGTTCTTCGAATCATCGCGACTTATCAATCTCGAGCTTCTCTCCTTCAAGATTTCGCGTGGTACGAAGCTCAACATCGACTCGATCGATCGAATGAAGAAGGAGGAGCGAACGATGCGGTCGTCCCTCCTCGTCAAGCTCATTACGCTCGTCCGGATCGAAATCAAAATCAATCGTCTTCCTCGAACGCGAATGGACCGATTCCACCTCAACTACCTCCTGCGAACGCGGTGAACTACGCACCATCTCAATCGTCTCAAGCTCCTCCCTCGCAAACTTATCCTCAATTTATCCCTCCTACTCCTCCTTTCCAGCAGCATCCTTCTCACGGTTTCTCTCCTTCTCCTCCACCTCAACAACAACAACAACAACAACCTCAGCAACAACAACGACAACCGTTCCGAAGTTTCTGGAGAGGACCTAACGGATCTCCTTCGCGACAAAGCAGTCCTCGACAAAGACCTCCGACGACAAACGGTCAATATGATGGTCACGGAGTCGCATATTGATCGCCTATTCTCCCTCACTCTCTCGCTCTGTTCATAGTCTCTCTCTCCTCTCTTAATCTAGACGCATCTACACCTATTTTAATTCTTCTCGATTCGTGGTTTCCCAGCTAAACCCTACAGACCCTATTATCCTTTTCCGGTTCTCTTCCTATCCCACTCTATCACTCTATTTGTCCTCGACTCCGATCACTAAACGCGCCGCGCACGAGCTGTACCCCTCCTTTCGTATTTTTCCTATCGGAACTCTCGCTTCCCCTTTTTTTCCGTTCTTTCTTCTTGATCTTTTCGCATCTCCTCTCCTTTCGAGTGCTTTCACTCTCTCTCCCAGCTCTCGATGTAGCAATTATACAAAACTGCGTACTTTGCGTAGGATTCGCTTTTCTCTCACGATGTGGAGTCGTTTTAGAAAGCTTTCGAAATCGTTGCGATCTGCGAGAGAGCTGGATGACAGCTTCTTCCGAGAGCAATGAATCACAGTTCGCATGAGATTGTTTGCTGTGTCTCAGAGAGTGAGAGAAAGTCCGCGGCTTGCGAACGGAAAAAAGCTAGGAACGAGTTTAGACCGCGTGCGAGTCGCAAAGGGGTTTCTTGCTTGCGGCACTCGCTCAGATGGTCGGCGCACGAAGGTAGCGGGCGTGAGTTGTACCAGTTGGTGGTTGTGAACCGAAGCAATCGACATAAAATGCGTAGGACTTAGGACTGGGTCGTTCAATTTTTGGATCGCTTTCAATGCAACGTTTTCCCTAAGACTCCAGCCTTGGTTTCCAGGCTGCTCTCAGCCGCTATTATCCTCGTGCTCGACTCTTTGACAGTTTTCTGGCACAGTTCGAGACGGAACAGCGACCCACCCAAGCGATTCCATTCGTATGTCGAAAAGGCTGTTTACACTTGAGATTTGCTTCCTCTCCCTGCTTCCTTTCCACTTTCAAACAGCAGATAGACAGTCGTGAAATCTCAGCTATAGTAGAAACGAGCTGCTCTCGGACCTTGAGAGCGCTTCAAGATCCGAGCTCGAATCTCTCGCGAAGCGCCTAAACTCGCTTGTTTTTCCGCCTCTGTCATCGCGCACGGCCTCGTTTGCTCTGTCTACCAGCTTTCGCGCAACCTGATGAGCCTGTGCCGCATGGGATTCATCTAAAGAGAGGAGAGAGACACAAATGTAACGATAGGAAAACGTTCGAGCTTTTGATTTGCGAGAGATAATTCAAGAAGAGCACAACAGAGACAAAGAAAGAGACGTAGAAAGTCCTACTGAGTACGAACGGGAACTTCGTTACTTAGTAGATGGGGCAGTAAAACAGTTTTGGGAGGTTAAAAAGAAAGAATGCGTAAAACGGACGAAAGATATGTAAAGGAAGGCAGCAGCAGCAGAGGCAGGGGTACGATCAGATAGAGCAGCGTCGAATGAGGAGGAGAGACGACAAAGACGTGGGACGTGCGTGGAAGATGATAGTTTAGGGATAGGAGTCGATATGGAGTTTTTGATTGAATTGTTTACTTTTTAGTTCTTGCAGTTTCAGGTCAGGTCAGGGTTTCAGGTGCAGGTATATCGATAGGAATCGTGAGAAAGGTCGCCGAGGAGCGACCAAAAGTCGAGAGGAAAGAGAAGAGGCAGATGAAGATGAAATCGAGATGAAGAGGAGGAAATTTTGGGTTGCTTTTCTAGAAGCGTTGAGGAGACATCAACGGTAGTGATTGTTGATCGAGTGGAGAGTAGGGACCAGTAGAGACAAAAGAAGAGCGACGACGGAGAGTAGGACGAGGAGTTGGAACGACTCGATGTTGCTGAGAACGAAATCGAAAGAGTGAGTCAGTTTCGATTTGAACAGGTCGGGGAGGAACGAACTCACCTCGGCGTTGAAGGCACAGTGTTGACGAGAGCAAGTTGGTCCACGAGGGCAGTGGTGACCGTCTAAGTAGAATGTCAGAACCTCAGCTGCGAACGCAAACAAAACGCTGAGCTCAGACCGACTTCGACTCACAAATGCAATCACTTCCATCCGGACATTCGACTCCGTTCTGGATCGCGTTACATAGATGCTGTTCGAAGGTCGTCGTCACAAACGTTTGATCGTCAAAAGAGAGTTTCTTCTCTTCTCGTCTCCGTCAAAACTGAAATTTTTGAAGCTTACGAATTTTGCTCCTCGACGCATTTCGTTGACTTGACTCTCCGTCAGGTCGTAAGTATGACAGAATCGACAACGAGGTACTTCGCATTCACCTAGAAGAGAGAAGGAAAGAGGAGAGAGAGTGGGTGATCAGTGCCTTTGCTTGGAGGATTTGCGAAGAAAAAGAAAAACCGGCATGAAATGATGGAGATCTCTTACCTAGTAAATAATATGCGTTACTGTGAACGGAGATGTCAGTACGACGACGATGGAAAGTGAAAGAAGACCAGCGTACCAGGGAGGAGGACTTTGTTTACTCATACTTTTCGTCGGATCGATTTGAGGTTTTTGCTGTTGTTGTTGAGTCGCCGTTCCGTTTCCTCCGACGATCGGGACCCAATTCGCTCCATCCCAACGACATGGGATCGAAGGTGCTGGAGGAGGAGGAGGTGGAGGAGTAGGTTGAGGAGGTGGATTCGGTTCAGTGAAGACGAGGTTCGCAGTTCCGATCGCACTCGACTCTAACCTCAGATCATCTCGTTCCTTCCTCAACTGTTCCACCTGACGCATCAGCCTCGATACGGTCAACTCTAGTTGTCCACACTTCCACTTCCATTCCTGGAGTTGACCTTGGAGAACCGTCACGGTCGTTGAAGTCTGAGTCGAAGATGACTGAGAAAGAGTCGCCGATTCCCTTCGAAGCATTCCTCCTGTTCCTCCTCCTCCTGACTTGAACGTACTGGGCTGAAGTTGAGTTGAACGATCGTTGAAGGGGTCAAAGAAGGAAGAAGAAGTTGTAGAACAAATCGAATCGGGAGTTCCTCCAGCGCTTTCCGAATCCCAAGGTGGGAGAGTTGCTGAGCTTGTAGACGCCCAGGACTGATGTGACGGTATCCAAGACATCAGTAGTTCCTGGAGGCTTATCTAGAGAGTTGCAGAGAGAGAGTCGAAAGATGAGAGTGAGAGTGAGAAGAAGGGAGAGAAGCGTCGGAGAGAACCTCTCTCCTCTCTTCTCTCGCTCTCCTGTCTCCGTGCGTGGAGGAGGAGAGAGTTTGAGCGTGATTTGTATTCGGAGACTTCTCTCCCTCTTGTTGATCTCCGAGAAAAATGAGAAAGTAAGCGTGCTCCAAGTTCTCTCTCGGGAGTCATGCTTTGAGAAGTTCATTCACTTTCCCCTCTCCTCCCACTACACAGTGTCAGGCAGTGTTCGAACGTACGAAATCTACAATCTGATCGATGTGAGATTCCGGCAGCCCGTTCTCCTCGACAAACTTTTTCGCAATTCCGTAAACATCGTCTGCAGTATCTCTCTCGCTCGCTATCAGCTTCTCCTCATGCCTGAGGGATTGCGAGCGAAAGAACGCACCTCCGAGGTCGTATGGTAGAGGTATTGGAGGATTATCATCGCTCACGTCGATTTGAAAAACGAAATCAAATTCTTTTCCCTCAAACTCCATCTTTTCCCTCTTCTCCTTCTTTCCGTCCTCGCTCTCGCCGACATTGTCTGAAGGATCCACAACCTCCCCGACACGTTCCCAAGTAGATCCAGCCCACTAGAGAACGGGTAAAATCGGAGGAGAGGTGAGCTCCCGGTTCGAGCTGAATTCGGAAAAAAAGAACGACAGAGCACGAGGAGATAGCTCACTTGATAGGCGTTCGTAACAGTAGATCCCTCTCCGTCCTCTTTGACGAGCACGATTTGTCCCGTCTCCTTCCCGGGAGATTCGAGGATTGTTCGATCAGAGTGTACAACCGGTTTTGGAGGAGTTTTCCCAATTCTGTGCGACTTACCGCGAACATTCATCGTCTTGATCAACATACGGGTATCGAGTCGATCGAAGGACGCCGACAACGCACCGTTTTTGTCCCAGTTTTTCCTCGTACAGTTTCAAAACCTCTTCGTTCGCTTTCCTTTCCTCCGACCGAGTGAAGACCCAAATCAGATTATCCGAACAACCACACGCGAGATCCCCATTCTCGAGTGTAGCGAGACTCCAAACTGTTCCTCGCTCGAACGTTACATCAGCTCCATTTCGAGGAAGATCCAACAAGTTCGAACGACGAACCCGATAAAGCCGGTACTTCGATCACTTGATCGCATTCCCCATCTTCTTCGTTCCATACCTTGATGAGACCGTCTTCTCCAGAGCTTGCGAGTCCGCCGTGGGCGATCGAAGGGATCGAAACGAGTGAGTAGACGAAATCTTCGTGATTGAGGATTGTTAGGGCGTCGCCAGTCGAGTAGTTCCAGATTCGGATTGTCCTGTTAGAGTTTGAGGCGTCAGTGAAAGCGAAGAGGGCGGAGGCAGAGGAGAGAACGGACCCATCGTTTGAAGCGGAAGCGAATAAACGAGAATTTGAATCGTCCGGTAAGACTCTCGACAAGGCGCGGACAGGCCCAGTGTGTCCTTTGAAGAGGTGTCGTACCTTGTCTCGATCGAATAGTCGGACATAGTTATCCGCGCAAGCTAATGAGCGAATCTCAAAACTCAGTTTTTTTCCCTTAGTTCTGAAACTGAGTGGGAGAGAGCTCACCAGTCAAACACAACTCGTCCTCCTTCCCATCGTCAGCGATCAACAAGACGTCCCATACGGCCCCTCCATGATCCGTCAATACTCTTTCGCATTCCCAATCCTTCGTACTCCAAATCCTGGCTGTCATGTCCCAACTCGCACTCGCTATTCTCTTCCCTTTCTTGTCGACGTGCAAGGAGCAGACGTTATGAGAGTGTCCTAGGAGTGTATGGACCGGTTCATTGCTCGAGCTGTCTTCGGAGGAGGAGGAGGCGGAGGGAGAAAGGGAGTAAACTTGAATCAACGAGTCGCTACCGGCCGTAAGGAGATACCCTGTGAGGACCTCGATCTCGTCTCTTACTCAGTATAGCGGAGTAGTAGGGGAGAGCTCTCACGTTGATCCTCGACCCCCTCATCGGGTCGCTCACTGATGGTGAGTAAACAAACGCTATTGACGAACCCTACATGTCCTTCTTTCCATACCCTACCCGCTTTCCATTCCTTGTCCCCTTGACCTGAGCGGGTCCAGCTACGAGCGGTACCGTCTCGTGAGGCAGAGAAGAGGAAGTTGGTTGATGATGCAGAGAGGGAGCGAACGTCGGACGTGTGACCGGAGAGGACGGCGGAGAAGCGATAGGGAGGTATTGAGGTAGTGTCGCGAGCGAGTTGAGTCATTCGGACGTGGAAGAGAAGAAGAAGAAAGATAGAGCACTCGTGATTTCGCAACGACAACGCTGGCAGATTGGGAGATAGGAAACGTTTGCGATACATTATCGATATCAACTCTACAAGAGAAAACGTCTACAAAACAATCGAGAGAGTGGGGTGCGAAGTTGCGAGAAATGCGAAAGTTGCGAGATTTTTACATTTTCGCCGGGAACAAATCGGCGTACTGTTCCTCGTTCTCCCCTGATCAGCTCCCATTCCACAAAAGCTTGATAGAGAAAGAGAGACGACTCACCTCTTTGACAGGTTTCGCGTAAGGCGCTCTCTCCTGTACGTTCCTCCATTCATCCATGTCTAAAATTTCCTCGTACCCCTCCGGAACTTGTTTCCTTTCCCTCAATTTCTCAATCTCGTTCTTCATCCTCTGTACATCCTCATCTCCTCTACCGTAGCCACGAAGGAATGTCTCGGAGAACGCTAGAGCTTGGTCGATTGTAGGTCGGGAAGCAACGAATTGTTCGAGTTGTTTTGGGTCTGGTGCTGGTTCGAGGTTGAACGAAGCGATCACCGGGAGGAGAGTTGCGAGTTGTTCGGGAGTTAGACGGGGAGATTCGAGGTGGATTGAGAGACGACGGATCGGGGAAGAAGGGGACGAGAAGAAATGGGTGCGGAAGAAATCGATGAGAGAGGATTTGGAGATTGTTGAGAGGAGGGAAGCGTCTCGAGATCGTTGTTCGAAGTCATACCATCCTGAATGGATGTTGATCCAGAGATGTGAAGATCTATCGACATCGCTCACTTTCTCATCAGCACGAATTCCCTTCTCGACGCAGAAAGAGGGGAGTGAGTTGGAACTGACTCTTGCCAAAGATTCTTATGATCCTCCAATTTCTTCTGCCTCACCGCTTCTTTATACTTCCCAAACTCTTCCTCTGACATCTCTTCCAACGTCTTCATGAACTCTTCCCAGAACGCATCAATCCTCGTTTCGACGAATTGAGCATCCTTTTCCGATTGAACGATCACCCTCAATCCCATGAACCCGATAGATTTACGAGGTCCAGACGAAACCTGTTCTCTCCAAAAATCACTTAGCTCTCCTTCCTTCCGAGCAAAGAGGGCTGAGGAAGAGTGAAAAGAGAGACGAACGATATAACCCAATTGTTCTTTCGCCCTCAGAACGTCAAACAAAGGTTCCGAAACGATATGACCGAACAAAGCGAGTTTACACCTCAGTAAATCGTCTTGAATGTCTCCGACGTAGGTGAATTGTTCGATTGCTGCGTTTGGGTTTTCCGGATTTCCTCCAAGACGTCGGTAAAGATGTTTACCTGTTCTCGCGATCGGTCTCAGCAAACGAAATTCATCGCTGAGAGAAAGAGGCACGAACCTTCGGGGACAACAAGAGCTTGATGAGATTTAAGCTCGGAGGGAGTTAAGGGTTGAGGAGATAGAATCGATTCGATATCGTTCGATAACGAAATGGCTTCGTCCTTGAGCATGTTTCCATGTACGAGTGCCTCGATGTGTAGTCGTGAGAGAACTCGAGAGATGTGATTTTGTAATGATTCGGGAGTGATTTCTGCGAACGAATTTTGGTCAGTGAAAAACTGCGATTTCTCGTTGATGTCGAGAACTCAGAAACTCACGAGATAACGCATCGAGCTTTTGTTGAATCGTGTAAGAAGTCGCTTGGGTGAGGTGGGAAGCATCGATCGAAACGTGATTATAAGGTTCCTCCAAAGCGAAATTGACATAAAGCCTTCGAATCTGTCGACCACACCCTTTCCTTGCATCAGCTCACCTTTCACAGTGCTCCAGATTCGAAGAAATCGATGGACTGACCTGATCGACAATAATATCGGACCTCTTCTTATCCACTTTCAACCCTTTCATCCTCTCGACGACGACCCTCAACAGTACCGCGAGTTTATCGTTATACCCATCGGCATTCAACAAGATCCCATCTCCTTGTTGTTCGAACGAATAACTCAATCCAGCGAGATCGGCATCGTAGGAATATTCATTGAGACTGTCTCGAACTAATTCGGTGAAGAGTTTCGAACTGACTGAATTGATCGCGGTTGAATCGATCTCGGGTCTACGCAATCTCACTCGTCGTCAGTGAAGGATAGGAGCATCACTGAAACGAGAGAAGTGGACGTACGATCTGAACAAGAAGAAACAAGCCGCTCTAGGTACCCACCAACGATCATCTTTCTTGAACCACAACCTCGTCGTCGGACTATTCTTCAAGTTCAACGGTCTCTTCGCTGGCGTCTCGACTGGTTGCTTCGATTTGATCTCGAGGTCTTGTGGGACGAATTGATTGGGTTTTGGCAAGTGAAGTCCGGGGAAGTCAGATGCGGTTAATTTAGACTGTACGTCAAAGTCTTCGACAATCAGTCACTTTTCCGAGTAGCCGACTACAAGATAGACGAGACGTACGTGGAGGATTTTGTCGGAAGTTTTCTCGATACAATATTCAGTTCCATACCATTTCTCCTTCTCCCCATAAACTCTCCCTCCAACTTCTTTCTGACTAACGACGAACAACCTCGAATTCTCCGGAGTCATCAACTTGAGGAGATCGTCGACTTGTTGGGGGTGCCATTCGGTGCAGAGCCATGGAGCCGAGAGGAGCTTCTCGCGAGGATAGGGCTTCGACATCGACATTGAGAGCATTGAGGTGGTGTTGGAGGGGGAAGAGGATTCTTTGAAACGGAAGGCGAGGGAGGAGAGCGCGGCGACTTCGGAGAAAAGTGTGGAGGAAGGAGGGGAGGAACGGAGGAGTGAAATGTAGGCGAAAACTAGTTGGGCGATTTCTTCGTAGTTATCTGTTTCGGACGAGCAAGCGTTAGTACTCAATCTAGTCGGTTAGGGTTGCGAGAGAGGCTCACCTAATCCCTCCTGAGTCATATCCACCTGAATCTTGAAGAACTCGAACCCATTCGCACCATTTCCAGCTCCGGCGCTCATTCCGTTCGCCCATCCTCGTTCTTTCAATAAACTCAAGATCGATCCTTTTCCTTCGTGACCGATCAAGTGACTGAGGAATCCTCCGGGTTTCGTAGAGTACCATTGAGATTCGTCGGGGAAGGGGAAAGTGATTTCGAGGGAACGAGTGTCGCGGACAGATTTGACGAAAAGTGTACGCTATTCGACGAGAGGGTCAGTATATAGGACGAGGAAAGAGGGAGTGAGAGAACTCACGCCTAGCTCTTTTTCGGTCAAAGGAGAACCGGCGAAATTAGGAGGAGATAGATTTCGATTCTTGACTGCCGAGAACTGATCGACCACAATCTGCGTCGTCTTGTCGAGTGAGTCTACAGATAATGTTGTCAGCATGTCCCAAAGTCTACTTCCGGTAGAATCAGAGAAGTGCGACTGACCTTTACTAAGTACTACCAATTTCGCAATATTCGCCGAATAATGTTTCTCACACCAATCGATCAACCTCTCCCTCACATCAATCCCCTTTCTCATCGGTTCATCCCAAAGAGTCTCTTTATTCCCCGTTCCAAACCTCCAATAGACGTGGTTCTCCCTACTCGACGTCGATTTATCCAATTGAAACATTCTCCACATATCGTTTTGCAAGTTTTTACTGTTTTCTGAATGAACCGCGTTCGCTTCTCGTTCGGAACATCTAGGGTCGAACGAAGGAGAAATGAAGAATTGTGCGAATCGATCCAACGCGGGTTCGAGAGAGGAAGGAGAAACGTCGAAGAAGTAACAGGTTTGATCCATCCCCGTGAACGCGTTCGAGGATCCTGAATGTTGCGTCAAGAACTCTGTATAATCGTTCTCTTTCGGGTACTACATCAACTCAAAACCAGGATCAACTCCATAGACGGCAGAGAAGAGAGAGAGAAAAGAGAGAGTAGTTTCGTTACTTTCTCGGTTCCCATGAACATTAAATGTTCACAAAAATGTGCCAACCCTTGCAAATCTTCCGGATCAGACAAATGTCCAACTTTGACGTCCATCGCCGCGGAAGCTTTATCCGCTTTAGGGTCTTGAATGATTAATGCTTCCAAACCATTTTCGAGCATGATCAATCGATACAACTTGTCATCGTTGGGCGATTGTTCGATTGGTGCTCTGTTGAAGATCGAGTAGGAGGGTCGTCCATCTGTGGAAGGGACGAGTTCGTAACCTGGTAAGAGGTTGGTGGATTTCGAGGAAGTTGCTGGTGATGACGACGAGGAGGGAAGGGAAGGTTGAACGAGGTAGGGAGAAGGAGCGTTGAGTACGTATTGACTAGGGTGAGTGATCGTCATCAAATATCTTCTTCGTGATACTGGAGGAGTGTTCGGAAGAGATGAAGTTGTGCGGCGGTGGAGTGAAAGAGGAGAAGTGAGAGATCGACTGCTGGAGGAGATTGAACGGGTGATCGAAGGAGGTGAATGGATAAGTCTGGTCAAACTGCTCCGGAGCATCTGGTTGTGCGAGAAACAGGAGTCCGAGGACAAAAGGGTGCTCCCTTTGTTGGACTTCGAGAATTTCGAGAACTGAAGATCTCTTCCCCTGAATCCGAATCCCCGCCTTTCTCTTCTTCTCTCCTCTTCCACTTCTCACGATCATCGTCACAAGTCATTGCCGTTTTGCAGTCACTCTCTACACTCCCGATCGAACTCCTCCTCTACATTTTCTCCACTTTCCTCGACCACTCCTCGCTTTCTCATCTATCACTCGTCTCTCCCCTCTTTCGACTCCTCGCTCAACCTCTACTATATTCGCAACCGTGTACTTCAACCGTCGAACAACTAGAGCTGTTAATCGATGCAGTGACGAAAAGGAAAGAATTAGCGAATGAAGTGAGGGAATTGACAGTACTCGGGAGGGTGTTTCAGAGTAAAGGGTATGGGATCAGGATACAGAGGTTATTGAAACAGTGTCAGGGAGTCAGGAGGCTAGAGTTGGTCGGGATTGATGATCTGAGACCGAAACATTTAATTTCGCAAAACAGAGGTGCATCCGACCTCTCTCCTCTCTCGACAAATGTTCACTGATCCTCGTTGATGTCTAGCTTTGACTCATCTCTCGCTCCTGAACTCGTCCTTTCGCCCTCATTCCCTCGTTGATCCGCCAAACCTCTCCTCATTCGTCTCCGGGTTAACTCATCTTACCCTTTCGAATCTCGGTCTACCCCCTCCTTCAACCCATCTATCAATTATCCTATCCCACGCATCTCGAACGATCAGATATCTCGCAATCTCCTCAATCAGAGACGTCGAACTCGTCGAATTCCGAAAAATCTTTACCATCCTCTCCCAAGACTGTTCGAAACTATCAACTCTCGTACTCGGTTTCCTCACCGACGAACAAGTTTCCGCACTCTGTCTCCCATCTCTCTCCTCCGATTCTCCCTACCCCGTATTGTCCCAACTCTCCGCCCTCAAATCTCTCACTTTCACTCTCCCGCATCCATCTCTCTCCCTCCTTCTCTCCATCCCTCCAACTCTCGAGACCCTAACGATCCGACCTCCCTATTCCCGCTCTTCATCCTCCCGACCTCTCATAGGTCACTCCAAGAACTCTTTATTAGCCGTCTTAAACCCAGTTCCTTCTCCTTCTACTACGAGTACGAACGGTTCAAACACACCCACTACACCTATCCAGTCCTCCCTCGGTCCTGAGTCGGGGTTGTCGGGATCGGGAATGGGCAGGAGGAGAACTCGATCGATCCCGTTAGAGTTACTGGAAGAAGAAGAATTAATCCTTTCCTCCCTTTCGCTCGCTCTCCTGCCGAATCCACCGAAACTCGTCAGAACTCAATATGATGGAGGACCGAAAGAAGAGGTAGAGGTGTTGAGAAAGGGACAATGGCTGGTTGCGGAAACAGGGCTGAGGGAGGTTGGATGGGAGTGTAAAGGCTTGAGAGGGGGAAAGGAGAGAGTTAAAAAGGTCATGCGGGAGAGGCAGAGGGTAAAGGAGAAAAAGGAGAAATGGTTGGCGACGTCGGCGGGAGGTGGAATCTGATTGAAGGTGAATATTGGGAAGGAATGCAATATCTCGATTTGAAGCTATGTTTGACGAGGAGCGAGAATATCGTCTCAGACAGATTACCATGGATCTAGCGAACGATCTTGAGCCTATTTCGAAACTGAGAGGGTGAACGGCGAGCCAGAGTATCCGTTGAGCTTTGTTTACTTTCGCTCTCACCTCGCTAAGGCAGACGCTCGCGTCTGCGGCGATTCTGCTGCGCCAAGTCTAAGCTTCGAACACGTAGCCACGCAAGGACGGACTGCTTAATTCTTTCTTAGCTGTTACATATCTTCGTTATTCTTCAGTTTGCCAATTCTACTCCATCGTTGACTCTCCACAACCCATAATTCTTCGGACTCGTCTGCCAAAGCCTCACCGTACCTACTCATTCCCCACCTCATCAGTACTCATTTCCCCGTCGTCAGAGTCAGAGAAAGAGAGAGAGGGACTTACCGTCTTCTGAACCGGAAGCGTACAATTCCCCATCAGGCGAGAAAGCGACTTGATGAACCGGTCCATGATGTCCTTTCCCTACTTCTAATTCTTCTCCTGTCGACATTGAATGGAGTCGAACCCATTCGTCAGAAATTGAACCGGTGACGAATGTCGAGTTTGAGGGATGAACGGAGACGGATGAAGGAGGGTACGACAGCGAATGGGTCGAGGAGACTGTCCGACTGTAAAGAGAAGGATGAGAGTGAGTAGATGGTGTGGAGGAGAAGAAGGAGACGACATACGTTGCGAGATCCAAGAAAGTAACCGATTGACCGTGAGTCAAGAAAAGCGTTGAAGAATCTAGTGATTTCTCCATAGAAGTGATCGATTCTCCATTCGGCATTGATAGTTCATGCACCTTTGCGAGTGTTCTCAAATCCCACCATCTGATCGCATTCGTTCATCAGCTCGGTCCATCCATCCTTCCTTCGAACGAGGAAGAGAGCGAAGGAGCTCACTTGATAAGTTTATCCTCTCCCATAGTAATACAACACCCTCTCTCTTTATCCCACAAAACCTTCTTGACAACTCCCTCATGACTCGTCCCTTTTTCCGTCGTCGAATCCCTCAATTCCTGAACCGCTTCGTTCCCAACTTCTTGTCCCTCGAGATTCGAGTGCTCTCCTAATCGACTCAAGTCCCATATCCGTACGAGTTTCTCGTGTCCACCGGTAAGGACTCGAGTTGAAGAGAGGGAAGAGAGGGAGGAAGAAGAAGAGAAATCGACAGTTCGGACAATGTGTTGATGAGGTAGAGTTAGGAGACAATTTCCGGTAGTCGTATCCCAGATCTTCCTGATCATCACTCATACCTCTCGCGTCAGCTGTGGCGGAGAGACGGGAGAGAGGGAAGGGAGAAGCGTACGCAGAGAAATCTGCCGAAGCCGTTCCAGCCAACGAAGCATCCCCTCCACTCAACCTAGCTTCCCATACTGCTCCTTTATGTCCCACGTTCTCATCCGTGAACGTTCCTTGCCAGTCTCCTACCCTGTTTCTCCGTGGATTGCTCGAAGTCAGTTCTCGTTGTAGGAAGACCAAAGAGACGGGATCAAGGTGGGATGACGAACCAGTCTCGAAGCATGGGCCTCCCGTCTTTGCATGCGGAGATCAGGAGGTAACTGGGGTCGGAAGGAGCGGAGGGAGAGGGGGAGAGGAGCCGAGAGAAATGGAGAGCCGGGACAGGTCTCGTGTGACTGTGAAAGAGCGAGCGGGTAAGCACGCGGATGATGCAAGAAGGTTGGGGACGTACCCATGGCATACGAGAGGCGTACTCTGGTGGATAGCGAGAGAGGAGATGGAAATTGAGTGAGCAGGCGCGAGATCGCTTGACGAGCAAGAGTATTGCGCGCGAGCTTACCTTGACTGCCGTACTCATCTTCTACGAACTTCCGGCGTGCTTCGAGGAATTGCCCGCGATTCGGAAGAGGACAAGAGCGAGCCGGATTCGTTGATCGCGTTTTGGTTTCGTACTAAGCTATTGCTCCCTCGCGCCGGCCTTTGAGAGGATCCAGTAGCATCCTTGAGCTACCTTGAACACCTACTCGACCTCGCAAGACTTCCGAAACTCGAATAACACGCGGTCCCGCCTAATCCTCCCCTCATCTCCCGATCCGATTCTCACTCCACTACGACCTCTCCTCGCCTTGAGGAGCTCTTGAACCGGTTCCCGTGTGGTCAAGAATCGAAAAGAAGGCGGCAGAGATGCAGCAGGTTCGTCTCTGTCTTTCGATTCGTCATTTCGCTCAACTCGTGCTCACTCTGCGGACGTGACTTTTGCTCGATAGCTTCTCGCTTGTTCGTCTCAAATGTTGATTGGGTCGAGTAAAGACTTGGGAGTCGTGGAGGAAGCGAAAGAGGACGAGAAAGAACCAAGAGATGGGGAAACGGGATCGAAGGAATCGGACGGAGTCTTGAACAACAAGAACGAGTGCGACGGAAGCGGTACGGCAGAGACGAATGAGACGGTCGAGGCGAACGACACGAACGAGGCGAACGGCAAGATACCAACGGAATCCAGACAGGCTGCGACCGTTCCCGTCAATCGACCAAGCAGCGGCAGATTCTCCTCAAGTACGAGTCAATTCGGACCTTACATCGACTCTATCGCCGTTCAAGGACACCCTCGAGAAATCAGTGCGATCCGTCGACGCAGCCCTGAGGATGGAGTCGTGATCGATGGATTTCGAAGTTTACGAGATAGCGAAAAGAAAGCTCTTGATACTCTTCTTCGTGAGGTGGAGAGACAAGGGGGGGAACTTTCGAAGATTGTACACATAATGAATTCCGTTGAGGCGGGAAAGACTGTGGCTAAAGCGAAAGTGAAGCATTTGGTTCGTCATTTGGTTCGTCAACTCTCATCTTTAGCTCCAAATGACTCATTTCGGCGAGCCAAGCTCACTCCGTCCTGGTCTTTCCGACTTACAGAATCTCGGAATCATCACTCCTTTAAGCAAGTTCCACGAGAGTCTACACGATTTCGCTTTAGATGATTTCTTCAACAATCGAGTCGAAGTTCAAGCCCAAGGAGAGAACGACACACACAAGGCAAAGCGGGGCAATGAAGAGACGGAAGTAGAGATTGTACCCAATCGAAATCTTGATCAATCGCAAGCCTCGACTCAGGTAAGCTTCGATTTCATCCTATTTTTCGAAACTGTTTCGTTCTGTTGACTGATACAAGGGTCGTCCGCAGACTTCAAGTCCCCTGTCTGGATCGAAATCATCGCCTCCCGCTCCAGCGATCGCAGCCGACTTCGCCCAAACAACGGACGGAGGCAACGTCGATCGATCGAAGAAAAGTCGTGAATTTTCGTCGCGTACGAGTAAATTCGGACCTTACATCGATTCTCTCGTCGTTCAAGGACAACCTCGTGAGATCATTGCGATTCATCGACGCGACCCTCAAGATGGAGATGTCCTCGATGGTTTCCGAAGTTTACGAGACGGTGAGAAGAAAGATCTCGAGACTTTTCTTGCAGAGTTGGAACGGAGACAACAGAGTGAGGAGGTTATCGGTCGGATAAGCGGTCGTCCCGTCGAGGCCAGAATCACTATCGATCGAAAAGATCTGAAGCAGATGGTTCGTTGATCCTCTTCTTTTTCGCGCCGAGTGAGTCGGATTGCAAACCTTTAGCTCATCACCGTCCTCTTTGTGTGATGTCCGAAACGTAGAACCTGAAGCATATCACTCCCACGGGCAAGTTCTACAAAAGTCTCATGGAATACGCTTCGGAAGATTTCTTCAACAAACGGATCGGAGGTCCAGCACAAGAAAGGAGCGACGCGCAGACGGTAAAGTCGCACGATCGAAAGACACAAGAAGGAACTTCAGCTAGACGCAATCCCGATCAATCGCAAGCCTCGCTCAAGGTAAGCTCAAGTTCCACCCTTTTCCCGAAATTGTCTCGCTTATTCACCTATTTGTCTGTTGCAGTCCTCAAGTCCCCTCTCTGGACCTTCAACCTCGTCGCCTGCTCAAACACCTGCAGTAACCGTCTCTCAAAGTCTCCGAAGTCGAAACCACAAAACGACTGAAAGCGCTTCAAAGCCGACGAATCCGTCTCCCGATATGAAGGGGAACCTCAGTAGCGACTTGACGGATCTCGAGAACTCGCACGATACGAAGGACGACGGAGACTCGAGTGATGAATCAATTTCAGAGGTCACCGCGAAAAGACAGGCTGGTCGTCCACTCGGTGCGGTTCTCCTCCCTCGCAAGAACGCAGAGAACCCACTTCTCACTTTTTCATGTTCTGCAGACCCTAATGTGGAAACTAGCAAGCCGAAACACAAGCAAGATCTCTGGACATATTTCGACGAAACCCTAAACGATGAAGGTGAGTTTCTTCTCTGCACATATCGAGATGTGTTGTTCAAGGAGCTCACAATTTATAACATTCGCATAGACGAGTATCGACCGTGGTGGGCCGACCCTTCTGTTTCTGATACGGTCAAGGAGTTCGTCGATGAACGAGAAGAAATTTTCGCTTTGCAGAGAACGTTTCTCGATTGTACGTACATTCTCAACTCTCATTCTTGAAGTGTGCTCACTGAAATCGTCCAAACGCCCGCAGATGCGAAGGAAAAGAAGGCGATCGCGGCATGCACGACTGGTCGAAAAAATCTCTCTATCGCCAGTCACCGCAGTTACCTTGATCAACTCTCTACCTACGTCGCCTTCTGTCACATCATCAAACTCAACCCGTTCCCTATCTCGACTGCTATGATCGCTGTCTACCTCTATCAATATCGAGCGCAGTGGCCTGAAGAACCGAGAGAGAGCACTTTCGAGAGTCTCAAGGTTTTCGAACGATGGACAAATCGATTGTACGAGACTGATCATCAGGATTATCAGAAGCTGGACCAGTGGTTGACCGCGAGTGAGGTAGTAACGGAACTGCAGAAGGCGATCCAACCGAGTTCGAGCTCAAGTCGTCAGTGGAGTTTCCTGTCTCTCAGGATATACGAGCTCAAACTGAATTAGCTGTGTACGAGTAGGCTCACAGTCAGCTTCGGTAGTCAAACAACCGAGTCCAGCTACTCAAGAATCGATTCCCAAACCTTCCACATCGAAAAACGAGCCTCCTTCGCCGTCTTCGGATCATTTCTCCATATCTCCATTCAAACGAGATCGTTCTCGAGCACTTCGACCCCGTCGTGGAAAACCGACTTACAAGCCGACGAGACAGTACAACAAGACGGGACCGACTCTCAACAAGACGAGACCGGTTTCCGTCTCCGTTCCCACAAAGACTCCTCCCGTTTCTCGCCCTCCTTCTCCCTCTTTGCCTGTCAGTGCGAAACGCAGAGTTCGAGTGAGTCTTCTCTTCCTCACAACTCACTTGGTTTCTATAAGCTCATCGCGGAAAACTCGAGCGTAGCGCAATATTCCTCTCCCAGCCGTCGGAGATCGATTCGAATCTTCACGGGCCGTCAAAATGTCGACCGCCGCTGCAGTCATCTTCTCTTCAGGATTCACGATTGGAACGATGGAGACCTCTACGACTATCTCGGTCTACTGTCGAGGACCGGGACTCGCTGGACAAGGTTGCAGCTTTCGAATCGTCGCGACTCTCGACGACGACGAAGGAAAATGGATGATCGTGGAGAGGACCGCCTCACATAGTCATAAACCCTTCGCGAGCTTAGTGAACGATCCAGAATGGAGACCGAATCCGATAGATCCAGATTTGGTCGAAGTGATTCGACAGGTTGATGAGAAAGGAACATTGGACGACAATTTGAGGACAGTCAAGGTTAGCTTTCTATCGACTCTACCAGTGCAGACGGGTACTGACAGTTGAGCGTTTGTAGGCACAGAAGCGGATTCGTCGTGAATCGAACGGTGAAGCTCCTGTCAAGAAACCAAGAACCGCTTCTCCTCCGAACGAATCGACAACGGCGACAGGGTCTATCTCTGGATTCAAGACCTTCGAGTCTTCAAATCGGCCATCCCCTGCTTCTCTCCCTCGATCTACCCCGTCCGACGGTCCGGAAATGCTTGAAGAATCGTCAATCGCGAACTATCGAAGAGACTTCCCCGCTCTAGCGGCTTTTTCCTTGCCCCCTGCCACCCACCACGTACCACCGCCTCCCTCGGTCAGCGTCTCGAAGCTACTCCTACCCTCGACGCTCCCGAAGATCCCTTCTTCAAGAAAACACAAAAGCAACGTCCCCTCGATCTCTCCCTTCCGCCAATCCCTCATCTCGCCCACTTCTTCACCGCTCTCGATTCCTCTCTCACGCCTCTCGCTCCGCTCTTCCAAGCAGCGGGATACTCGACACTCGACTCGCTCGTACAACTTGCGTTCCTCTCACCGAGGGTCAGGAAATTGATCTATGGCGAAATCCTCGCTCGACTACCTCCTGAGGTCGATGTCGAAGCGCGACTGTTCGACCTACTCGAAAGGGACCTCGTAGAAGCTAGTGAAACAGATTGGACCTCGTAACGATTTTTGTCAGTTTTCGTTTCCATATTTCTTCTGTTAATATCCATTCTCCCTTCTTGTGACCTCTCCAAATCCGTACGAGTACCAGCAAGCTGGATGAGCTGGAAAGGGCCAGCTCGAGCGTGCACCCTTGCGAGCTTTAAGTGTGAGCGCTCGCTTCACTTTTGTCGTGCAACTCCAACCTTCGACTCGCTCACCTTCCACCTACTCCGACTAGCTCGCACAATACACTACAACTACACGTACAGCGGTCACCTCCCTTCTCACCTGTTTCGCACCTCATTTTTTCCCCTCTTCGTTTCATCTCGGAACTTCGATTCCGCCTCTCCTCAAAAAGATAGTGAGCGGATGGTCGCATGAAGGGGTCAGTGGAAGTCATCATCACTTTCAGCAGTCATTGTTAATGCCCCAAATCCATTACTCTCGTCCTCTTCGTCATTGCATCCTCACTCAAAGCATGCCGACTCTTCATCACGATTCTGGCGTCCAGCTTCTCCCATGTTCGTCACAGATGGTTGTTGGATCAAGTAGAGACTCAGGATACGTGGGCGAACGTCAAGGAGAAGAGCAAGCACGAAGAAACGGGGAAGCAAAATTGGGACCGCCTACGAACTCAACGAGCAACGAGAAAGGGAGTAGGAAGTGCGAGAGTCAAAAGGAAGAGAAGAAGAAAGGGGGCAGATCGAAGAAGAGTCCAGGTCGACCGCGATCTTCGCTCAGGGTAAGCACCTTTTTTGTTGCCTCTTCGAGATTGTTGCGCTCTCTGACGCTGCTCCATCGCCTAGAGTCTTTGTCCTTGGCGAGGAAGAACAATGGACAATTCGCTCGATCGAAAGGAGGCAACGGTATGATCAAAACCGCTTCGAGAAGGACGAAAGCAACCAACAGAACAAGTGAAGAAGCACCCAATGATCCGAATCGTTCGGGATCTGAACAATCAAGCGGAGGGTCGGCAAACGAACCGATGTCGGAGGTCGTCGCGAGAAGACAAGCTGCTCGTCTTTCCGGTACCCTTTCTCTCTCTCTGCCCCGCTTGATCACAGCGACTAGCTCCTGACACGTACGAACTCCGTAGATCCTCGAGTCGCAGTTGGTAAACCGAAATTGCAGGAGGACCTATACAAGTACCTCGACGAGCTCTTGGACGATGAAGGTAATCTTACTCTGACCTCTCATCGTGGCATAAAGCGATCGTTCCTGACATGTGCTTTATATGTAGACGAATATACGACTTGGTGGTCCGATCCTTCTGTTTCTGATACGGTCCGAGAGTTCATCGACGAGAGGGACGAGATCTTTGCCCTTCAGAAATCGTTCAACGATTGTACGTTCATTCGTAATTCGTGTTTGATAGGCTATCCCTCCCCAACACTGACAAAGGATGGATTCGTAGATGACAAGGAACACAAAGCGATCCTCGAATGCACGACCGCTCGACCACATCTCGAAGCCGCCGACCATCGAAATTATCTCGATGAACTCGCTCCTTACATCGCTTTCTGTCGAATCATCAGACTCAACCCGTTTTCAATCTCGACCGCTGTCATCGCCGTGTATCTCTATCAGTATCGCTGGCAATGGCCCGAGGAGTCGAGAGCTCGGACTTTCGACGTCCTCAAGGTCTTTGAGCGTTGGACGAATCGATTGTACGAGACTGGTCATCGAGGATATAGGAAGTTGGATCAGTGGTACAATGCGAAAGAAGTTGTCAAGGAGTTGCAGAAAACGATTCAGCCGGCGGCGAACCAAACTCGTTAGTCGAAACCCCTTTCTTCGCCTCGTCTGGATTGATTTGACCAATATTCGTTATATAGGCCCCGAATCGAACAAACAATCGAAAGAACCGATTCGAGGGATCAAAGAATCGGCTTCAGAACCTTCAACGGCTTCAAAAGCTCCGGCTCCCCGTCCTGAGATAGTTGCCGACGCCGCCACGCTTTCTCAGGACTCCGAAAGTGCTCGAATTGAACCATCTCCTGTGGAGCCGAACTCGAATCACCTTGCTGAGAACGACAACTCCATCCCTCCTCCCCCTTCTCAGGCCGAGGCGAAAACTAGCGTCCGAGTGAGTCTCTCTGTTCCGCCTCCATCTCGGACTCCTCATTGAACTCACGTTGCTGGATAGCGCAACATTCCTCTTCCCGGCGTCGGAGATCGATTCGAATCCTTGCGAGCGGTGAAAATGGCTTCTGCCGCTTCGATCATGTTCTCCCAAGGATTCGAGATTGGGACAGTCGAAATCGAAAGAAATATCTTGGTCTATTGTCGAGGACCTGGAATGGCCGGTCGAGGTTGTAGTTTCCGAATCAACGCCACTTTCGACGAACTGGAAGAAAACTGGAAGGTCGAGCAAAGGATCGCTACTCACACACACGCGCCTTCCGCACCCTTCGTGAACAATCCGGAGTGGCGACTGAGTCCGACGGATCCAGATTTCATCGAAGTGATCAAGCAAGTGGACGAAAAAGGAAGATTAGATGGCAATTTGAGGAGATTAACGGTTAGTTCCCGACTCTGCTCGACGGAACGAGTACGTTCGATG
The DNA here is from genome assembly GCF_050403485.1 of Sporobolomyces salmoneus. Taxonomy (NCBI): domain Eukaryota; kingdom Fungi; phylum Basidiomycota; class Microbotryomycetes; order Sporidiobolales; family Sporidiobolaceae; genus Sporobolomyces; species Sporobolomyces salmoneus. The sequence goes on along the minus strand of NW_027481152.1, from coordinate 327,584 downwards.
CTGACACGCGGTTATCTACAGCAGAAGAGGCGTCTTCAGTGTGGATCAATCGGGAGTCAGTTCCTTTCGAAGAGATCAAGAATCTCGTCTCCTCCTCCTCAAGCTCAAGCTCAAACTCCAACCCATTCAACATTACCGACCGAATCCGTCATTGTGATTGAGACCACCTCAGAATTCACCGATCAAGCTACCTCTGCTTCTCCTCCTCGATTTGCCGCGTCGGATTCTAACCCATCGCTCGAACCGTCGATTGCGAATTCTTCCCAATCGAATGCCACACTCTCTTCGCCTACCTCCGCCTCTCAGCAGCCCGTTTCGACTCCGATCCTCCCTAGTCGACCTCACGCTAAAGCTGCCGCAACGTCCCGCGAAAACCTTTTCTTCCAAGAACCTCAACGACCCCGTCCTGCTCTCGATCTTACTCTTCCTCCCGTTTCCGGACTCGTACACTTCTTGACCTCTATCGACCCTTCCTTATCGCCTCTCGCACCTCTCTTCCAGGCAGCGGGCTACTCGACTCTATCCTCGCTCGTCGAATTCGTGCTCCTTTCGGAGAGGGTCAGGAAATTGGTTTACCGCGAGATCCTTGCTCGACTACCTCCTGAGCTTACCGTCGACGAGCGACTATTCGACCTACTCGAAAGGAAGCTCGTAGAAGCTAGTGAAGCGAACTGGACTTCGTGAAGAATTTTACTATTACGCGGATCTCTTTTTGCTTCTTGATTTGCTTTTCTTATTTTTTACGAGTGAAATGCTTTATCCATCATTCCATGTCCTCATTCGCGTCACGGCAGCTGGATGAGTTTGGCGATCTGGCGAAGCGAGTTCCACCAGCACTTTCCGCCCTTGCGAGTCCGCGCTCTCCATTCGACTTTCACCTTCGACTCACTGACCCTCCGACTAGTGCAAACCACACAGCAGTCAGCTCCTCTACAGACCATCTCAAGCAGCGTGTATCAACTTAGAACGTTCACTTCGCTTTCATCACTCAACTCTTTCTCAAAGCCCTTCAAGCGCAATATAGCGGTCGTGGAGGTCACGCAGTCGAGTTAGAACGTAGATAATAGGTTACGCAGCACACTGTCTCGCTTCCGAGTGAGTTTGAGCCAGTTTCTTTCGAGGCCTCCTTCCATCGATCTCCTCTCGCGTTTCCTCCTCCTGAGGCTGTCACTGACCCTAATGTGACTCGTGTGACTGCGATAGAACCTCCTTCGCCTATTCTTTCGCACCCGCACTTGTTCCTCCGCGATGACCGACAAACTTTCTTCTCTCCCTCCCGAACTCCTTCGCGGGATCATTGAAGCGACGGTACCTCATACCTACCACTCTAGCACGTACAAGCAACTTCGACACACTCTCCGCTCTCTTTCCCTCGTGTCGCGCCACTTTCGCTCGATCGCACAACCACTTCTCTTCGAAATCGTCCACATCCGTTGGAATAAGCAGCTCAACCTGCTTGTATCCGCCAAAAACGAGACTTCAAGATCCAAGAAACTCATTTTGGAGAGTCCCTTGAGGCTCGAGCCCATGAAGGAGCTCTTGGGAAGATGCAAAAACCTCGAAAGTCTGCTCATTTCGCGCCATGAAATGGATGGCTATCTCGACCTCGGAGCATTAGCCGACTACACGAGTGAGTCTTTCTTCGAGTCGGTCCCGCTCTATAGCCTCAAAGACTTTGCTCCAGCTTTTTCGTTTTCCATTCTTCAGAACTCGTCAATCTTCAAATCTATGGATATGCCTTTCACTTCACCGTTTCCCGTCCATTCACTTCTCTTCAATCTTTCACCCTCATCGGCGGAGCGTCAAGCTCGGTAGTAGCACGTATGCTGAATCCGGAGAATCTACCGTCGCTCCGAGCCCTCGGGCTCCAAGGATCTCGTGTCACGTTACCCGACATCGATGGAACGGAATTCCCCCGACTGTTCCCACAACTCGATGCGATCTGTCTTGATTCAAACTTCTATCTCCTCACCAAGGACAACCTCCTCTCGGAATATTCTCCCCGGATTCTGGTCGATGTCCCTCCTAACGACCTCATTGGGTTCAACTCGATTCAGTCCTTCGGATCCATTCATCATCTTCGCATCAAGGACCATGGTTCTTGGCGGTCGGAAGCTCCTCGCAGAATCTCGAACTTTATCGCCGCCGCGGGAGAAGTGCAATCGTCGTCCCTCAAGTCAATTTATCTAGATCTATCGTTTCATCCCTCCGAATTCACATCAAAGAGTCAAGGTTGACGTGCGAGATGGAACGAGTGATGGAGATGTGTAAAGGAGCTGGAATCGACGTGATCTTCGAGCGGCAACCCGAATACGCCCAAGACCGTTTCATCTCCGAGGAGTTCTGGTCGAGGCAACGAAGGAGAAGAGAGTGGGAGCAATCAGATACCGACGTTTTGTGAGAAGATGATGGGCATGAGCGGACGAGCAGGGAGAGGAGGTTGCTGAGGAAGTTTTCGAATTGTTCGTTTTCTATTTCGTTTATTCCTTCTGAGTCTTCATGTTTGTCTTCCTTTTCCCTCGATTACTTTGTCAACACGTATTACCTGTCCCGCAATTGCGAGTCGTCTACTAGCATCCGAGATTGGGAGAGAGGCCCTCGACACTCGAAAGGCTCGCGGAATTGCTGTTCGGAGTCTTGACCTCTCCTCTTTACTTTTTTGCTTTACTCGGGCTCTGTAAGAATCCATAGATCCATAGCATATACCTGTGTCCTTCTCGTCCGGTTCAAAAAGAGCAAATATATCGATCGTCGAGCCAAAAACCAGGATCTCGCTCTCTTCTTCTCCCTCCCACTTCCCATCAACATTCAGCGTCCGAGTTTCTCGTAAACACTTCATTCTACTGCTCTTACACCGCCAAGCACTTTCTCGACGGTCCTTTGTCCTTCTCGCGTCTCCCGTTCGCTTTCATCAATTTGATCTCTCTCGAGCCCCTTCAACTCTCGTCAAGCCGCGGAAAGACAGTCTTAGGTGGCTCTCAAGTAGATCAGAGGCTTTGTACAGTGACTCGAGTCGAGCTTAGTGAGTCTGAGCTACTTTTCTCGTTCCTTGCCTTCGCACCTTTCTCCGGCTCCTGCTCCTCGTAGAGCTCGGACTAACCCGTCTTTCGACTTGTACAATCGGTGTAGAATCCTCTCCGACTGAACTCCCGCACCTTCGACTTTCCCGCGATGACCGACAAACTCTCTTCTCTTCCTCTCGAACTCCTTCGCGACATTATCGAAGCAACGGTACCTCATACTTACCATTCAACCACCTACGCCGAACGACGACACACTCTCCGCTCTCTCTCCCTCGTCTCTCGACAACTTCGCTCGATCGCACAACCACTTCTCTTCGAAATCGTCCATATTCGGTCGAATCCGCAGCTCAACCTGCTTGTATCTGACGAAAAGGAGACTTTGGGATCTAAAGTGCTCATTTTGGAGAGGTACTTGAAACTCAAGCCCATGAAGGCGCTTTTGGGAAGTTGCCAAAACCTCGAAAGTCTTCTCCTCAAGCGCCCCGCGATAGACAAGGAGCTCGACCTTGGGGTTCTAGCCGACTACACGAGTGAGTCTTCTTCGAATCGCTCCCTACTCTACGGCCCCGAAGCCTTTGCTCCAACTTTTCGTGCTCCGTTCTTCAGAACTCGTCAACCTGCACATTTCCGGATCTGCGTTGAACCGCACCATTTCCCGTCCCTGCATTGCTCTTCGATCTCTCGCCCTTGATCACGATGCGGTACGCTCGGTTGTAGGATCTATGTTGAATCCACAACATCTGCCATCGCTCCGAGCCCTCGGACTCCAACTATACAATTCCTTTCACTCCTCCCTCGAAACTATCGGACCCGACCTCGCCCGACTACTCCCACAACTCGATGCAATTTGCGTCAATACAGATCTCTATCGTGTCACTAAAGACAACCTCCTCTCGAAATATTCTCCGAGCATTCTAGTCGATGTCTACCCCGCTCATCTCAACGACACCGACGTGGTTCGCTCTCTCGCTTCCGCTCATCATCTTCGTGTCATGGACAAGCCAGGAGCTATCGTCCATGACACGGACATCTCTGACACCATCTTCTACTTCATCGCCGCCCTTGGAACCCTGAAAACGTCAGCCCTCAAATCAATCTATCTCGATGCCTCATTCCGTCCCTCCCGAATTTCGATAGAAGCGCCGGGGATGACGGTCAAGATGGAACGAGTGTTGGAGGCGTGCAAAGGAGGGGGAATCGAGGTAATTTTCTAGGAACAACCCAGCTGGGCTGGAGCCTTTTTTATCTCAGAAGAGTTCTGGTCGCGGCAACGAAGGAGGAGAGTGAGGGAGTAACTGTAGGACGTACCCTATAGGAGCGTTATACCAAATCAGGAGGGCAGCGAGGTTGCAGATTTCGTTTTTAATTTTGTTCTGTCTTTATTTCGTGTCGGTCTTACAGTACTACTTCTCTTTATTCCCTACTACGCTATAACCACTTTCGGTTGTCGTGACAATGAGAACGACAGGAGTAAGCGAGAAAAGGTGAATTTGTTCTCGCCTGCGACAGCGAGACCGCTCTCCGATACTCTCTGCATTCCAGTTACAGCGAGGTTACGAAAACTTATGATTACAGATTGACGATTCTTCAGGGACGGTCAACAAAGGAGAAACGGATGAGGAAAACGTCCGACGTCATAGCTCAACTCGACTCGACTCGATTCAATCAATCACGATCACCTCAGGCTCCTTCTCCCTCTGGATCCTCGGTCTCTTCCTTGTATGTCCTTCCTCTCCTTCTCCTTCTCCTTCCCCGAACGCCCCTCCTTCATCTCCATCGATCCTTTCACTGTCCCTTCTCTTCATTTTGTGATACTGCGCCGTGATCTCTTCCAGTTCTCGGAGCTTCTCGTCGATCAATCGAATCTGTTCAGCGTTCGAGCTTTCCTCCTCGTGCAACGAGATGGAGCTTTGTCCTGGTGGATCGTGGGCGGAAGCGAGTTGTTTGTGAGTTGAGAAGAATGGAGAGGGTTCAGTTTCGGCCGTGTGGGAGAGACGGCGAGAACGATTCGTAGACGAAGAGGAAGAGGAAGAAGCCGCGATCGAACGAGAACGAGCGGCGGGGAAGGGAGTCGAGGTCGACGGGTTGGGGAGTGAAGAATCGAGCGAAGTCGAAATTTCGGGGTTCGTAGGGATCGCTACAGAGGTAAGAAGATCAGCTAAGTGATTCTACAGAGAGATTTGTGCTGAAATATACGTTGCAGAAGGTTGTGAGCTTCGAGGTAACCTGGTTTTGTTTAACGGGCAAAGCGAGTGAGTTCCTCTTCCGTTCACGAGAGGGGGCACGAAGAGATAGATTGGCTTACTCCTACTGCGATAGAAGAACCTGAAAGTATGATACGGGTCCCCTTTCGATTCATGGTAAACGTACTTGTTTTGGCGTTCTTCCTTGAATTGAGCGATTTGTGACGGTCCCAATCTGCATGTGAACAACCCGAATACATCAGGGACATTTCTAACACTATGTAACGAAGGGACAGTCACTCGCCTGCTCTGGTGATCCAAAACTGCGGCTTTCGAGTCTTCGTGAAAGGTTTGAGGATTTTCCGGAGTTTCGTATTCCCCTTTGATGTTAGACGTTCGAGGTTTGATCTTCTTGATTCGTCTATATCTCAGTTCGATCGAGCCGAGAGATTGAAGAGCTTGTTCAGACGTCGAAGCGAATTGATCGTGCGAAGTCGTTGAAAGTTCGCCAAAAACGAAAGGTCGTTCCGTGCTCTGTTCACCAAGTCCGCACGTATCAGTTCAGACGCCCCTCGTATTAACGTCGTAGGTGCACTCACATCGCTGTCCCTCTTTCCGCTCAACGCCCACAGCCCCGGTAAAGCTTCTTTCGTAATATTCTTCCCTCTCTGCCTGCAATCCTCTCAAGATATTAAGCTTTCCGCGCTTTCCGAAAGCTTGAGACATTGCGAGGACTCACCATTGTCCATCTATCGACACTGCTGCCTGAAACCCTTTCTCTCCCTTTGCGCGCGACGAACCCTCCTGACTAAAATTCACGGCAAAAGAGGCTCCTACTCGACTTTCCACGTAGCAGACGGTTCGGCCAGGTCGCGATTCGAGGTGGTAGAGAGGTGCAGGGATTCCATCGATAGTCAACCAGGCGTGGAAACCGCTACGTAAGGGGAGAGATCTAGAGGAAGATGAAAACGTCAGCGAGTTACAAGAGCACGCGAGAACGAGTGAACGCGTACAGAGAGGTACCTAGAGGCGGTTTGTAGAGACTCGAGGTAGGTTGAGGCGGTCGCATAGTCGTCAAGAGTAAAGAGAGAGGAAGAAAGGCAGTCAAAGTTGAACGACGACGTCAATCACGTCCTCCTTGATCCCCTTCCATTCAAAAGCTCGCAAATATGAAGCATGTAGGCTAGAAGTCGAGCGCTACGAGTTTCAACTACCGGAATCACCGACTCGAGCACAGCCCCCTTCGAGTCGACCCTTCGACTTGTCTCGCTCTTTGTTCCCCTTTCCTTTCCTCTCCTACCCTCTCCTCCCGAATTAGCAGAGCAAGATGAACGCTATCGACCCTTCTCCCGTTCCAACTCCCTAATGTGCACCTCCCATCAAACCTCAAGTCGAATCGAATTCGAGCCCACTCTCTACAACCGATCCCTCCTCCTCTCTTCCCAGTTCGGGAGTTTCTCTGTGTATGAGTGGATGTGGGAAACCTGCAGATAGGAAGAATACTTGTCCGACTTGTCAAATGTGAGCGCTTTACCCCCTTCCTTCGGAGCTGAATCTCGTTGGAACCAAAGATGCATTGACCTCGTTTTCGTTGCTGACGATCAGGCTGAAGATCCCGGGAGCTCAGTTCTGTAGTCCTACTTGCTTCAAAGACAACTGTGAGTCCTGAGGAGCTTCTGAGCCGAGAAGGGACTTGCGCTCTAACTCTTGCTTACTGCACCTTCACCTCACAGGGAAGACGCACAAGCTACTACACGTCAAGAATGAACCTGGATCGTACAAATATCCTGAAGGCAGTAAGCTGAACCTCCTATCGTAGCTCACCAGATCTTCGCAATGAGCTAATTCCATACAAATCCTCCCATCTCGCTCTTTCGGTAGCCAAGGACGGTTTCGAAGGTCGCTTCAAGTACACCGGACCTTTGAGAGCCGTCATGCCGATCGAACCCATGCCGAAACGTGAAGTCCCGGATCATATCCCGAAACCAGATTACGCAACTGAAGGTGATTCTCTTTCTCTTTTAGACCCGAAACAGAGTAAGTAGAGGCTGAAGAAGCACGACAAGAACAGTGAATGGAATCTCTTTCTCGGAGGAGATCAATAATCGAGTGATGACGAGAGGCAAAGTGCTCAATAAGGAAGAAATCGAAGGAATGAGAAAAGTTTGCAAAGTAGGTTCGAAAGGGTTTTCTATCAGTCGGTGACAAACGTCTGATGTAAACTTGCTTGCGGCTACAGCTCGCTCGGGAAGTACTCGATATTGCCGCCGCTGCCGTTCGACCTGGAATTACGACTCTCGAACTCGACGAAATCGTTCATGCAGAATGCATCAAACGTGACTCTTACCCATCTCCACTTAGGTATCGCAAGTTTCCTCGAAGCGTATGTACGAGTGTGAACGAGGTCATTTGTCACGGTGAGCTAGACAGGAAACGACGCAAGGCTCAGTCAAACGCAAAACTGACGCTTTTCGATCCGTCGAGTTTAAGGCATTCCCGATGCGAGACCCCTCGAGGATGGAGATATCATCAATCTCGACGTCACGTTGTACCACGGTGGCTTCCACGGCGATATCAACGGAACTTGTTCGTCCTTTTCCTTCTCCTCAAGTCTCTTTCCCAAAAACTAACCCTCTCTCTTTCAGACCCGGTCGGTTCCTCCGTCTCTCAAACGAGTCTCGACGTGATCGCCTGTGCTCGTGAATGTCTCGACGAATCAATCCGACTCTGTAAACCCGGTTTCCAATTTCAAGATATCGGCAGACACATCGAAATGATCGCTTCGAAACGTGGATTCGCGACGAACAAATGCTATGTCGGTCATGGTATTCATCAGTCAGCCGCACTTTACCCTTCTCGGCTCGAGGAATATGCGCTGAGTACGGAATGTGGGACTTGTCAAGATTGTTTCATCCTTCTGCACCAAATGTTCCTCATTACGCTGGAAACCGAGCTTCCGGAACGATGCGAGTCGGTCAAGTTAGTACTTTCCACTCTGCGGCCTCGGAGGAATTCGAGCTGACTCACCCGTGCGATAGACTTTCACGATCGAACCGATGATTTGCGTTGGACAACAGAAAGAGGTTCACTGGCCTGACAACGTACGTTCACCACCGTCGTTTCTCTCTTCGTCCTCAACATACTGACTGTGGCTCGCTCGACTCGCAGTGGACCGCTGCGACGTGCGATGGAAAAGCCTCAGCTCAATTCGAAGAAACTCTCCTCATCACTCCCGAAGGAGTCGAAGTTCTTACTCGCGCACCTGGATGGAAGTTACCACCGAAGGAGATGGAAGATGTCGAAGGAGGAAAGACGACCAACGGATCAGGAGGAGCGGGAGGAAAGAAGAAGAAGGGGAAAAAGTGAAAAGGTAGCGGTTCGTAGATGCTTTGCTCTCGATCAACTAAGGACATTCTCTTCACATCGACCTCTACACCGACGTACAAGAAAGATGGCGAGAGCTCAAACGTGATTTATTGACCTTGAGCGAACATAATTAGCTCGAGAGATATTGAAAGATATGCAACGACGACAACGGAAGTAGGAATTAACGACAATCTCTACACAGCTAAGCGGATCTAGTCGAACCCGAAGCCAAACTCCTTCTTAAGATAAGCCTTCACCGTTCCCGTCTTCATTTCGACCCATTCGACATCCCTCCCCTCTAAGCTCCCCTTCGCATCGTGTCCTCCCGTCGTGTACACCTTTGCTGTCTTGCCCTCTCCCTCTTTCTCCGCATACATCATACTCCTCCTAGCTCCTCCCGTATTGGGTAACAGTTTCGTCACCAACCAAAATTTCGTGAAACTTGCGATTTCTTCGGAAGTCGCGGAGAAGTGGTGATACAGCCGGAAGTCGAGGAGAGGGACGGAGATCACTTGGAAGTGGAATTGAGGAGACCAGTAACCGGGTGAGGAAGGAGTGATGGGAAGCGCAATAGGGAGACCGGGAGGAGTGATGCGACGAGAAAAGGTCCAGCCTTTCAACTCGTCGATAGGTCGGGTTTGAGAGGAGCTGAGAGGAAGATATTCTTCGACGAGGCGGAAAGCTTCGTAGTCGTTCAGTCCGCGAACTGTTTCGCCGTGAGAGAGTTTGATTCTGTTTCGTGAGCGAAAGAGTCAGTTCAACTCTGATGGGCATGTAAAGAACGGTCAAGCTTACGGTACTGGAGCCGCCCAAGGTCCCCAAGCTCCGTCAACTGATTGAGAACGAGAACGACAACGAACGAATCGCAATGAGTTTTCGAACTTTGAGAGAAACAGAAGATTGCACAACGAAAGCAAGCTCACCGAGGTATCGTCCATCACTCCCTTCCCAGTCCGCTAACATCATCTGATGAGTCAAAGTACCCCATTTCCATCCATCCTCATGAGTCAACGGGTCATTCCCGAGCGATTTGAACGTTCTCCCGACTAATTCTGAAACCCTGAACCCGAAAGCCCTGAGAAACGCCGAGAACGTGGCGTTGATAGCTGTCGACTCGTCATCCTGGTCAGTCGAATGATTGCTATGACTGGGAAGAAAGCTCGAACGCACCGAAACAAAACGCTCCTTTCCGGTCAACGACGATTCTCTCAAACGCATCGACTCCTTCCGGCATTTTCCCCAGCGCCTCACTTAGCTTGATGTCTGTAGAATCTGCGCTGTTCCATTGTGATTCGGGGACGTGAAGGGTAGAAGTATCTTTCGGGATATTCTCGAGTTGAGCGAGTAAGAGTTTCGATAAGAGCTCGAGAGAGGGCGGTTCGGAGAGGGTCGGTGGTGTCAGGTTGATCCGGGATAGGTAAAGTTCAGCCTGCTGTGTTGTCAAGACGTTCTGCTTGAAGGGATCTGCGGGGATACCGTCCATTCTAAGTCGAGTGAGCTGAGCGTTGAGGAGAGCGGGATGGAGGGGGCGCAGGAAAGAGGGAGGGGAAGGCGTGAGAGAAGAGAAAGAGAGGCAGAGAGGACGAGGGCACGAAGGAGTCAAATTTGGGGAACCGGAAATAGCCTATTTAGCCGCAAAGAGTCGAAACGAAGCGACGAAGGCGATGCGATGAGTTTTACTTCGAGCTCGAGTCTCAGAGCACTTCATCGACAAAGCTTCTCGCTTACTCGGCTCAAAGGAGTTAAACATGTTGACAGCTAGATTGAGACACAGGAAGTTTAACGGAGCTCAAGCAGAAAACAAAGGAGAAAACGCACACAGAAACCAAAGACTGTCTATTGGACCTCAAAACCAGTCCTCTCCGACGTCCCTCGTCGAGATATCTCCCAGATCGAGCCTTGTCACTTCTGTTCCCCCTCTCTTCTCCTTCGTTGTCTCGACCAGAACTTCTCAGAGATGAACCAATCTCGGATGTATTTGGGTTGCTGTTCGAAAATCACCTCGATTCCTCCTCGCTCACACTCCTCCATCGCTTGTAGAAATTCTGCCTTCTTGATGATCGCTTCGTTTGGAAAGGAATGCAGTGACGAATCCAGGTAAATCGACGTGAGGGGCGAACCTTGCAGTTTTCGACGGACCGAGATGAAGCGCGCGATCGCTTGGAACATGTACGACCGCCAATGGCCGCGAGTTCTGATCCGAAGGTGTTGAGCGGATGCGAGAGACTGAACAGTGTCGGGAGCCGAGAGCTCGTCCTCGACGACGTCGACCAAGGTGCGGGAAGGGTAGGCCGAGAGGAGACTGTCGTTGAAAGAACGGTAAACGTCTTTGCAGACGCAGATCGCGTCAAGTTGTGGGAGGAGTCGGGCCAGGTTGTTTACAACGATTTCGTCGAGTCGAGAAGCAGCGAACAATCTGATTGTGAGGGCTCGGAGCGATGGTAGATCCTCCGGATTCAGCATACACCCTGTTGTCGAGCTCAACAACTCACCAGCGAGGGTGAGAGATCGAAGAGACGAGAACGAGCGGGGAATGGGGCAGCGAAACGTATAAATCTGCAGGTTCACAAGCTCTGAGACGGCGCACGGATAAAGTTTCAGCAGGGTCTCCATGAGTGGACTATCTTGATCTTTAGACTCACTCGAAGGTTCGACCAAAATTCCGAGGTCGAGATAGCCATCCATGTCATAGTTCGCAATGACCAGACTTTCGAGGCCTTTGCATCTTCCCAGAAGCTCCTTGATGGGCTTGGCTTCCAAGTACCTTCCCGTAACGAGTTCCTTGAGTTCCAAGGTCTCCTTGTCGACCGCTGCCAGGCGGTGAAGCTGAGGATCTGACTCGATATAGACGATTCCGAAGAGAAGTGTTTGTGCGATCTCGCGGAACTGATGGGATACGCGGGAGAGGGAGCAGAGAGTGCGTTGTCGCTCGGTGTAAGTGCTAGAATGGTAGGTGCGAGGAACGGTGGCTTCGATGATGTCGCGGAGGAGTTCGGTAGGAAGAGAAGAGAGTTTGTCGGTCATCGCGGGAAGGGTCGAGGATGCAGAGAGGGTCTTCGGAGAGTACCTTCTTCGCTCGCCCAAAGCGAAACCGGGTCAGCTTGGCGCAAAGAGGGAGGCGGAGAGAGATTCGTGGGAAACGAACAAGGAACTAGTCGATCAGACTCACTCAGCTCGAGTCCAGTAGCTGTACACAGCCTCTGATCTAGCAGGGATCCGTCTAATTTTGTTTATCCACGCTTTCACGAGAGTCGATGGGCTCGAGAGAGATCAAATTGATGAAGGTCAACTGGCGGAGACAGAGGGGGCGCGGGGCGTCGAGGACGGGCTTGGTCCTAGAAGAGAAGTAGATTGAAGTGTTCGCGAGCAAGTCGAGCGCTGAACGAGGTTGAAGAGTGGGAGGATGAAGAAGAGAGCGAGATCCTTGTTTTCGGCTCGACGATCGATGTCTTTGCTCCCACGGAACCGGACGAGAACGACACAGGTATACTCTACGGACTCGTACAGAACCCGAGTGAAGCAAAAAAAAAAAAGCAGAGGAGAGGTCAAGACTCGGAACAGCGATTCCGCGAGCCTTTCGAGGCTCGAGGGCTTCTCTCCCGTTCTCGGATCCAAGTAGGCAGCTCGCAAGTTAGGGACAGGTGAAACGTGCTCGCAGGATCATCGAAAAAGGGGAAGACAAACATGAAGACTCAGAAGGAACAAACGAAATAGAAAACGAGCAATTCGAAAACTTCCTCAGCGACTTCCTGTCCCAATTCGTGGCTCATGCTCGTCATCTTCTACCTTTCCTTACACACCGTGCAAATCCGGTTACTCCATCTCTCTTCTCCTCCGTTGCCTCGACCAGAACTCCTCCGAGATAAACCAGTCTCCGACCCGACAGACCTGTTGCTCATAAACGACCTCTATTCCACCGCGACGACAATCCTCCAACAGTTGTCGCATTTTGCCAGATAGGTCTGGCGAATCGATCTGAGTGGGGTGTAACGAGGAATCGAGATAAATCGATTTGAGGGGCGAAATTTTTCGACTGACGGCGATGAAGCTCAAGATAGCCTGCATGTGGTCGAGAGAGTGGCGCGGGCGACTTCCAAAACGGAGGTGATGAGCGGTTCTCAGAGGTCGAAGGAGATGCCCGTGGTGGTGCAGGCCGAAGTCATCGACCAGGATTTTTGGCAGGTGATCGTGAAAGAGGCCGCTGTTAGCAAGATGGTAAGTATACGAGGAGATGATGATGGCGTCGAGCTGGGGGAGTAATCGCCCGAAATTGGCGTCTTCGAGAATGTCCGAACGGTGCGCGAGGCGGCCGAGTCCGAGCGCTCGCAAGGACGGCAGCTGCTCTGGTCCGAGAAGGGGTCTTGCAGCGGAGCTGAGGGAATCACTGAGGGTCAAGGATTGAAGAGACGTGAATGGGCGCGAAGCGGTACAGTCGAAGTCGAAGTAACACCTGTAAAAGCGAAGGTGGATGAGCTCTGGCAAAAGCGCAACAAAAGTCTCAGTATCGTCTTCACGAGTGAAACAAAGTAACATCCAGACTTACCCGATCTCTCAACCAGAGCTCGAAGGTCCATCGGGTTCCTGTGCACCGCGGAGCGCATGATGACAAGACTTCCGAGTCCTTTCGCTCCTTTCACAAGCCCCTCGACAGTTTCAACTCTCAGCTCATGGTTCAGTACAAGTTCCTTGGGTCTGAAAGCCTTGTTTCCTATCGCTGTAAGGCGGGCGAGCTGGGATTCCGTTCGAATGTCAATGATTTCGCCGAGAAGTGGTTGGGCAATGTCGCGGAATTGTCGCGATACGAGGGAGAGGGAACGAAGAGTAGCTTGTCGATCGTCATACGAGGTGGAATGGTAAGTTCGAGCGATGGACGATTCGATAATGTCTTGAAGGAGTTCGGGAGGGAGAGAAGGGGATTCGTCGGTCATCGCGGAGAAGTCGAAGGGTGCTGAGAGGCTCTTTTGAAAGTTTCTGTTTCGCTGGCTTGGAGCAAAACCGCGTCAGCTGCAGCTTTGCGGGAAGAGTCAGCCGGAGAGAGATTCGTGCGAACCGAAAGACAAAAGTTGCTCAGACTCACTCAGCTCGAGTCCAGTAGCTGTACACAGCCTATTCTATCTAGGATCCACCTGAGACTGTTTCCGCACGGCTGACGAGAGTTGAAGGGGCTCGAGAGAGATCGAATTGATGAAAGCGAACGGGAGACGCGAGAAGGACAGAGGACTGGCGAGAAAGTGCTTGGCGGTGTAAGAGCAGTAGAATGAAGGGTTTGCGAGCGAGTCGAATGCTGGGGAAGGTGAGAGAGCGATGGTAAGAGGGAGAAGGAGCGAGCTGATTGAATCGGCTCGTGGTCTGTCGTTGAAGCGAACGAGAACCGCCACGCCAGCTTGAGAGCGAGTAGCAGGTACGTCTACAGCTCAAAGAAACAAGAATGAGAAGGAGGACCCGCAACGGGAAACGCGAAAACGACCAAAATCACTCGTCCTTCATTCTCTCTTCCAGGATTGAACGAATCAAGCTGAATAAGTAATATGTCAACACGATAAGTCCACAACCCTCACAAATACCCGTTCGCTCTCTCCCTAGAAGAGTCTCTCCTCCCCTCCCTTGACCGCTCCGATCCCTCCTCTGAAACTCCTCAATCCTTTGCCCATTCCAACCTTACTACCTCCACTACCACTACCTCCAGCTCGAGTTGGGGTGTTGAGTTCGGTACGATGAGTTTCGTTCCAGAATCCGTTTAAAAGATCTTTCAACTCGAGTTTTGGCGGAAGATCGAGGGTCGGTTTTTTCCGAGTTTCCGTTTGGGCGGCTTCGATAGGGTTCGAGCTCTTCGTGGTCGAGCTCGTAACTGTCTCGTCCGCCTCCGTTGTGGTTGTCTGAGGTTGAGGGGAAGACTCGAGAGGTGCCGAAAACAACGAAACGATTTCCTCCAACTTATTCCCCTTCTTTTTCTTCATACTAGCTGGTACCGGTCTCAAAACCGACGGATAATCTTTATCGTTCGGATCCAATTTCCTCACTTTCTCCTCCTCCTCCTCTTCTCGTTTCCTCTTCTTCTCCCCGTCTCCTGCCTCGCTCAAACCCTCGAAAGTCGCGCGAGATCGAGCCTCGACGATTCCGGCTTTACAGAGAGTTCGAACGAGTTCGTAGGCGAGGAATCCGAGGATATCGAGCAATTCGTCAGAGAGTGAGGTTGCTGCGTCGAGGAGGAGGAAATCTCGGAATTTCTTGCCTAAACGCACCCAGTACATCATTCGTCAGTTACGAGCTTCGAGAGAGGAGAGAATAGGGAAGCGAAAAGGAGGGGAGGAAGGAGAGGACGTACTCTTGCGGTAAACGAAAGTTGCGGTCCTCGCAACCGAATAATGTTCATATTCTTCTCTCGTCATCTTTTCCGTTAACTCGTTCGCTTCCTGCAGGCTCTTCTGCTCAACACTACTCTTCCGAACAGTGAAGTAAAAAGTGAGCTTACTCTAAGGATCTCCCGATTAACTTCATAAGCTTTCTTTTCCCCAACCGACATCGAAGACGATCCCTTCTCCTCCCCGAGTCGTTCTTCTTCCCCATTCGCTAGTGGCGGAGGAGTTGAGACGCTAGAGGATGATGTAGTGGTTGAAGCGGAGGCGCTGAGGTATTCGATCCAGGGATCTTCCAATTCCCACCTCAAATTGATCCGAGATTTCCCAACCTTCAAGTCTTTTTTATCTGTACGAACAATCGCGTCTTAGTCGTCGTCTTTCTCAAAGGTCGACTAAGAGCGCGAGGAAAGTAGTACCAGGTTCTTCAATCCCATCAATCTCATCCTCCTCCCCTCCGGCTCCTCCTGTCGAATTCATCCCTTCCGCTCTAGTCTTTTTCCTAACATCTTTCCAACTCAAATACAGTTTCAACCTCTCTACTTTCGAAACATCATCTCGAATGACAAAGAGTAAGTCTTCAATTTGAATCATCGTCGAAGAGGTCGAATGAGGTTGTTGAGGTTGTTTCGTCGTTGATTTACCCGTCGTCGTCGTTGTGACCGAGTGAGTCGATGCATGCAGTTTCGCTGCAATGATCTATCTCCCTCATTCCGGGTCAGTACAGCCAGAGAAAGGGGAGAAGGGAGAGAGAAAACGAACGAGTTGAATCAATTGTTGTCTAACGACATCTTGAATGAACTGCACAATCCCCGGGTCCGGAGACTTGATCAACGTGAACACATAGATCATTTGAGTAATTTCGATATGGTATGAAGTCTTGCTCGTGCTCGTTGAGGACAGAGAAGGGAGGAGGGAGTTCGATGAAGAAGTCAAGGATGAGGTCGCGACTGCCGTAGATGACGCTGGGGCTGGTGCTTGTGAAGAGGTAGAGGCTGTCACCGCTACGGAAGTCGACATGTCGAGTGATCGGTGAATGGAGAGAGATCAAGAAACAAGATCGCGCCGAGAGCTCGCATCTCTTTCCGCCCCTTCACTCCGCTTTACAACGAAATGGCACCCAAACGACCAGCGGATGCCTTTGCCCCTTCCTCATTCCCTACGTGAGCTAGCTCTCCGTCCCTCTCGGATGACGTTCCCCCTCCGTCTCTCTCCACCTTCCACTAACTCCCCTTGCTCCCTCCTCTCCCTTACAGTGATCGATCCACGACTTCCCTCTCCGGTAAACGTCAACGCTACGCCCCCCCTAACGCCTCTACAGTCCTCTCCGAACCTCTCGCAGACGACTTGGAACTCGACCTCGAAGGTACCGGTGGAACTCAGAACAGTAAGAAAAAGATTGTAGTAACTGATGGGTACGATAGTGATTCGTCTGGAGGGGAAGATGAATCCGGGTTCGGAGGGGGGAAGCGCCGAAAAGCAGCAGAAGGGGCTCAGAAAGCGGGAGAGGAGGAGGAAGATGAAGACATGTTTGGAGCGGTGGAAGACGAGTTGGATGGGAAAGGAAAAGAATCGGAACTGGAGAGGAAGAAGGGAGGGAAGGAATGGTTAGAAATGGGGGATATTGAAGGTCAGGAATTCTCGAAACGCGATATGAGAGACGACGAAGAAGACGCAGGAGTCGATGACGGCGAGGAGGAAGAGGAGTTGGAGGAGGAGTATGAAGAGGTAGATGATCATGCGAATGATGATGATGCTCCTAGGAGTAGGAGGAGTAAAAAAGGAATGGGATTTCAACTCTCGTGAGCTCCTACCACCTCTTCCCTTTCTCTTTCCCTTCTCACCGCAGAACCGAAGCCAACTCTGAGTGGATGATAGCTCATTCAATATGCAAGAAGAACTCGCCGAAGGACGTTTCTCCGCCGATGGTTCCTACGTCGCAAACGCGATCGATCCTCTCGCAACTCACGATTCCTGGTTGAACGGTCTCTCTAAAATGCAAATCAAACAAGCACGAGAAGCTAAAGAACGAATGGATGCGAAGAACCGGGAGAGGGAAAAGGAAGAATCGATGAGAGGGGAAGAACAATTGACTCAATTGAGGGATGACTGTTTGATTGGGTTACTGAGCGAGGTGAGAGAGGGGGAAACGGTTGCTGGAGCGTTGAACAGGCTGGGAAGGAGTAAGAAGAGAGTGGAACAACTACAACAAGATTCGGAAGGAGGAGGACGAGGAGGAGAATCCACGACGAAAACATCTTCGAAATCGATCTCGAGGTACACGAACAAGATCAACCGACTCACTCATTTCGCTTCGACGTTACTGTCGTCGCATGGAGAACTCGAGATTTACGATCAACGTTACGAAAATATCATCAAAACGCTCAAAATGGAAGGAGCCGTTCGACGAGATTGGGTTCCTCCGACAGATACGGACGAGGATCAAGAGATCGAACGAATAGAAATGATGGAATGGACTCTACGGGAACAGGAATCGAAAGAACAGAAGAAAGGAGACCTTGCGAGCGGATCGAGGGACGGTCGATCAAGGGTAGTCATCTCTCGACCAACGACAACAGGATCGACAGCGGCGACGGCGAAATATTGGTATAAATGGAATCCGGCGCCAGAGGGACAAAACCCAGATGAAAAGTATGGACCGTTTGAAAGGAACGAGTTGGAAAGTTGGATTCAACAGGGTTATTTTGGGGACAGCGAGGCGAGTAGGATCTTGGTGAAGAAGGACGGGGATCTGGGAGAGTTCAGGAAGTGGAGTGAGATGCGGTAGGAAGGGCTTTCAACGAAATGAAGTGCAAAAATTCGTTAGAAGTTCTCTGCAGCGAGCCTGTTTCGCATACATCAAGCAGAGGTCTCATTCGTTTCACATCGGGCACGCAAGAAGGACGATCAGAGTGAGCGAGAGAAAAGAGAGAAGAAAATCGAGCTCAACTCGAAAGTCGAAACTCGATATGGCGAAACGCTGGAAGATCAGCGACTGCCCTGGTGGCTCGACATTGCGATCTTGCAAAGGATCCTATTCCTGTATCAGCTTAGCCAATACCAGGCGATCTCGATGAATCAGCGAGTCAAGAGTCACCGTCACAGAGAGAAACTCGACATGGATCCCATCCCGAGAATCCCGTCTGACAACCCTAAAGTTCTCGATCCCCGTGAGGCCACCGGCCGAGAACGAGCGCTCGAGGGCCTCAAACCGCATTCTGTGGCCTCGGGGACCAGACCATGCAGTATCTCTTTGTGTTGAGGCGAAAACGAAAGAAGACGGATTTGTTCCAATTTTGCCAGATTACCGGTCGTTCTTCGCTTGCTGTGCCAGAAGAGTCACGTATCACTTCGCTATTTCCACTCCGAAGCTTGAGGAGAGCATAGTAGGATTCCTAGGGATCTCTCAAACAGAGTTTTTGGCCCATTTCGGGAGGGCACCTTGCGCAAAAGTGTTTTGGTGACGTTGGTTTCTCCGGCATCGCTCACGAGCTTAGCAATACGAGGACCGCTTCGTGTACCGCTGGGTAAGAATCAACCAGTAAAAGAGAGAAATGAAAATCGAGCTCAACTTGAAAGTTGAACCCGACGTGACGAAAGGCTCAAAGAGAACCGAGCGTTTCGCCCTAATGTTCGACACCGCGTTGAGCCTATCACGAGGAAAGAGAGCTCTCGAAGCTCTCGCAGGTCAAAGACACTGTCACTAAGCGAAATACTCGCAGCGAATCTTATCCCAGACATCCTGTTCAGTCACCCGAGTCTCTCCATTCGCGTCAAGTCACCAACCGCTCATGTCGAGTCTCAAATTTCTGTCCAAGTTGTTTATGACTTGGGGAATCAGACCGAGCGAGTATTTGCTCGTGTTGAGCCAAAAACAGAAAACCAAAACTGTCGAAGGTTGGCCAAATTCTTTCTCCCGTATGGCTCGCTGTGCGGACAGAGTCACGACTCAAGTATATCAGAGACACGAGAGAACTTGGCACAAGCTCCAGGGAAGTCAGGCGCAGCGGTTTCGTTCGAGTTCGAGAGTGAACCGTGCCGGTTTTGCCCCATCAATGTCCGTTTTCTGTCGCGTTCCTCTTCTCCACGAGGTCACATCGTAGCTGAACGAGACGAGAACTGATTCGATACCGGGAAGTAAGATTTACACAGCTTCTAAGAGTAAGCCAACACGACAAGCAAAACCAACGATAATGTACTTCTATTTTATTCTTCCGAACCCCTTGCCTCCTAATTCCTAATCATCCACTGAGATCAAGCTGTAATCGCCTGACTACTTCTCCTACTCCCGCCTCCTACAGCGACTCCCGTTCCTCTCGCCTTTTTCGTCTTTCCGAGCGTCTCCAAAAGCTTCGGTTCGTTCCATTCACTATTTTCCTCTTCGACCTCCTCCTCCTCCTCGGGTTCCTCTTCGTCCGTCTCATTATCCACCAGGTATCTCGAATGTGCAATCGAAGATGTTGAGATCGGAGGAGGAACTGGTTTGAAAGGAGGTTTCGAACGTTTCCCCGCTAACGACGGTCTCGAAACGGCCGGGAATTCGGAGATCGATGTCGGAAGAGGCGGAGCAGCGGCTTCAGGTTCGATAGTTGAATGGAATGTAGTGCTGGAAGATCTCGGAGCGGGTTTTGTTGACCTGCGAGGTTTCGGATGTTTGTTCCCCGGGTTCGTGGAGGTGACGGGGACGTAACCTTCAGGTCTCCTCATCTTCCTGTCATCATATTCACAACGTCAGTCACGGAGCTAGGGGACCAGAGGAAAGTAAGGAAGGGGGCGACAAACGTGTTGAGTTTAGGCAAAGCGTAATTGACGGATTTTCGAGCTCTTCGACCCCCTCCTCCTACGGCGAGTTCGTCTTCCTGACTTTCTGAAGGAGTAGCTGCTCTCGAACCTGAAGAGCTCACGAAAACCCAGATGAGCAACGATCTTCAGAATGAAAAGAGAAACTGAAACTCACGAGATTCGACCGGTTCTTCCTCTCCTTCTTCCTGCTCAAGAAGCCTCTCTTCCTCTTCAACGACAGGAGTCCGACTTCTTCCTCTCCTCCTCTCAGGTTCAACCTCCACGACCAATTGTTCCTCTCCCTCGAGCGAAGCTAGCGAAGATTGAGACGCTTTCAACGCCTCCTTTTCCCGTTTAATCGATTCCTTCCTCGCCTGTAACATAGCCGATCCCTTGTTCTCCCCTATCGGTGTTCGTTTCGACGTTGCGGAAGGTTTCGGTAAAGGTATTTCTTCTTCTCCAAGCTGCTCGACCTCGCGCTCATCATTTTCCCTCGTTCCTGGTTCCACAACAGTCGAGGGCTGTGAAGGTAAGATACTCCTCCTCCTTGCGCTTCTGCTGCTCTTCTCTCCCGCCCGAACGTGTTCCACCTCGACTTCAGGAGTTTGTTCGATTTCGAGTTCCGGTTCGATTCCCTCCTCCTCCTCCTGTCGAAGTTCTTTCCTCCTCGAAGGTCTCGTCGCCAAACCACCTCCCGCCTCTGTTGTCTCGGGTGATCCTTCGCTTCCCGATGTTGTTGTCGTCGTCGTGTCGAGAGTAGGTACGAGTCCAGACTTCCTCCTCCTCTGAATCGAATTCGATCGAGAACTACTCGTCGTTGATGTTGAAGGGGCGAACTCTTCATCTCGATCGTCTGATTGATATTTCGTCGGCTCGGGTTCGGGTTGAGCGTCTTCGTGATAGTCTCGAGCTGATTCGAGGATTGAAGTTGAATTCTTCCGACTACCATTAGTACTGCTTGTTGACCGACTCGAAGACGCTTGCGAAGAGGAGGGAGTGAAGGTAGAGCTAGAACTCGAGCCAGGAGTTGAGCGAGGTTGAAGGGATTTAGCTATCAAGAGAGGTCGAGATTTCGTTGAGGTCGAGGACGATTGGGATGAAGGGAGAGGCGGGGAGCTAGACTGAGCTCGAGAGGAAGTCGAAGGGATTGGTAGTGGAAGCGGTAGAGGCGCCGTATTTGATCTGTTCGACCGCGAATCCAAGTTCGTCAGAGAGGAATTCTTTTCTTCCTTCTGAGCAAGGAGCCGACGAACCTGACTTCTGGGCCTTCCTCTTCTCGAACTATCAGGTCCACTTCTCCCTCGCCTTCGTCGATCAAGCTCAATTCAGGAGCTTCTGCGATCAATAATCGATTCGAAAGGTTCATTGAGCCTGGTCGATCTGATAATGAGACTTTGAGGGATTGAGTTGTTGGGATCGGTCTTCTACTACAACGAGATGATTGAGATTGTCGAGTTGAGGATGAAGCGGAGGTAGATTCTGTCGGAGGAGAAAATTAGGTTTCGCAAGAAGGAGAGAAAGAGGCAGGCATGTACGAGAAAAGGAAGGAGAAGCCTGACGAGTTGGCAGAGTGGGCGCCAGAACTGTCTGGAAAGCTTGTAAAGCAGTCATTGCTGCCGCGAGAGCTTGTCTCATAACCTGTTGCTCTCACAAATGCTCAGCTCATTCTCCTCGCAGAGCTGAAACGCTTCGAGAAGACGGACCTCTACCTGTTCCTCATTGACCCCACCATTGACTCCACCCCTCCTCTGTGTCCGCTCGAGTTGTTCCCTCAAATCTTTCTCATTCTCTTCGCTTCGATGCAGCCGATTCTTGACATTCAATAACTCTGCTTCTGTCTGTAATAACGTGCCCTTGAGGGAGAGGTTCTGAGCTTGAATCACTGATCGATGTTGTAACAGTTCCGCGTTTGTTCTACTCAGAGAGAGGAGAGAGAGAGAGAGAGAGAGAAAGTTGAGTGAAGAATTCCCTCCGGAGAAAGAGCAGAAGAGAGGACTGACTTGTGTAACTCAGAGTTCTTCGTGATGATCTCTTTATTCTGTGCTTGATGTTTCTTCCGAACTACACATCCTCCACAATCAGCACGACAGGGAGATGAGAGGGAAATAAGATGTGAATACGAACAAGCTTCGAAAGCAGCCAACATTGTACCAAACTGTTGATTCGATTGTTGAGGCATTCCACTCAACCTACGAGTCGTCATCATCTTGACTCTTCTATGGCTGACAGTGTCGGAAGCAGTTACTGATCAAAAACAAACAAACCGCGATCGAACTTTCCCTTCCCTCTCTTTCTCCCCACTCAATCCCCGCCATGTTCGTTCCTCCCACCTAGTTCTCTCATTCGCGTACTAACCCGATCATGTACTGTAGGGCGGTCGGTCGAACCCCCTACACACAGCAAGACAAAGACCTCCTCGCTCGATTCCTCTCGACTTATCCATCTCACCAACACTCGAAACCTACTACGTTCCGGGAAGGAGTCAACAGCGGGCGATTACCGAACCATTCGGAACAGAGTTGGCATAGTCATTTCAAGGATCATCGCGAGGATATCGAGAGGAGGATAGAGAAGATCAAGAGGGAACGAGCACGAGAGAAGGACAAGGACAAGGGGAAGGGGAAGATGAAAGCTACGAACGAAGAGGACACGGAAGAATCCGAGGATGAGCCAACGGTCGAAAAGGAATCGAAGAAACGAAAGAATCGTCCTTCAACAACTTCAGCCGATGATGATGATGATGAATCGCCTAAGAAGAAGAAACCAAAGAAGAAGAGAGTCCCGTTCGATGATAAGAAAGATTGGAGACGTTTGATGATTGCGCTCGGGGAAGCTGAGAAGAAGAAATGGCAGAAAAAGGATATTTACGTTCATTTGGCTAAAAAGGTACTCTCCACTCTCTTTCTCTCGCTTCCTTCTTCATATCGACGATTTGCACGGACTGATACGAGAGGAGTTCGTGGAGAAACAGTACCCGGATCATACAAAGGACTCGTGGCAGAGTTATCATCGAGATAATCGAGACGAAGCGGATAATGCAGCGAAGCGTTACCTCGAGCAGTTGGAATCGGAAGACGACGATTCGGAGGAGGAGGAGGAGGAGGAAAAGGACAAGGAACCTTCGACGAAGAAGAAAAAAGTCACTCAATCTTCCGATTCGAAACTGAAAGCGGACCCAATCGCGAGCACGATCCACGGGAAGAACGGGAAGAAGAAGAAGAAAGAACCGACACCTGTACCGCCTAAGAAACAGCAGAACGATGATGGATTCGATGAACCTTCACCTTCAGTTTCAGGATCCGACACTTCCGCTCCGAAATCGAAACCGATCAAGAAACCTCCTCCCCCACCTCAAGTTGTCGCCTCTACTTCTGCTTCCACTTCGACTTCCACTCAAGCACGTCGTCTCGCTCCTCTACCCGTCTCGAAACCAACGACGACAAAGAAGACGCCTCATCCGAGTCAAATCCAGAATAAACGACCTCAGGTTCTAGTCCTGGCTTCTTCACCTCCCCCTCCTCCTCCACCTCCTTCTGCTCGTCGACCAGCCCCTCAACAACCTTCACAACTCGCTTCGCCCTCGACGTCGAAACCTCTTTCCACGCAAACTCAAAATCGTCCTTCCGTTTCTTCCTCCTCGAAACCGACTCAACCTCGTAAACCCTCAATATTTTTATCAACAACCTCTTCTCGACCTCGTCATCGTCCCGTCCCTCCTCCTCCAGCTCCAAAACCCCCCTCATTCATCGTCGCTACTACGACATCAGCAGGTCAACAACTCGAACCGGTTACTCAATCGCCTCGTTCGACAGAGAAAGCGGCATCAAACTTGAAGAAAGCCGTCGAAGTACCTCTACCTCCCGATGAAGCTGATGACGAGCTCGATCGGATCTCGAACGGAGGAGGAGGAGGAGGGGATGAGTATGGAGATTTCGAGAACGCGGAAATGAACGAAGAAGAGAAAGAAGACGATGAGGAAAAGAAACGGGATCAAGAGGAGGACGATAAGAGATTGGTAGAGGAATTGACTAGGGTTGAATGGATGGATTGGATGGATTTGACCAAACAACAAGCGTATGAGTGTTTAGCGAAACTCGTACGTCCTTCCTGACCCCTCTGTCCTCTCTCTGCCGCTCTTTGCTCATACAAGGTTCTTCCTGCGATGTAGTATCCGTGGTACTCTGCAGTCGAATGGGAGGAGCGCTACAAACTTCGAACGAGTTCATTCCTCCTTCAAATCGCTCACTCGCTCGCAGCGCTCGAAGCGCTCGAAGAGGTTCAACTACAACCCGACGACTTCGAAACGAAAGTATTGGAAGAGTTAACGAGGTGTGAGCTATTAGGGATCGAGAAGAATCCGATTGTTTGGGAAAATTTAGCGGGAATGGTGAGTCGCCGCAAAATCCTTCACTCCTTCCCTTCTTCTCTTCTCTTCTCCTTTGAGTCGGAAGTCTGAGCTGAAAAGGAGTGGATTTCTTGTGGTCTGGCTTGCAGTATCGACAATTAAGTAAGGAGGAATGGAAATCGAAGTATGAAGGGACGAAACGATCGGTTTGGCAGAGAAGAATCGCGGAAAAAGTTAGATTAGCGGAGGAAATCAAGCGTAGGAGAATGAACAGAGTCAACCCGAAGACGAGTGGGACGAAGAAACGCGACAACGCCGGCGCGGGTGAGAGGAAGAGGCAGAGAGAGGAAAGGGAAGCGGAGGAAATCAAGAGACGGAGGAAAGAGAAGGGGAAATATCGAGCGAGAGATGAGGATGATCAGGATGAGAGGATGGAAGAGGTTCAACCTACTCAGTGAGTCGAGTTATCCGATGCAAACAGTTTCACGAGACTGATTGGCTCGAGATCCTTGACTACTTAGACCGGTCGTCAGGGCTTCATCCGGTCCCAGCTCGACCGCTCTACAATTTATTCCTCATGCCACGACTGCCCCAGCCAAAGCATCGACACCGACCTCGACAAAATCGACTCCCGCTCAGAATCGAGGATCCTCAAGATCCGTTCAACCCGTTTCTCAAGCCTCCTCCACTCGTCCACGCGCTTCATACGGCTCTCATCCCAATCGCGCTCCTCCTTCGCTCACCTCCGCTCGCCTCGAACCCCCGACTCCTCCTCAAGCTGAAGCCCAAGCCCAAGCTCAACTCCGTTCCCCCTCTCCCGTCGCCCTCAAAAATCCCTCTTCCTCATTCTCTCCTCCTCGACAGCCCCCGCAGGAACTCGAAGGACCCACGACTCCCCTCCGTTCTCCTTCCTTCACTCGCCCGAGCCCGGCTCCTTTGTCAGAGGCAGAAACGGTTATTCATCATTCTCAATATTCAGTTCTACCGAGTCCTTTCAAACAAGAATCATTGTTCGGTCAATCTGAATCTGAGAACGAAGACGAAGACGACGAAGAGCCGGGGACCGAGGAAGGTGATGGGGAATTCGTCGAGGTAGGAGAAGGGAACGGGAATGGGGAGCAAATGAAGATGGAGGTAGATGAACCGATGATGGGAAAGGGACCGAAAAGAACGGATACGGCAGAAACGACTTCGTCGGATCGGGAACTCGTGAAACAACTCGAGGCGGCTGCTGCTGGGAAAGAAGTCGGAGAAGAAATTGGGGAAGAGTGGGAAATCGTCGGTAACGGCCATGAGGATAAGGACGAGGATGAGGAAATGGGACGCCCTGAACTCGAGGTCGGACAACAAGGGGACCAAGAAGAACCTGAAGCTCAAGTTCCCGATCTTCAGCTGGGATTCGACGTCGACAGCGATTCCGATTCCGATTCCGATTTCGACCCTTCGAACCCATTCATCAATCTCGACCCTTCCGAACCTCCTTTCTCCCCATCTCTCACTATCGGATGTCAACTCATCGCTCAGGATCATCTCAAAGTTTTGAATCGATTCAAAACGTTACGGGAACGAGAGGGAGAGAATCGAGCGGAGGAGGAACAGGACTTGGAAGGAATGACGGAGATGGAGAGGGAAGCAGAGGAATGGACGAGAGACGAATACGAGATTGCTCGAGGGATGGTTGCGAATCAAGTAGGCGAAGGAACGGAAGTTGAGGAAGAGATGGAAGTCGAAAAGGAGAACGCTCGGCTTGAACCGGTTAACGAGAAAGTTCGGGATGGACGACAAGGAGGAGGAGGCGTCAAGGCTGGCAAGAACCGAGCCGCTTCGTACGTGGAGACAGATCGACTACCGACGAGGAAAGCTCGAAAAGGTACTTCTATCAGTTCCGAAGATGTCGGAGCCTGGAGGGATCAAGTCGAACCGGGTCAAAGTCCTCCTCCACCTTCTTCCGTTCGACCACCTTCTGTTTCTCCTCGAATTCCCCGTGCCGCCCTCGAAGCCTCCTCTTCTCCCCGAAAATCTCAACCTCCTGTACCCGTCCCTACCTCTACAACCATCGCCAACGTTTTCGTTCCCGCTCCGACAATCTTGAATGAAGTAGCTCCTCCGGCTCCTACTCGACAAATTAACCCGGAGAGCAACAGAAACATCTACGAAACTCTCGAAACGATCGCGACTGAACTTTCTCTCCCTTTCGAAGTCGTAGACGGAGTCTACTGGTGCGCTTGTTGTCCGCAGAATCTTGATCTCTTCAGAGAAGTCACGCGACTCTACTCCTCAGATCGTTGCCCTGATGAAGGGACGAGAGAATGGAGGATCGCGAAGAAGAAACAACTCGTCGTCGAATGGACCTATGAGGACGATAAGATCTTGTTGACGGGTACGGAGGAGGAGAAGAAAAAATTGGAGAAGAGGAAAGAATGGAAACAAAAGAAAGATGGGAGGGAAAGGATGAATACGAGATTGGAATTCCTCAAGAGGTCGGGGAAAGCTAGTTTGGAGAAATTGCCGAGGCAAAAGTATGTACGACCGAAAAAGGAAGAAGCGAACGAATAGTCATTGTCTCTCTCTCTCTCTGTCGTTGGTTTCGTTTAGTTTGTTGTTGTTTCTCGCCGCTCAGAGTTTTCTTTCTGTTTCAGTTCCAACCTTGTTGTCGCGTTCACTCGTTCATCATGCTAATACGAATCGGCTGTCACTCTGTTCCTCGTCTTGTCCCTTTTGTTCCCCGACCCTCATTCCTCCTTCTCCCAATCCTCGGTTCCCTCTTTCGCCTGAATTGTAAACTCGCCAATTGAACAATACGAAAGATTCACGGAAGATCGTATTGGACTTGCTTTGTCGATAGTGATACAATGTCGCGACGAAGAGCGGAAAGAATAGGAGGACAAGGAAGAGTAAAGAGCTGAAAGGGAGGAAAAGCGTTTGAGCGAAGTTCTTTCACGGAGTAGAAAAGTTCTTTTTGCTTACAACCACGCGAGAGCTACATCAGCTTGTAGCGATACACACATAAAGTATCCTCCACAACTGCTATACAACCCTGGTGTCGACGAATGAAGTCGAGCGACCGTTGCGAGCGTGAAAAGGCCGAGCAAGACTAGAGAGAGGAGTTCGACTTGGAGTGATACCAACATCTTCCGTCGTCTAGTCGAGGTGGGAGTGACAGGGGAAAGGAAGAAGGAAGCGTGGGCTACGGTGAGGGCTGGACAGACGAGGAGCTGCAAGTTGAATGATCGGGCAGTGAAGTCGTGGTGAGCGTTCTTGGCCTGTTGACAGAGGAAGAGGCTACTCACAGCGGGGACAGACTTGATGTAGCCTACAGTAAAGTGCAACTGGTAGGCGAGAGTCGCGATCGACATGAGGCAAGTTGCGATTGATGAGACGGCGAGGAGAGAGAGGAAGGAGAATTGCCAGGCTGGGAGCCATGAAGTGTCGGTCAGGTACATCTTCAAATGAGTGTGTGGTTGCGAGAAAGCCGGAGAAGAGCACAGTACGAATCGGATAGAAGGTTCGAGAGCAAAAAGGGTGAAACGCAACAAGAGGCTCGAGCCCTTCGTCTCGTCGCGTCTCGCTTGCGTTGTTAGCGTGAGTGGATCAAGTAGAGTAGTGCAGACAAGCAGGTCGAGCAGACGTTTTGAGCGTTAATTTCGCGACGGAGAGTTTCCCGAAAGTCAAACACGGTGGAAAAACTGGTTTTCTCACTCTTTGAGCCTAAGAGATGGTTCTGGCCCCACTGCAAGCATGCGATAACTTGTCACCTGAACCCCGTCAGAGCGCTCTAGCGATGGATTACAACCCTAAGAGACCCCTTAATTGAGTAGTGTTGAACAGGTTGTAGTTCGCGCCGAATGGTGTGCGCTGACGGAGGAAGTACAGACCGGGCTTCGATATCTTCGATATGGACTACGGGAGCTGATCACTCTCTCTTCCTCTTGTGCACGAAGTTCCGTAGCGACCGTTTCAACGTAAGTGGCCGTCGAGAATCATTTCTTTTTGGCTTTTGTAGTCAGAAACGGGAGAAACGGAACAGAAGCTTGAATGAATCTGCCTATAGTAGCCTGCACTCTCTCTCCACTAGCCGAGAGCGCGCATCTTGACAGCGAAAAGATGGGTCGAGAGGGGGGAATCGAGGGAAGGTGGTCGAATCGGCTCCCCGTGAAACGACAGACTCGTACGCCCCAGTCGAATCAGAGATAGAGGTTGAATGCATACCTGAGCAAAGTATCGAGGGTCCCGATCGTGATGAGCTGTCGACAGAGAGCAAAAGAGATGAAGGTTCGCTGATCCTCTTCTTCACTTTCTACCCTTCACTCGACTTAGTCCTGCAACCCCAGCACACCCAGAAAGATGGAGTATCCGCCTCCCGCCACCCGACTGTGAGTCCGCGCTCTCTTGACCCTCTTCCGACTTTGTTCACTGATCCTTTCTCTCCGCAGAGCTCTCCCCTCGATTCGCGAATTCACGGCTTGGATGACAGTGGATGGGAAAGATGCGCCGATGTACGGAGTCGAACAACAGGGGAACAAGACGATTTGCTATATCGAGAGTCAGACGAATCAGACGTTCGCTTTCAACTTCAACGTTTCTCGTCCAATCAAGGAATTTGGTGGTATAAAACGAGTCGACCTTTCTCGGGTTCGGCTTTATCATCTTCGAGAATTGCAGTCCCAACGGCGAAGTAAGTCGATTCGCCAACCTCGAATCGAGTGATCGCTTGACCTTCCTCATTCTTCCCGAGAGGGATAACGGATCTTCGAAGCAGCAGCTATCGTCAACGGAGAATCGTAAGCACTCTTCTCCGACCAACCGCCGCTCTGGATTCTGAAAATGTCGCTGCCAATGTTCTCAGCCAAAGAAGGTATTGCTTCAACGTCCTACTTCCCTCTTCACGCGCAATCACCGGCGTTCGTACTGGCCCAGTACGTGCAATCGACCATGCCTCACAAAGGAGTAGCTGTATGCTAACATTCCGCGACAGGCGACCGAACGACCATTTGTTTTTTGCGATGTTCCAACGACTTCCGACGCTCAACTCGCGTCGGCCGACGAAACGATATTCAAATCGCTCGGCTCTGTATCTCTCCAAATTTGTAGATATTCGAGCAAGACTCGCGTTGAGCAACCGCCGAAGCACTATCCAAATGTTTCAGGCCCTCCCGTCGTTCACGAAGATTCGAAAAAAGCTACCCTGACCCATGCAGTTTCGTGAGCCTCTCTCGCTTCGATGCCTAGGTTCATCTTGTGACTCTCTAGACTGACTGAACTCCTCTCCTCCCTTTTCCCAGTTTCGGCGCTTCACAAGCTACCGCGTCAAAACCGTCTTGGAGATACAAGTACAATTGGATCGACCGCTCGAATCGACCTTTCCACGTCTTCGAGTTCCGCTACCGTAGTCGAAGTAAGTCCGAGCACTCTCTTTTCTAGCGAAACGATTCTGAGTCTTGTTTTGTTGCCACAACCAGCTATTCTCGAATTGGAAAAATTCATCGCTCGTAGGTCCTCCTCTTCGATCTCTTCCTCCCTTCTCACTTGAGCACTAACCCTACTTCTCGTCTTAGCTGCCGAACGTCCCCGCTCCCTCTCTACGTCCTCTTCACCCGCTCCTCCCATCGCCGGTCCCTCCAAATCTCGCTCAAATTCCGCTTCCACCTCCACCTCTCATAAACATTCGAAATCTAAACCCAAACCTCAAACGATTCGTCATCTCAGACGATGAAGACGATGCTGTTTCAGGAGGAGGAGGAGAACTTGCTCGACTCGAACGCGAATTGAAACAACTCGAAGAACAAGCGAAACTTGTCGCTCGTAAAGGGATCAAACGAGAAGCCGGTGAAGCTGTGATTCCTCTTACGGAGAGAAGTCAAGGATCTTCTTCCGGAGGAGGAGGTAGTGGAAGCGAGAGGAAAAAGATCAAAATGGAGAAGGGGAAGGAAGAAGTACTTGTTTTGAGTGATTCGGACTAGTTGAATAAAGGGGATGGAAGAGGAAAGAATAGGGTTCTCGCTTGAATACGTTTCTCTGTGTTGGTCTGTCTCTGGTTCCGGGTTTGGTTTTTGGCTTCGTTCTTTCGTTTTTTGTTGATTGTTTCCTTTTTCTAGTCGCACTCTTCGGTTACCTCAATCTCGGATAGCATTGGATACCTTTGACTCTCATCTTGGTCTGGCCGTCTCGTTGTCTCGGCGAACAATGCGAAGAGCTTGAGGTTGAAGAAAGAAAAAAACCTCGGGTTGCGAGAAACGAAAGGTGAGTCAAAATAGTTGCGATGTAGTTAATATATCAAGCGAGTGAGTAACAGATATGCGATAAACCCTTGAGACATACAACATAATGCTAGAAGCTGAGAAAACGCGAGGGTATAACCGGCGATTCCGAAACCAAAAAAACCCCAAACAATCCATGTCAATATTCAGCCTCGCTAGCTCACTCCCTTCACTGGTATAGGCGGCACCTCCCTCAAACCTCTATACCTTTCCCTCATCCTAACCTCCGGTCTCGGGCAAACCACTCTTTTAACGAAACTTTCCTCTTCAATCGGGAATGCGTATTTCTGACTTCCTCTACTAGTCGGTATCAGATCCGAAGCTGGTAAATATTCCCATGAATCCCACTCTGCATCATCATCGTCGTT
The DNA here is from genome assembly GCF_050403485.1 of Sporobolomyces salmoneus. Taxonomy (NCBI): domain Eukaryota; kingdom Fungi; phylum Basidiomycota; class Microbotryomycetes; order Sporidiobolales; family Sporidiobolaceae; genus Sporobolomyces; species Sporobolomyces salmoneus. The sequence continues at coordinate 296,904 of NW_027481152.1, read as the reverse complement.
CAAGGAAGCGTCGGCTGAGTTGGGAGAGGGAGATCGGAGTTGAGGAGTTGAGAACCGATGCAGGAGGGGAGAACGGGGGATGAAGAGATGTAAGCCGCACGTGGAAGGGTGATGGGAATCCGAAGAGGGGAGAAAAGACAAAGGAGAGGAAGATTTCGAACGAGATCGGGATTGAGCTTTAGGGGAAGGAGGCTCGGGGAACAGGAGGGGAGGTGTCGAAGGACCTTCGTTCGAGGGTGAAGAAGTTCGGGAAGATGGGAGGGAGAGTGAGGGGGTTTCGGGTGTGGAGAGGTCGTCGTTCGAGGGTGGAAGAGATTCGACGGATTCAGGTTTGATAGGCCCTGCATAATCAAGCAGAAGGGATGGGTTACAGAATACTGCAGAGATATTCACTGACTCGTCTCTTACCGGCAAACTCGCTGAACCAGACTCGAAGAGCTCCATTTTCTTGTCGTTCTGCGAAAACGAGAAAACGAGAATCAGTCTTCTGCCTTGCGGCGTCTCAAACCGGATATAAGCACCGCGCGAGCTTACCGAGATCCCTCGTACATTGTTCCGTGAACCTCGAGCCTGAACTACTCTTCCCACTCGAGCTAAGGGAGCTACCTCCAAATTCGAAACTTCCTTCTTCCGCCTCCGAAACCACGATCGAAACCCCTGACTCTCGTGCTCCTCTGCTACTTCTGTCCCTACTATAAGTTCTCGTTGTCTCCCAGCTCGGTTCCCTCATGAATTCCCTCCTCTGAGAGACCGGCGGACTCGGTTCTAAGCTGTAGGCGAGGTTCGTTTGAGGGAACGGCATCTGCACTGTTTGAGGTCGTTTCGAGCGAGGCGACGAAATCATCGATGACTTCTTCGAGGACGCAGAGGACTGAGCAGAGGCCGAAGGAGGCAGGGGGAACTCGAGTCGAGGAGAAGATGAGGAGGTGGTGGTAAATTGACTGGAACGGCGAATCATGACGGGATCATCGAGGGTCGGAGCTCCCTGTAGTGTCCACAAAGCAAGAGAACCTTCAGAGCGAGCGGTAGAGTGATCAGTCGAGAATGAAACGCTGATCGAACTCCATCGCGAACTCTCTCTCTCTCCTCCACTTGCACGCGACAAGGATGCTAGCCGACCTCGACCTAGCACTCAAGCAACCTCTCCAACTAATCGAGAAACTTTTCCTCGAGCACGACTCAACCCTCGATGGATTCGAACTACGCGTTCAGGAATCTTTCGAATCCCTCTTGCGAGATGCTCGCTCCCAGGTGCGTTGCGGATCTTCTCAGTACCACTTCAGGGCTCGTACTGAGGCTTTCCGGCTGCTACTAGCTCCCAGCAGTTACGGCCCTCTCGAATCAATCGAAATTACCTCGACCGGGTTCTTTAGTCCGGTTCAGAGCAATGGTACAGGATACGGGGTACGGGACTGAGTTGTACAGAGCTCTCGGCGCGAAGAACCAGCTTTTAATGTACGGGATTGAGGAGACGGAGGAGAATACTTCGACCGTGAGCGATTTTCAGATTCTCCTTCGTTTGCGCGACAGGCTCAGCTGACGAGGCCTGTATGTGTGGATGTAGGCGGCTCACGAAGATTACTCGAAGCTGAGGGAAAGACAGGTCTTCTACATCGTTAGTCCGCCGGGAGAGACGGAATGGGTTAAACAGGTGAGCGAAGCTTCCGTCGAGCTCATTAGTATTCGTTCGAACTTGGCTTACTGTTTCGTACACGATCACAGAAGCTCGATGGTCTAACTGGTCGAGGTAGGGAGCGAATTGGTTCATTGGGAAGTCGAAGAAACGCTCAATGAACCTCTACTCCTTCCACAGAACTCGAATCAGCTTTATCGAACCTGAAGTTATCTTCGTCCGCCGCGTCAACTCCTTCAACCTCTACAGCGCTACCAAACAAGTTTCCGCTGCCTCAGGAACCTCATTTCGGAATGATTGCGAAAGTGAGCTCGATTTCTCCCTCTCCATTTCCTCCTTCGAGGCTAACGAGATAGTAATCTGCTCAGATCTATACCGATCTCGGAGACAAACTGAGGTCAACGGACGTCTACGAGTTTGTTGGTATTCTCGGTGAAACTTCGTAAGTCCGTGCTCGCTAATCGGCAAAATAGCCATCGCTCACTCCCTCTTGTCTTGAATGACAGTCTATCGAACGGATTCGACGTATTTGAGCACGGAGACGACGCCCCACCGCCTCAAGTTGTTCCAGCTCTCCACGTTCTCTACGCTTTACCCGCACCTTCTCCTCTCGATCTTTCGTCCATTCAAGATCTCGACTTCGGATCGGTCCGACACGAACTGATCGAGTATATCGCGGAAGAAGCTCTCGAAGGAGATCTTGAAGCCGCAGAATGGTTACTTTTGGCTTTGATTGCTCGAATGTGAGTTTCTTGTCAATCAATCTCACCCATCCGAAAGGTTGGTTGTACAGGCCCTCACTATATTCTTACAGTCACACACGCCACGCCACCGGTCTCGCACTCGGTTCCCTCTCCTTGAACCTCGCATTCCCACTCCAATCCACTTCTTCTCCTTCCTCCTCCTCGTCTCTCGCTCCTCTCCTGTCCTCCCTCCTACCCTCCTTCGCTCCTCTCGCACCAACAATAACTTCTCTCAATGACCCTTCCACCCGGTTCTCCCCGAGAAGTAGGGATGAAACTCTCGATAGCGGATTCTTGCAATTATCTCGCGGAACAAACGTTTTAATCGATCTGATCAATTTAGGGGAAGGGAAGTTGAACGATACTGGTTCGTCCCGTTCCCTCTCCCTGTCTCCCCTTCTTCTTTCCTCGAGACTGACGAGAACGCTTGAGGAGAGAACAGGAGTGAGGAATTTGAGATCCCTTTCAACGACGATTTCTCAACAAAAACTAGTTTATGAATTCCCTTTCTCTTCTTTCGAACTCGAAACCGATCTAGGATTCATCGTCGCCTCCGAAGGGAAATCGATCGTACCCGTACGTTTAGTCTTCCTTTTCCCTCTTCATCTTTCGAAAGATCAGGAGCTGACGAAGGGAGGTGGTATAGACGGATTGTACAGTCTTCGTCGAACCGAAGAGAAGAATGACCCCGATAGAGAAAGGAAGAAATAGTGATGAGGAGGAATTGAGGAGGTTTAGAACGTTCATTCAGAAAGTCAAATACGAGGAGTTTTCGATTCCTCCTGAAATGTCTGATGTAAGTTTTTTCATCAATCTCTCTCTTGAGAACCGGCATAGATACTAATGACTTGCGCGTTTCCCTCCGCCTCTTCGTCTTTGCCCATTTCTCCAATTCTCGATTCTCGATCTCTCGCTCGTCCCTCAACAGGTCATTCAAGCCGATTTCGTTTCCCGACGACAAGCCTCTCACTCAGGTGGAGGTACCTCCGGTGCGATGACTCAAGAAGACCTCTTGTTCCGAATGACTGTTTCTCGGTGAATCATTCTCCTTCCCTTTCGCTCTCTCCCCTTCCCTTCCCGCTTGTCCTACCCTCTTGCCCCTTTCGGCAAGCGATGACTCACGCTAACCACGGTCCGTGACGTAGATTGATGGCACTAAGTCACGGCAAGAAACAATTAGATGAAGAAAGTTGGATGAAAACTGCAGAGCTAGACGAGAGGAGGAAGGAGCGAGTACCGTCGGTCGTGAGGGAGAGACAGGAGAAGGAGAAGCAAGCGGAGATGCAGAGAAGGAAGGGACAGGCCTGAGAGAAGTTTCTGGGTTGTTTCTTTTGTCGACAAGGATGATATGTAGCTCTAATGGAATGACGATGCTCGTTCTCGTCAATCATCGTCAAGAGGAACGGGAGGAGAACGACTCAAAGGGTAGAAAAGAAAGGCAGACGACTCGATTGACAAGATCGGTCGTCCCAGCCGCATCAGTCTTGATACGACTCTAAGAAACCCAGCAGGAGAGAGTCACCTCTCACAGCTAGTTCCCGTCACAGCATGAACCTAGGAGTATCGAAGAGACTCGAGCTCGAGACGGACATCGTGAAATCGGAACTGGAAATCGTCAAATGGAGAACGGAAACTTGGTCGTACGGTACGGAATCGGAAACGTAGTAATCGGAACGTAAGCGAACGCCGCCGAGCTTTCGTCCCCGGAACTCCCGTCGAGTGATTCATGCTGTGTGATTCGGAAACGACAGAGTGAAAATGAATCGAGTTCATCCAAAATTTTGTAGCTCAACCACTTGTGGGTCTCTCAGCTGTCTCGTCAAGAGGAGTTCATCGGTGACAACGAGAGGGCTCAGAGGGCAGCGATTCATAGGGATTTGGCCCAAAACCTGCAGGAGGAGCAGAAAAAGAGAGATTTCGCAACTCGTGGTTTCCGGATCCCAACGAGTCGACAGAGCCGCCACTCTGTCTCGACAAGGTTCTCGGACAGCAAGATTCTCTGTCTCGACAAGGTTCTCGGACAGCAAGATTCCCAACGAGTCGACCGAGTGGCTCAGGCCCTCTACAGCTTCTATTTTTCGATACTCCGAGCTTTAGAGTCGAGGAGCTTATGTTCGACGTTTGAGAGTTTAAATCGCTAGCTGGTCACACATCTCCTCGGTTTTCGGAGTTTTTGGGAGTATAGCTCAGAGGAGATTTGTGCGTGAGCGTTCGAGCGACGACGCTCGGATCGTAGACGAACGGCCACACTCGACGGATCGAGTAGCTTGTGGTGAGCATAGACGACGAATAGTCGCAACGATAGGGAAGTGTCTGTCGCTCGGCAGCGAAGCAAAGAAGAAAGAGGGTACTGAACTCTCTTGAAGTTTATTCGCAATGTCAAAACTATTTACAAACCCATCTCCTTTCACTTCTTATTGACCGTACTCCTTATCCTTCACAGGGACGTCCTTTCCAGTCAACTTCTTGAATCCCGTACGGATACCGTCGGAGACTATCGTCGGATCAAACCTAGTCAGCGAAAAGCGAAGGAGAGTCGCGGAGGAGAGAAAGGACTGACTCTTCTCGGTAGTGGAAGCGGATTGACCGTGTCCGGCTTTGCCGAGAGCAGCGTTGACTCCCTTGTCGAGACTGCGCGACAAGCGGAAGGGAGGGGGAAAGATAAGCACGCGTAACTTCGAAGAGAGGAGAGGAGGAGGGTAGAGCTCACGCGTCACCTCCTTGAGCGGAACCTTGAGTGGTGGTAGTAGTACCAGAGGCAGCAGCTCCAGTTTGTCCGATGTTGTTCTGTGATATCGCAACGGCCCAGGGTTAGCGTTTTGACAACTTACTCTCTGGACTTCATGAGAACTCACCATATTGATCGAGTTGGGTTGTTGGAGGTGAAAAGTGGGGGTCTTTGATATGTGTGAAGTGAAGTGGAAGGAAGAGAGCAGCATGGAATGAGATTTAGTACGAAACGGTCTTTCAACATGACGTCGTGGTTTCACATTTTTACCGCTGCTGCTTCCTCTACAAACAAAGCATGTACCGTAGTGTACTGTAGCTTGGAAGCCAGGCCGTACTCATCTGTCGAAAGCGGTGCGGCACAGCGTCAAAGCGTAGTAAATCAGTACGAAGACTCCGCGGCTGAAAAGGACATTTTGGTGCGAGCTCCGAATGGACGCTCCTGATGTTCACGCGGCTCATCGCCAGTAAGGCTTCGCTTATAATTCCAGCGGAAAACGAGATTTGCGAGCTCTGAGCGAAGATCGTTCGGAAACTTCAGCTTCTTCGACTCACTCCTGTTGACTCATCCGCTCGCGTGAGCCTATCTCTACACCCTCGTTACAGCAGAGCTTGCTACTGACCTCTCCACTCGCGCGAGCAGACCAGAAAGTCTCACCTCCATCCCCTCCCTTCATCTCTCCCCTTCCTCTCACTCCACGTCACTCCCACTATGGCCGCCGCAACTAAACGCCTAGCGAAAGAATACGCCGAACTTCAATCCGAATCTATCCCTTTTGTCGTTGCTCAACCGGATGAAGATAACCTTCGTCATTGGGTCAGTTTCTCATCTCTTTCAGCTCGAGTGTTCTGCTGGAGCTGAACATGATTGAAAGAGCGGCAGACTGGAAAGATTGAAGGTCCTACAGATTCAGCTTACCAAAGTTAGTCTCTTCTCCTCGAGATCAATCAAGAAACTTGAGCGCAGTTGAACCAACTGAACCGGGTCGTGTGATCTGTTGTTGTTGAATAGGTGGAAAGTTTGGGATCGATATGACTTTCCCCGTAGAGTACCCTTTCAAATCCCCTACTGTGAGCTCTCCCTTCCTCTCGTTCCGTCGAGAGAAGAAAGTGAAAACTGATTCTCTTACTCTCTCGTAGGTTAAATTCGTGAGTGTCGCTCGGGCTACATATGCGGTAGATGCTGATGTAAGCGGGTACCACACACGAATAGACTACAAGGATTTACCACCCGAACGTGACGGACGACGGTGCGATTTGTATGGGACTGCTCAAGGTTCGTCTGCGCTCTCTGTCTCTCCACTCTTACGGCATGAGCTCACTAGTATTTGAATACACCGCTCAGGCTGAAGCATGGAAACCTTCAACCAAGATCGAGCAAAGTGGTTCACTTCCCAAATCAAAACTCGGCATGTTCGACTTGACGCTGACTCTTCGTTCTTTGCAACGGAACAGTTCTCCGAGCCCTTGTACAACTACTACAAGAACCTAATCGTGAGTTTTCCCCATTCCCTCGTCGTTCTCTTGCTTTCTTCAGGACTGATTATGGCTTTCGTGCGAAAAATTCAGCCGACGATGCTCTCGTCGCTTCGATCGCCGAAGTTTACAACGCAGATCGAGCACAGTTCACCAAGACCGTAAGTTCAATTATTTCTTCACTCGGTCGTGAAGAGTTTGAAGCGCTGATCTCGCTCTTTTTCCTTCTCCTTCCTTCGTTTCTCTCAGGCGCAAGAATGGGTCAAGAAGGTAATTCAGACGCACTCTCTAAACTTTTCTCGACACAATGAGATACTGATGCGTTTGCGCGTGGGGAACAGCACGCACAATAAACTGCTCACCCTTTCTCCCTCTCCTCCTTCACCTTCGTTCTTCGTCTCTTCGACCGAACTTCGCTTAACGTCAATAGCAACGACAATCTTCTACTAGCACTTTAGTAGTCGTCACTTCTCCTTCTTGTTCATACGCAATCTTCGAATCGTTTCCATCCCTAGTGGCTCACTCTCTCGAGACCATCGAAGAGAGACAGTACAACTAAGAGAATGACAAGTTTGAACTGATGGGGTAGTTGAGACAAGATGTGAGAGAGGTAGTGCTACATAAGCAAGAATTAAATATGAAAGCAGACGACAAACCCATATTTCGAGGTAATTTCGACACCAGATCCTTCGTGCCCCTGCGGCATCACGTCCCTTCGATTTCCCCACCCGCTGGATTACGACAACAACCTCCATCCCACTCCACCAAACTTATACACCCAACCTCCGACCGCCAATCCTCCCAAATTCACAATCCCCAATCTCACATCTTTATTCAACCCCGCCAACATGATCACACACCAAATCAATCCAACGAGTCGATCTAGGAGCATTCCGAGAGTTTGGGATTGACGCCAAGTTGGAGAGATTGGGTAAGGAGATTTAACGGGAAGGGAGGAAGAAGAAGGAGAGGGGATATTGAAGAGAGCGGTTACCTGTTTTCACAATCACAGTGATACTCGTCAGATTCGCGAGAGACGGAGGAAGAATAGAAGACAGGGAGATAAACTAACGGGTTTGTGATCCGATGCCGTGAAATCCATTTCACTCCTATACATCTCTGTCTCAAAACCCTCTGTCTCACTCTCGGCTACGGCATACAATATCCGATCGCACCAACCTGGGACTCGTTTCCTGAAATCTTTGTACGTCTCCCTCGTCCCAGGTTTGAATTTATATGTCGGAGGGAACGTAATCGGCGCTTCTGAGAGATGATGGAGAGTTTTCTGTCGGGAAAGTTGCTGGTGCAGTTGATCGTGAGGGAGGAGAGTGGAGAGCGAGGAAGAGAGGGAAGAGGAGTCGGAGAGGGGAGAAACGAGCGTCGAGATGTGGTGTGAGAGGAGATGGGGAGCTAGTTTACGAGGTGAGGTGAGGGAGATACGATAGTTGAGGTCCTATATCATCATCCGTATCAGTCCGTGATCAGAGAGAGGGAGAGAGGGGAGGGAAAGGCTCACTCCGAAAACGAATAAATGACCAGTTTCATACAAACTTTCTTCCTTCCCTGTCTTTTCACTGACAAAGACCAATCTCTGTACGATCTCCTTCCAATCCCAATTCCTTCTCTCCACCTTCTCCTGATGAGCCGCCAAATGAGCCGTCACGAACGTCCAACTCGAAAGAGAATCTCCCTCTCCCTCTTCTCCTTTCAAACTGAATCGAATCCCAACCGCTCCTTTATTCCCCATGAATCCAAACACCCCACACCCTGCAGTAGCTACTCTCACCTCTTGCAGTCTAGACGTAAGAGTCTGATCGCTCGAATAAACGAGTAAAGCGATTCCTCCTAACGATTTTCGAGAAATGAGTGAATAAGTCGTTCCTCCTCCTCCCGCTTCTGTCTTCGTATGCGTCCGCTCGATAGCGAGTTTAATCTTGTCTTCGTGTAAGTCCAGAGCGGTACTGGTGAAACCTGCGAGAGCTAGGTGCTATTCCTCCCTCACAACAAACACAATGATCTCATCAGCTCCTTTCCCGGAGAGTGAAGAGGGACGAAGGTGTACGAACCAAAGGGATCATTTCCTGAAACCCAACAGCAACTATATCCGGAGCTTCTCCCCGTTCTGATCCATCGGGTAGGAGAGTCGGATTCAACCAACTTGCGAGATCTTCCCCTTCGCCTTCGTAGGATAGGACCGAGTGACCTTGCCCTAAATGGCCGTTATAGGTAGCGCATTGAACCCGCATTTGTCGAGGGAAGGGAGGCGAGTTGAGTAACGGGCGAAAAAAGTGGGGGAAAGAGGAGAATTCTAAAGTGAGTCGAAACTTTCTTTCGTGAGAGAGCTTGAGAGAAACGGTGACCTTTTGAACAGCTGATTACATTCGAGTTTACAGGTTCAACAGGAGAGAGACGACAAGGTTTTACGACAAGGGACATAGCGTAGGAGATAGAGAGACACAGGTACGAAAGAGAAAGTAGAAGAAGAAGATTCAATATTTCCAACATTTGAGCAGAAACGGGTCGAGTGGTGAGTGATGATCGGGGAGAACCTTCTTCAGACGACGACGCATGGTAATGGTATAGGGTCAAGCGAATTCGAAAGCTTGAGAACCTCCTTGGGTCGTCGGAACGTATTTCAACGATAATTGTTGGTACGGTTCTGAGCATGCGAAATGATAGAACTATCTCTCCCAACACACTCCTCTTCAGCAAACGGTCCAGATAGGGAGAGGAGAAGAGAAAGGCTTACACCAGTGAGAGTAGCTTCAGTCCAACTTTTCAATCCGAAATTCTCCACCTCGTCTTCTCGATGGGAATTTTTCCTCCCACGAGAAGATCTCGTCTGATCAAAGCTTGAGATATCGTGATGTAGACGTGGAGGCGAAGAAGGGAGCGGAGGAGGAGAGCTCGGAATCGTCGGCCACTCGGATTCAGCTCGTTCCGACGCCATATCGTTGAACGGAACCACAGGCGGTGTCGGAGACAGCATCGGATGACTCGTAGCTACCTCGGGTGATTGAGTGAGATCGATGAAAGAAGTTTGACTCGCGAGGAGCGCCGTCTCGACCGATTCGTATTCCGATTTTGGAGTTGGTAATTCTGGAGGTGGAGGAGTCGTTGAAGGCGTAGGGGGAGTGACACTGAGTACGCTCGAGGTTGGAGTTGAAGAGACGAGGGAGGAGAGGGAAGATGCTGCGATACTCGAAGAGGGAGAAGTCGAGGTTTGTCCTCCTTCTCCTCGAAGTGCCGCAGCGTAAGATACAGATCTCGGGGAGGACGCAGGTCTTTCGACGATTGAAACGGGAGGAGTTGAAGCGGTGAGAAGTGCGGATACGGGAGCAGGTCGAGTTTGAGCGAGTTGAGAGGGAGCGGTTTGCGAATTCGAGGAAGAACGGCGACGCGGCAGAGGGGCGGCGAAACTGAACGGTCTCGAAGAGGGAGGCGAGATTCCACGATGTTGAACTGACGAACTCGCTTCGGCAAAGAGTTCTGACGAGGTTGGTTCGAAATCGAGACCTGAACATTGGAAACAAGTTCTTCAGCTTTTCTCTCCCATTCCAAGATTGACATAAAACTTACAGACGTAGTACAATCCCGCGAAACTAGCACCATGAATCGCATCGACCTTGTGTTCAGGTAACACGAACCTCTCCTTCCATCTCATGAACAAATAAGGTTTCTTACTCGCTCCTCGCAAGTTCAAATTTGTCCCCGTCATTTGTTGTTCAAGACGATTACGAGTGAAGGGAGGGAATCTTCTCCAGTGTCGCATGTCGTCTTCTTTCGTCGCCCCGTAGTTTGAAGTGAGGAAACCTGGTCCACTTTCAGATACGATTTCACCTCTTTTTCGCAAACGATTTTCCGAGATTAGTTTTCTGTTTCTCGCGCCCGTAAACGGGGGTAGTACTCACTCGAAGAAAGTAACGAGACTTTCGAGTTCAGGAGTCAAGTGCTTAATCTCCAAAGTCCCAGCCAGAGTTCCCGATTCAATGTCGACCCTGTTTGCACGGATGCTGCTTAGTCAATGAAAAAGTCAATCGAGTAGGCGAGCGAACCAGCTCACGTATCAATCTTGACCTTTACATCGTAACTATTCCTCCCGCTCCTCTGTACCCCCATCCAAGTTGAACCTGGATGTAAACAACTTTTTCCCTCGTTCCTGTGTCTCCCTGAGTCCGGATCGCTGTGCACTAGACTATGAGGCATTCTCCTACGCGTCGTTCGTGCCGAGAAGTCGTGTGAGATTTGAGCGGGGAAGAGATGATCGAGATGACGAAGTTGGGGAGGGGGAGGAGGGGGAGAGGTCGGGGCTGGCTGGTAGGGGAGAGGGGAGACGGAGTACCAGCGCCGACCGAGGAGGGCTGTAGAACAGGTGGTTCGCTTGTCGAAGATCGTGTGATGGAAGAAGGAGAGAGAGAGGGGAAGGGGAGCGGGGAGAAGACAGCTTCCGAAGTGGGGATTTTCACTGGATTTTCGCACGGTTGAAAACACCTCGATAGGCAGTCGTGAAGCACCTGTTGAGTTAGTTGAGAGAGGTGAGAGAGGGGGAATAGGAGAAAGGAATATTTTTCGTAAATTCATTTCGCTGCTTCGACGGACCATGTGCGTGGGTACCGCTAGAATCTTCGAGACTCTGTGCAAGAGTCAAGTGAGATACGGAGAGAGAAGTTGAGAGCGGGAGACGGCGCGATGATTGAGCATGGGTAAGACACGAGAACAAGCTTCGAACTTTACGTATACAGCGAACGAACGTCTCTCGCGCGCTCAGATCCCCGGTCATCGCGGCGGAGCCAGCTCGTAGCTCTCAGTGGTTCCCGTTTGTGTCGAGGCAGACCACCACAAACCAAGGGGAAAAGGTCAACTGACTTCGCAAAGCTCGGTTCAAAGCGCTATCACCACCCTTTGTACCGATTCACTTTGCACCGTAAACTAAATGCTCAATCAAACATGGCTAGTCCTTTCCGGACTGCGACTTGCCAAGCTGAGTCACGCAGGCTTGAGTAGCTTTGACTGTTGTCAAGAACAAACACCCATCGCTAGATGAAAACCCTTTTCCCGCTTCATGCTTTGCAGCACGGGGCACAGCATAACAAGTCGCCCAGGTTGCGGCTTGTTTCCGCTCCAGCCTCTAACGAGGCTGGAGCAGAATCCCCGTTCGAAACGAAAGTCAAACAACTCGCCTGCGACCGAGGCTGTACTACTCGTTGTACGCGGAACGAAGAAGATGAGCCTCGAGGATCGAGCGCTCAACCGGACTTGAGTCTGGTTGAGCGTTTGATTAAAACTTTTTTCTCCGACGAGGAAGAACAGCGCACGGATCCCTGCGGAACTGGCGAAAACGCTACCCTAGATTTCCCTTGATCTCGGGTTACGCTCTGGTATCACTTTGAGATACCTTGATGGGTGACACTGTTGGCACAGTAAGCGAACTGATTTCGAAAATTTGGCACAAATCGAAAAGATACGCTTTCTTTCGTTTTCGCTCCAACGCCGAGAGATACTCGCTTGAACTGACACTCGAGGTCACGGAGATTCTGGTTGGAGTGATAGGTCTCTTTCAAAGGTGGCTGAGTGACTTCACGCCCGCGGAGAGACTTCTCGCACCAGGCGGGATATCTGAGTGTCAGATCTCGGGTTGAGCTTCTCTCGGTGACAGTGACTTTGTTTCCCTGCTATCGAACGAGTTCTCCGGTCGTGTAACGTGGAAGAACCGGCGAGATCGCGGCGTCAAACACTAGGGCGGGACGATTCTTGTCTTGTGAGAGAATTGTTTCGCCAGAGTCGAGTTCAGTCTGTTGAGCTCGATTTCACTTTCCACTTTTCTCTTCCGTTCTTCCGAGACTGCAATATCTCAGTCGAAGTCTTCAGTACAGTATGGCAGACTTGTCTCGAGTTCTTCAAAGCTGCGAAACACTTGCTGCGAACGATTTCTGACGTTTTGAGCGAGGCGGTGCTGCTGCTTTTCTTCTTCTTCCACACCGCACTCTCCCTTCGTACGAACTCATTCGAACAACTATCGTGAGTCTTCCTGTTCTCCCTCGTCAACGCCGACTACCTCGTTCGAGGAGGAACCCTCTAACGTCTCTCATCATCTCTCTTTCCTTCTCTCCTCCCCTCGCCTCGCAGCTCCCACTCGATCAATCATGAGTTACCCGCCCAACCAAACCAACGCGATCCAACAAGCCCTCGACCGAAGAGATACAATGATGTCGATCCCCCTCTCCGAATCAACACCTGATCAACCTCTTCACGAACAACAACAACACGACGCTGCATCCTCAAGAGAGGATCAGATCCCAGGGGAAGAGAAAGAGGCAATGAGATTAAGGGGTGGTTGCTTCTCGTTGGAACCTTGCGGGTCAGTCTTTACTTCGTTCAGTACGTTGTGCGACGGCGAACTGACCGAAAGTTAGAAGGACAGGTGTGACTGCGACGTATGCTGCATCCCTTGTACGATCATGTAGAGTTCGATCTGTAGCGCGCTCCAGCTCGACCGACAACCATTCCTCATTCTCACTTTTTGTTGTTCTTCACTGTCTTCACTCACTTCTCGCCTGTGCAACTCGTTCCCTTATCCGCCATACACAGCTAGCCCGACAGACGGGAGCGAGCGAGTCTGGATGAGATGATTAGAGTTTGCAACAAGAATAAGAGATAGGAAAAACGATAGAAAAGAGGAAACTCCTCGCAAAGATTAGGCGGAACAGGATGAATGGGAAAAGAGGAAGAGGTTCACTTCAGATCAATCAATTAAGATCTCCGATCCCCTGCTTGCTTTCTTTCCCGCCATTTCTACCTCGCCTAATCCCAGTAAAAAATGACTGTCAAGTTTTCTTCCCCTTTCCGACTCTTTCGTTCCCTCTCCAATCCAGCAACCCAACTTTAGTTCACCGAACATGGAGCTTCTACTCTTAAATGAGGAGACGTTCGATTTGACCCTGTAAAGACAACAAGTCAAATCAGGAATCAGCAAAACAAAACTGAAAACTGAGAGTAAACTGTGTCTTACCTTGATGGTATCGATCTGAGCCCTCAATTCCCTAGCCTCGTTCGTAGTGATCGAAGCGGCGATGACGGGCCTCGAAACTCCACAAGCGCGTCCGAGGGCAGTCTTCGAAGGAACGAAAACGTAGGGAACGTTCTTGTCTTCGCAGAGGAGGGGCAAGTGGAGGAGGATTTCGATGGGCTCGGTGTCGGCAGTCATGATGATGAATTCACAGATACCTCGGTTGAGGGTCTATCAACAGTTAGGGAGGTCAGTTAGGAGCGAATGGGACAGAATGAGGAAAGAGGTGAACGAACCTTGGTAGCCTCGTTAGCTCCCTTCTTGAGCTGTTACCATCCCATAAAAAGTATCTCATCAATTCAACCGATCGTCAGCTTAGGAGAGCAGAGAGAGGTTAGACAAACCTGCTTGTAGTGAGAAGCCTAATTTCAAGGTCAGACAACTCATTAGCACTCTCTTCGACCGACTCAGTAGATCAAAAGACAGTTTTCTAAACTTACTTGCTGAACGAGATCGAGGATCGAGTTGGTGAGGGCCGAATCGGCGAGGGGGAAAGCTTTAGGGTTGACTTCTGCCATTTCTTCTCAGTGGGTTTGCGAGTAGCGAGTAGGTTGTTTTTGGTGTTGGTGTAAAAAGTGAGCTCACGTCAGGGATCTAACTGCGATCACTGCTCGTTTGAATGGGGTGGAGAAAGAAGAAGAAGAAGAGAGGCGGGAATTTTTTCGAAGTTCTCTCTTCTCTCATCTGAACCCCACAAAAGCCGACTATAGAATGACTACGAAACGATCTGTATCACCTGAACCACTCACTGAAGAGAACAACAACAAACAACCTCGAACCGAATCAACCGAAGAAGAAGGACCGGCTCCTCCTCCTTCCGCCGAGATCACTCAACCTACTACCGAAACGCCAGACGACGTACTCGCTCCGGTCAGTGACGATGCTGAAATTCAAGATGCTCCTCCAGTCGAACCCACTCCGGAAGAATCAGCCGCGGAAGAGAAAGGGAAAGAGGTCGAGGAACCTCCCCTCGTTCAAAGAGGAACGGGAATCAAAGTAGAAGAGTTGGACAATATCAAAGTCGAGTATGAACAAGGGACTAGATTGGTAGGATGGCCAGAAGACGAACAGGATGAAGTTTTGTACCCTTTCGATGCGAAATTGAACGAGAAAGTTTACATTTGGTGAGCTTCTGCCCTTTCCCTTCCCTCTGAGCTGTCTCTGGGCTCATCTTGCGGACTGGATGATCATATAGGAAAGGAGATATCACGGTGAGTCGCCCATGCTATCAGGGGGGAAAGTTCGCTCGTTTTCTGACAGTTTTCATTCTCGGTTTCAGACTCTCGAAGTCGATTGTATCGTCAATGCAGCGAACAAATCTCTCCTGGGAGGAGGAGGAGGTGAGTCCCTAAGCACTCTGTTCCTGAGCCGAACTGTACTGATGCCTAGAGCTCTCTTCCAGTCGACGGAGCGATTCATTCAGCGGCCGGAAAATCTCTCCTCCTCGAATGCGCCGAACTGAAAGGTGCCGCTACGGGTGAAACGAAGCTCACCTCGGGTCACCGTCTCCCCGCTCTCAAAATCGCTCACACGGTCGGCCCGATCTATTCTCGTCAGAAGAAACGAGAAAGTGAAGAACTCCTGAGGAGTTGTTACCGAGGAACTTTGGATTTGTGCGTAGAGAATGGGTTGAAGAGTGTTGCGTTTTCGGGGATCTCGACGGGAGTTTATGGGTATCCGATTGAGGACGCGGCGAGGGTTGCGTGCGATGAAGTGAGGAAGTTTTTGGAGAGTGACAAAGGTGAAAAAGTGAGTCGTCCCTGCTCTCAAGGCTCTGCTTTACGGGTTACGGTGGACTTACTCCCTTAGTAACTAGATCGATCAAGTCATCTTTTGCAACTTCCGTCCCGTAGACGTCGCCTCTTGTTCGTTCTTGTTTTCCTTTTTCTGCCACTCGAATCCGAAGCTAATCCTCCTCACGCCGCCACATAGACGTCGACAACCTTCCTTCCTACTTCCCTCCTCCTCCTCCCTCTGCCGAACCCGCCCCCGCTGCGTCAACCTCGAACGAAGGAGAAACGACGGAACCCTCTACTGGAGAAGGAGCTGAACAAGAAGGATCTGGACCGGCTACTGACAAACGTCCCGACGACGTCGATGAGCCTATGAATTCGGCTGAAGAACCGAACGCTGCGCCAGAAGGAAGCAAAGGAGAAGAGGGAAAAGACTCGACGAGCGAAGGGAAAGGGAAAGTGCCAGAAGGCAGGGCGAGTCGTAGGAAGAGTGGGAAACACACTCATGGTGGTGGTGCTGCTCCTCCCGCTGCTTGAGAGGGCAGAGACTGACCAGAGGTGCAAATACGATCTTCGGGAAGATCTCGCAAATTTTCGTTTTTTGTTTCTGTTTTTTGTTCCGCTTGTTTGTTAGAATACCTCTACGTTGCTACTGTGCTTGTCTGCTGGAATACCGATCTCTTCGTCTTCGTCGTCGTTCGAAAAATACGTCGCGTCTCGTCGAGCTTCTTCTCTCTCACTTTCCTATACACCCGCTCCCCCGACCAAGACTAGACAGACACAATGAGTGAGTCTCTCGGGTAGTACACTCAAGAGAGTGCGCTGACCCGTATATCGGTCGACAGGTTTCGGTGGAGGTTTCATGAACGGCTCTCAACCAGGTAGTTCTCCGAGCGGAGGTGGTGGTAAAGTGAGTCTACCCTCGTCTCTACCGTCCTGCGTTGTCAGCGCTGCCTTAGCGCGTGATTTTGACGATCCGATCTCTCGATTGGAACTCGTTCAATTGGGATCCATAGAAAGCAGGATCTTCAGCTTTGAGACCAGTAACGATTCATCAAGTCATTTCAGCACAACAGGCGTTTGGAGACGCGGAATTCATGATTGATGGGTCGGAAGTCAAAGATGTCAGTTTTCAATCTCCCTTTTCCCTTCTTTCTCTCGCTCGCTCTACCTCTTTCGGTGTGATTACTGACTGAAGTGAAATGGATCGATGTGTGTAATAGGTCACGCTAGTAGCTTGTATCAGGAGTGTCAATATCACGACAACTCAAGCGACTTTTCTGATCGAAGACGGAACCGGTCAGCTTCATTTTCACTCATCCTAGCTTGCAGCCTGAACTGATGAGATACTCATGGAGTCGACAGGTCAAATCGATTGTCGTATGTGGATCGAGAACGGTGCGGGAGAAGAAGGTGAACAAGATTCTCGTTTGTCGAGTCTCGAGTCCGTCTCTCCCCTCTCTCCTTCCTTCTGTCTTTCTGTGTCGTCGTGCTGATCATCTCGCTCTCTGAATGCTCAGGAACAATCGATACGTACGGATTTTGGGATCGATCAAGACGTTTTCAGAGAAACGACACATCAGTGCTCAACGAGTTAGACCGATTACCGACATGAACGAGATTAGTTTCCACTTGATCGAATGCGCTTACGTACACAAATACATCACTCTCGGTCCTGTACGTTCTCTCTCCATTCTTCCTCGCTTTCGAATCAAAAAAAGCTCATTCTTCGTTTCCTTCGATTTAGCCCGGAGGAGGAAACACTTCAATGGTGACTGATCGACCCTACGACGGAGCTGGAGGAAACCCTTACGCTGCAGACGGAGGAGCTCCCGCCGACGCCGCCGTGAAGGATCTACCTCACGCTCAACGAGAAATCTGGAAATTCGTCAGAGAAGAACTCGACGCAAACCCGGAGATTGCGAGTGAAGGAGTTAACATCAACTCGATCTCGAGACACGTTGGGATGGGAGTTGAACAGGTGAGAGAAATGGTCGCTGTCATGGTGGAAGATGGAGTTCTGTATGATGGACTTGATCTCGATCAGTTAGTCGTCTCTTTTTCTTTACTCTCTCGCTCCGTTTGACCGGACGTTGACGAAGCACTTGCGTGCGCAAAACAGCTATTTGATCACCAATTGATCGGTCTTTCGCAACTTTTGCTCTTTTCGATTCCTTTCTTTCGTCGAGTCAGGGTTCCGACTCGTCTTCGATATTCGTACCTGTATGATACTCCCCCTCTTATTCGCTCTTCTTCGTTACCCTCGCAACTGCCTCTGAAAACCGTTTGGATGTAATAAACGCTGTCGATTTCTTTTCTTCGCTCTTTCGTCGAGGAGGTTCCGATCAACGTCTCGCAAGTCTACCTTCACTCTTCCCGTGTCGTAAAGCAACTCGCACGCTCTCGCAAACTCCCGTGCGTCGAAGAGTAATGCGAGTCGAGGGAACAGGAGAGGAAAAGCAAACTCTCGTTTGAACCACAGCTGCCTTGCGACTATTGAATCTTGCAGCTCTTCGGACACGGCATTAAAACATGGAATCGATCACGCAAAAGATCAGAGCCCCTCGAGCGAGAAGACGGAAACAGAATCAGATTCAATTTCATGCGAGCTAAGTAGATCCAGCACTGCCTGATCGAAAAGCTCAATGTCTATAGACACAAACCTGATCAAAACCCGTGCGCGCGGTATCGCTATGTCTCGTAGCTTAGGCCTACACGTCGCAATCAGAGTCACCATGATCTGAACTAAAGCGCGTGCGTGACGACGAGTTATCGAATTTTCAAGTTTCTTGAATCTCCTGACGTTCTGCAGCATCATTCGCGGATGATGACTGGAAGAAAGTCAGGGGAAGACCCTCCGCTGTCGACCTCTCGAAGAAGTCAAGGCGAGTCAGATGAGTGAGATAGTGAAGGCGAAATCGTTTCAATCTCCCGACCCAAACTCAGCGGAGAGTATCTCTGCGACGAAGAATCGCTAGTAGCTGTCATGAAGCGAAAGCGGTTCTTCAGAATTGGAACGCTGTGCAAACTAGACGACAGCGTTCAATTTACCTTTTTGGCTCCGAGCTCAAACCCTAAACTCTCTCAACAAGCGAGCTCTCCGGGATACCTTCAAGGGCGAGACGAAGTCACTCCAGGAGGAGGAGTAGCGGTATCCTTTCGAGATTGGAACTTTCGGGAAGCGGGACAAAAGGGCTTTTTGCGAAGAAAAACGCAAAGACCCTTTCAAGCTCAGGCTCCTCTCTCCGCGGCAACATATCTCTCTCTCGACTTTGCGTAACGACTGTTTCCTACTCACCTTGCCCCACAAAAGCGGAAATGCTTGCAAAGATTGAAGGATTTCTCGCCAGTCTTTCTCGAGACATTTTGTGACCGCTGTTTGTTTCGTCTCCAGCTTCTGGCATTCCTTGCACGACAAGAGGACAGTGCGCCTTGAATCACGCAGGATTCGACCTTTTGGGCGGATCGAGATAGCAAGAGAGACACCGGGGGACACCCAGCAATCTCGATGATGAGTCTAAACCACGTCGATTTCGCAACAGTAGGCGCGCGCCGATCGCTCTTTCCGCTCTCCGTTCGGTCAACTCACTTTTAAGGTGTTGCTGAACGGAGCCCCGAAACACCGATGTATACAGAGCTTCGAAGACGATTCTAAGGTCTCGGAGCTCGACCAATTCAAAGCCTCAAATCGTAATGGATTTTGAGCAAACAGTCTCGCTTGCTTTCCTCGATCTCTTGCGGGGACGAGGACCTACGACGAAGAATCTCGACTAGTCGCCATGGCGCGAAAGGGTTCTTCAGGGTCGAAACGCCGAACGAGTGAGAACTTGGGAAAGCGTTTCGATATCTCGATCATCTTTTTGCCTCTCCTCACTTCGAGATCCCTTCATTCTCGGGGTGTAGACTCTCGAGTAGCCTCGGCTAGCTGAGAAGTACTCTCCCGAACCGTCAAACCCCTCAAATGTCGGCAAAGAGAACCAACCGCGAGCAGTCTCCCCTCTCAAATCTGGATTTTCTCAGCTAACTCTGCTGTGCACTGTTGTCGGCATTATCACCAAAAGTCTCGCGATTCACAGTCGCTGAGTGTTGGACGCAGCGTTGCGCTGAATGAAACAACTTGTATCGCAAAGAATTTTCGTTGAAAAGGGCCCTCGACGAACTTTCTTCTTGCTGGAGTTCATTCAAGTCAGTGATCTTCGCCTGCCGGAGCTCTCGAGTAAGATTCGGAATCTATCCTCGCGACTACCTTTCGAACGATGACCGGCCAAGTAGACTGAGCTCGAGTGGTGTAGTTTCGATTCTTACACGGAGTTGAAGAGCAGCTCAGAATTCAAGGTGCCGGCCATTGAACAGAGCTCGTTTTCTTTTGTGTCGTCGTAGTATCGATGTGTGGCAACAGGATTAGAAGGAATAGCAGTTCTACAGATTGAAATTATAACCAAATAGCTCGATAAACGGCATGACTGAGTCGATCGACGAGAGGAGTTTGCGCTTTCGATTCGGCGACACTATCGATATAGAGCGAGTCAGTAAGAGTCACGTTACAGAGAGAACTGAGAGAGAGCTCACCTGATGATATCTTTCTCCTTGATCCAATCCTCGTCAACAACTCCAATCTTCTCTCCCTCTTCTTTCAACTTGTCGACGATCACTCTCACGACATCCTTCGCAGTCTTTCTCTTCTCTCCATCCTCTCCATCTCCTCCTCTCGACTCGATGATCTGGCTCGTCCCCGTCGCGCTCGAAACTTTGATCGCATCTCTCCTCAAGGCCTTGAACGCGAAGAAGTGCGATTCTTCTTCGTCAGGACCGGGAGTAGGAGTCGGAGATTTCGACGGAGTCGATGGGATCGATCCGGGTAATCGAAGAGGTTTCAATCCCATCGAAGCTGAAAGTCTCGAACCGACGTTCTTCGCCGTGATCGACTCCTTTCGCTCCTTTTGAGGACTTTGCGTCTTGAGCGTGTAGGTACGGATCTTCTCGGTAGCGTCACTTGCAGCGTATCGGAGAATGAAGCCGTAGTTCTCGGTAGGGTTCGAAGTTGAAGAATCGAGCGAGGAAAGGATGTAAGCTCCGGTTTGGAGCGAGAGGATTGAACCGGTTGGGATGCGAACAGAGCTGACGACCTGTCGAGCGAACGAGTTAGCGGATACGACGGTGAGTTGGAGACAAACGGGACTGACCTTCTGCAGAGTGAACTCATACTGCACGACGTACACCGCCTTGTTCGTGAGCAGCAGTACCTTCTCCTCAAACTTGCCACCTTTCCCCGGTCTCACCGTATCGACCTCACTCGGCGAGATCAATGTCCAACCTCCGAGTTTCTCCTCCCCTTCGAGCAAGACCTCTTGAGTCGAAGTTTCGATCGCCTCTTGTCGAATCTGAGCGAGACGTAGAATTTCTCGAGGATCTGACGTTTCGAGTCGTTCCGAGAACTCTTCGAAAGCGTATCGATTGACTCCCGTGATGTAGTCGAGACTCGCTTGTTTGAAGAAATCTAGAACCGCGAGAGTCAAGGTCAGCTTCTTCTCGTCATGAGTTCGAACGGGATGGACGTACCGGTTACGACCGAGTTTCCCAATCTAACAATCGAGTTTGAAGCGTCGTTCAAAGCACCCATGAAATTTCGCTTTCCAGTCCTAGTGAAATCTCCCTTGAGAGCTGACGTTCCCGAATACTCTCGACTGATCGCATCTCCATTGTCGGCCCATAGGGAGTTGAAGGCGACGTCGAGGGCATCGTGCATTCCTTCCATTTCGCCGCTCGCAATTCCGAGATGAACTAGATGGCGATTCATCACGAATCTCGCAATAGCACTTTGAACGACGTTCGTTCGCTACACATGCGAGAGAAGAGCACGTCAGTTCTCATTCGGACGTTGGAGAGAAGCGGGAGAGACTCACGTCGAGCGAATCGATACAGTTGATCCGAGTGACTCCCGTTTGAAGCGAATATGTTTCTTCGGGTGTGGACCAGAAAGTTCTGTTCGAGTAAAAGGGAAGTAAGCGACGGACTTCGGTGAGCAAGATCGTCGCTTCTTCGCTCACCTTAGTTCTTCAAGGTCGTCTCGGATGAGATCGATCAATTTCGAAATGTTCTCGTAATGCATTCCTTTCGTGAGGTGATGGAAGTCCCATCTAGGAGCTTGGGAGTGTCAGTATCGTTAGATGATAGACGGGAAAGGATGAGACTGACTCGAGATACCTAGGTAGAGAAACAAGGTCAAAAAGGTGTTTCGAAACGAGAGTCAGGAAAACGACTCACCGAACTTTATCTTCCTCTTTCTTGAGACTCTCCATTCCCTCCCTGAACGCCGCTACGACCGCCCCTTCTTTTCCCGTCTGTTCCGCCAGATTGACCAGAACCAATCTCCCATACCTCGCTTCGAGCGCGTCGATATGTTTCCCCATCGCTTCTTGCGTATCTTTCGGAGTTCTTTCGAGAACTGGCGGAGGCTTGAGAGCCCAAGGACTTTGTGACCAGTAAGCCGGGATAGATCCGCGAATCTGAACGAAAGCGCAGGTGTGCGAAGTTCCGTCTCGGACGCAACTGACGATGAATTCGGTTTCGACGAAGTTTGCGACTCCTCCGCTGGGGTTGATCCCGCGTCGTTGATATCGGAGACCGGGTCGTTCAATTGACCGCCGAGAGATGAGAACGAGGGTGAGGTCGATCGAAGTTGGAGCGTTTGGATCGATTTCGGAGGAAAGAGATTGATAAGGTTGGAGAGGAAGGGGAACGGTCAATTCTTGAGCGAAACCTTGCTGAAGCACGATAATGTACGAATGAAGCTACAACGATCGAGGCAGAATCAGCTTCTAGAACGCGATTCAAGTAAGAAGAGGAAAAACTCACTCCAGCCGAGACGAACGAAGACATAAGATGAGCGTTAAACCAGAATCGCTTGTCCGCCTTTCTCCACAGAGGCAAGTGATCGAACGAGTCACTCTTCGGCTCAGCCGCCTTCGCTTGAAGAGTTCGAGTGATGTCGGTTTCGAACGAGAAGTAGAGACCTCGAAACGTCCTCAACAATTCGGCGACGAGTTTGTCGTCTAGCTCCTTCTGAGACTCGCGGACATCCGCATCTTCTTCTTCACCCGGAGGAGGGTTTGTCGCTTCGGCCGCCAAATCCGCGAGATTCGAGGAATCGGAAGTTTTTGGAGGTGAAGCTTCGTTTGGGTCCTCCCGAGTCGTGTCTTCGGTACTGGAATCCTTCGAAGAAGACTCTGTCGATCTGAGCTCGGGATCGAGGGCCGGAGTCGAGCTTGGGGTCGATTGTCGGTTGCGAGAGAAAGCTCGTTGCCAAAAAGGTCGTTTCGGACTCGCTGTCGTAACGATTGGAGCTGCGTCTGCTTCCTGTACTTCCTCCTCCTCATCGTCTTCGTCGCTGCTGCTATCACTGCTCGCGTCCGACCCTAGTTTCTTCTTTCCGTTCCGACTCAGGACGCTTCCAATCGAGGTGACGGATTGACGGTACCTCGCTTGACGAGCGGCGTGTTTCGTGATAACGTTCTGTGCGATCTCTGTAGAAGCTAGAGGGATTGCGATGAGGGAAACGACAGTCCTGATCTTGCTCGAGTGCGAATCCGGTAAACTCGCGGCGTGAGTCGAATCGGCGATCAAGATCAGGTAGTTGTCTGTGCGTCTCGCTTTCTAGAGTCAGCTCGTTATCACAATGCCTGAGAAGCACGAAGGACGCACCTGAGAACCCCTTGAGGAGTCCAGCAATTCCATCAACAATCAGCGTCGACGAATCGTCTTCCTGCTCTTCCTTCGTTTCCTGATACTGTTCGAGCTGTACTGGTATGCTAGTCTTCCATTTGATGAGTACTGCTGATCCTTGGTAAGGTCCGTGGGCGCTAGAGTCGTAGGGTCGAATGATCAGTCCTCTTGTTGTTGAGCGAACGGCGAGTTTCCGGTGCAGGCGTGGCATGGTGGGAGGAATCGTTGCTGCCGGTGGGAGCGACCACCTTTTGCGCGTTGTCATTCGAGGTCGAGGAAGGAGTGGAGAGGAAGGAGCTCAAAACTCGATCGTCGTCACTCATCGTCGCAATTTCGAAACGATTTCGGCTCTATGTACTCGCAGGTGAGTAGGCAATCGCAACGAATGTTATATGGAACGAGTTTCACAGCGAGCGAAAAAGCAGAGCTGAGCAAAGAGGGAGAAAACAAGGAGAAAACGTGACCGTCTTGTTACGTTACTTCTTGCGAAGCGAGGCATCACAGTACGGTGGAAGCGGCGGAAGCCGAGGCCTACTGAACTGACAGAGCTCTGAATTAGTTTCGATGATCGACGCAGCAGAAGGAAAAGAACTCCGTGAAATTTCACAAGAAAGTTCCTCGTTTTCTGCCTCTCCCTCTTTCATCACAACACGCTTTTCGACCGCCCGGACACAGTACTACAGAGCGTGTTCCATTCTACACGAGTCCGCTCAAACGGCGACGTACGACATCGAATCGCGACCTCCTCCTTCGATTCCTCGAGTTGATCACCTTTCGCCTACAACTCGCCCATATCTCGCCTAGAGACGACAGGAACAGTCGGAATAGGTCAGGAGTAGTGATATAGAGTAGTCACACGTATCAGAACAGCAAATCAAGTGAGTCCTCACCTCTCTACCCCTCTCCTTTCCCTCCTCCTCTCCTCTCGCGCCGTGACGCGTGGGAAAGTACTCCTTAGAGTCTTGGAGAACGGCCAAAGAGAGGCTCGAAGAACACATTCAGACAAGATCGCTGATTTGTTTTGATCGTCGTAGGTAGAGAGCACTCGGAAAGAGCGCGTCGCAATCGTCGTTCAAGATGCAGGGTTCTTTCTCGTCTCCCCCTTTCGACACCACCACGAGTCCCTCCTCTTCCTCGATGATCCGGAAACGTACTTTCCAAGACATGCAACCCGGAATCACCTCGAGTCCAGGATACTCCTCAGCATGCGACAGTTCTCCTTCGTCACTCCCGTTCCACGATTATCACTTCCTTTCTTCCCCCGAGACCTCGATCTCGACTCTCGCGTCTTCCCCGATGAGTCGTAACGCCTCGACTCAATCTTGCTTCAGCACCTTTTCCCCCTCTCAAGATTACGCCGTCGACAGTTCGCCGCAAACTTCTCTCTACGCGCCTTTCCCTACTTTCTCTCCTACTCAACAACCTTTCCTCTCTCCCGATGCGAACGATCGACCTGGAATGAAGAGGAGAAAGACGATGCCGGAAGTACATCAATTCTCGCCGACGACTCACGCGAAACCTCGCGATATCGTCTCACCTCGAAGCGGAGGGAGAGATGGAGAAGATGTTTGGCCTCCCGCGGTGGAAGAGTGCTTCCAAACTGGTGAGTTCATCGAGTCTGAGACGAGCAATCAGGACCGTTTCTAACGATTTGTCTCACAGCTCTGCGGTTATTGCCTCGACTCGGAAGGAAGAAATTGATCATTCAGGGAAAACCTTGCGGTCGAAACGAACTCATCGCCGATTACATCTTTCGACACACGGGCAAGATGAGATCGAGGAAACAAGTGTCGAGTCATATTCAAGTACTGAAGAACCTCAAGAAGGATGACGAGGAATGTGAGCTCTCAATTTCCGCGATTCGTGCGAGGGAAAGCACCGTGACACTGATCTCCTCCTCTTCGTCCTGCGCGACAGTCATGTACCTTGTATCGGATCCAGTCGAAGGAGAGGATCAGTTCTTACCCGGAAACGCCGACTTGTTTTTCGGCGAACAAGGAATGGCATCTCGACACGCTCCTCCAGTCTTCCTCGAACGCTCCCTTTCTGCAAGCAACGTTCCTCATCACCCTCCGATCGACCTCTCTTCGAACCTGACCGTGTCCGGACTCGCGCCTCCGTTCCTTCCTCCGCCCTCGCACCCAGTTTCAATCTCGAACGACGGCAACACGCTCCACTCTCCTTTCGTCATGCACCCTTCTCCCTCTTCCGCGACGACTCCGACTTCTGGCATCACTCGAGCGATGCAAGGCATGTCGGTCGCCGTCTCTCCTTCACCTTCGCTCCCTCCCGTCTCCTGCCCGATCGCTCCTTCGTTCATGTGGGTCGTTGCTCCAACGAGCTCGGGAGACAAGGGTCACATTTACGCTCGACTCGAAGCTCCGAATGGTCCGACTCGAAGCGTTTACCTCGAAGATCTCCCGATGTGGGAGAAGCGATACTCGTCGATTCCGGCAATGAACGATCACCTCCCTTGCCAGTTCTTGCACATTCAACTTCCTCTCTCGATCCCTGGAGTCAACGGATCTGCCCTCGATCAACCTCTCGAAACTCAACTACGAGTAACTGCGGTCCAAGCTCTTCCTCTCACTTCGATCACGAGCATCTACTGCCACGGCGACCTCGTCATCACGTACGAAGACACGCTCAACCCTCTTCCTCTCGAATCTGGATCGAATTCCCTCAATCATCAGAACTATTACGACGTTCCATTCGGTTCCGATTTCTGGACGATGCTACTTCGAGGTGGACAAGACGGATTCAACGAGCCAACTCTCCGCAAGTCTGCGAAAGAACGACAGTCGCTCGCCGATATGCTTCCAGGATTCTCGGTCGTTCAAGAATTCGTCGTACCCTCGGAACACGGCTCGAACAATAACACTCTCAGTCCTGGAAGTGCGATGGGAGATGTAGTGCTCGTCGTATTGTACGATCTCGAAGTTAGTAAAGGAATGAAGGCGCAAATGGGAGATATCTCTTTCTTGTCGCTTCGAAGATCTTCGACCGCAGCTTCTCCTCCTTCTTCCTCGCTCCCTCCTCTTCCTGTTCCACCGTTCGTCCCCTCGACCTCGACTGCGTCATATTCTCAATCAGTCCCAACGACGACGGCGCCAGAAGTCCCTCAACTCGTCATCCCTTCCGACTTTTACCACGACGATTCGTCTTCTCTCGACACGGCTCGTCCTCCTTCTCACTCGCTTCACAAACCGAATCTATCTCTCCACATTCCTCCTCCTCCTCGATTCACGACAAACTCGAACGGAGGACTTACCGTACACTCTACAGCGTCGTCAGCACAACCTTCTCCCTCGATTCTCTCCGCGACGGGTCCGATCACTCCCTGGGGTCAAGTCGTTCACACGCCAACTCATCCTCCTCCCGTCTTACCTCCCCCTTCTGCGATCGCCGACGCTCAACGAGATCGTTCCCGACTCGAAGCGGCCTGGAGATCAAACGCGGCGGAAACGAATAATCGATGGGATCTCGACTCTCCAGCTCTTTACGGTCCTCCTCTACCTCTTCCTTCAACTTCTCACGCTCAAGATCATTACGGCTTTTACGACATCAATCATCATCCTCATCAACCTTCGCATCACCATCCTTTGCATCAATCTCATCTCGAAGAGGAACATTCGAATAGCAGTCTTTCGTCGTTCGCGATGGATCGACGTTCGCTTTCGAGTCCTGCCTTTTCGACGTCTTCTTCTTCGACCATCAATGTATCTTCATCGACTACTCCGGCATCTCAACTCCAACCTCGATCGAGCTCGAATCTGTTACCTCCTCTTCCATCTCCCTCGAGCCTCACTGCGAACTTCAACAACTCTTCGAACGCTTACTCGCCTTCTCCACTCTCGTTCCCTTCGAATGCGATTGCACAAGCGCATGAGATCGATTACCTGAACTCGAAGTCTCTCGATCCCTCAAATCGATCGAACGTTTCCCGATCAGACTCGAACGGGATCGTGAATATCAAGCAAGAAGAGGATCAATCACCGCGGAAGAAAGCTGTCGCGAGCAAGTCTGAACAAGACGCTTTCTTCTCGAATTTGTTGGGTTCGACTACGAGGTGAGTTTTCGTTTCTCTCGTTTTGACTTTTATCGTTACTCACCTCGTCGCCTCTTTCTCAATAGGTACACTGTAACATCCTAATCCTCGCTCGCTCATCTCTCCCCTGCTGTTCACATACCACGACTCATCTTTCCCGCGATTCATCCTACTTCAGTTCTTTCCCTTTCTCTCACCTAATACCCCATCATTACAGACCCTTCTTACGTTCCTTTCGACCCCCCATTGCAGTACCGTATATCCCTAGTTCGTTTCTCATTCCTTTACTTCAGCTCGAGCTTCACCTCACGTCGTATTCTGTCAGAATTATTGTATCCTCTCTCCCGCCTCTCCTCCTCCTCCATCGACATCTTCTCTTTCCGCAGTATACTATGTCTTCACTTTAACTTATTGACTCCTTGGTTACACCACTCGATTGATTCGATTGGAACTTGCTCGAATGATTTTCTGCTAAACTTATTTCTCTCCCATCTGTTCGAGTTCGTGAGAGGAGAGCAGCGAGAGAAAACATGCGGATTGACACATTTGGTACATCATCATCATCATCATCATCGTCGAGAATCTCAACCAGTGAGAGATCACGATCCATCTATCGTTGAAGTTTTGCTACAGATTCCTTCTTCTTCTTCTTTCGAATCGAAAATTGTCTACTGAAAGATCGTCCTCGTCAAGCTGGGATCTCGATAGACAGAGAGGCGAGACGTGAAGACTCACCAATTCATCCCTCTTTTCTTCATGGTTCGTTCGATTGAGTTCAGGATCTAATCCGAGGTATTCCGCTACTGTTAACCTCATGATTAAAGCCCAAGCTTTGATCGTATCCAAATCCAACGCCGTCGCATCATCCTGATTGAGAGAGTGCAAGTTCAGTCACAGCACTCCGCTTCACGACAGAGACGAGAGAGGGAGAGGACTCACCGCGATAGTATGCCAAACTCTGGGAAACGGTACACTGATCAAATGAACTACCGGAACTCCCTTCTTGAGGAAAGGTAAATGATCATCTTCTATCGTTCCCATCCATCCTTGAGGTCCTTTCCTATTGACGAAGAAACTCTTCTCCTTCGCTCCCAATTCCTTCGAAACTTTCTCGTAATTCGTTCCTCCTCCTCCTCCCAACGACGGCCAAAGTAATCCCGCTTTACCGAGTCTCTCCTCCGAATGTTGGAATTGATCGAAGAGCCAACCAGTGTTTGAGTAAAAGTTTCGAATGACTGGATGTTGAGCTCCCAACAAATCGAGTAAAACTAAATGACTAATCCTTTCCAGTTCATTCTTTGGATTAACCATCGTCGCACTCGGTGACAACGTCGTCGGTTGATTCGCCCACTTGTCGACGAGGTGTTTCGCACCGTAGATAGAATCCGTCGAACTCCATTCCCCAAATGCTTCTTCCCCATCGAACAAAACAATCTGTAGTGTCTCTGCCTGTACTCCCGTTCTCCCTTCTTCTCCGCCTTCTCGTTGTACTATCCTCTCTTTCCTCGAGTTGAGCCAGGACGTTAGACTTGAAGCCGTGTCGTAGAGGATCGCACACGGAACGGCTGAATCTGTTGCTCCAACAAAACCCGCCGAAGGAGATCCAGGAGGGAAATATTTCGAATCGAGATGAGCTGAGAGTGTGAATCGTCGGATTGCGAGAGGGTCATGAGTGAAGATTAGGTTTGTGAATTCTCGAGAACCGAGAGGAGTCAAAGTTTCGAAGGTATCCTTCTCGACATGCTGTCCGCGCGATATCCAACTTCGTATCAGCTCCTTAGACGACTGCTAGAGTTAAACTGAGAGGGTAGACTGACCCAACCGAGTTGAGTAAACTTGTCCTCGAACAATTTCTGTAACCTCGTTAAATTCTGACTCCCTACCGCTCGAGGAATCAACACTTTACTCAAGAAACTGTTCGGATTGTTATAGTTGAGGTTCGAGTCGAGGTCGGAGAGAGTAGGGATGAGGGATAGGGAAGAGGAGGAGAGAGGTGAGTAGGTGGGGTTACGTTTTGAGAGGATGAACGGACGGGGACGGGAAGCGGAGGAGAGAAGGGGCAGGAGGAAACAGAGAAGGGGAAGTGACCAGAACGGTATCCGCGGTGGTCGAGCTCGTGGCATTGAAAGATGTTGGAGGAGAAGAGAGATGAAAGAGATGAGAGGAAGCAGGCTCGTTCACTTTCTTTCCTTAATTTTCGGTCGACGGAGAGCTCTCTTAGTCGCCTCCAGAAATTACGCTGTCTCGAGGCCGCGCGGGAAAGCAGAGAAGAAGTATCGTTTCTCGCAAGAAACTCCGCTCGCATGACCTGACTTTGCAGCTCTCGACCCTTGAAGCACTGACGACTGTATATAAGACATGATTGCAAAGGTGACAATGTAACGAGTTTGCGAGAGGGAACGGTCCAGCGAACGGGTAACAACATCTAGATACTGAGAGTTTTCGACCATCTCAGGTTGTCAGTTTGATCCCGAACAGACTGTAGAAGGAGAAAGCACTCACACTCGTCGTTTCTTTGCACGAGTACCACCAATCTTGATCGGAGTCTACATCACAAAAGAGCTAGAGTTAGCATTGAATTCGACCCAAGTTTCGCAGAGAATGAAAAACTCACAGCATCCGTTACCCTTTTCACCAACGACCTAACCTCATCACCTTCCGCTCCCATCAAACTCCTAAAGACCGCATCTCTCCCCTGTCCAAACCCTTTCCAAACGACCTCCAATTCGGTAGGTCTCGGTCCTTTACTCTTCATTTTCTGACCTCCTTGCAACACTGGCGGTTCGATCAAATCCCTAATCTTCTGAAACATCTTCAAACTGACTTCGACGGCAGCATCGTAAGTTCCTCGAGCGGCTCCTTTGTACCCTGCTGAACCGGCGGAAACCCATGCGATAGGGACATGGGGATCTTGTCGGGATACGGAGGAGGAGGAGGAGGGACCAGAGGGAGAGGTAGAGAGGGTTAGGATAGTGTTGTTACGGGTCGAGAGGACCGAGAGCTTGTAGGGTTGCGAACGGAGAGGAGAGGAACTTGATCGAGAGGGAGAAGAGAATGAGAGTGAATCTCGGGTGAGGGGAGATGGAGTTGAGGTGGATGGCGCTCGGAATGCTTCAGGTAGAACGGCGGACCCAGGTAAGGGTGTAACAGAGGGGGAAGGAGTGGTGGATTCGAGAGTTGAGGAAGAAGAAGAGGAAGTTTCAACTTGAGGAGGTTGAGTCGCGAATAGTCGGGTGGACCGTAGGGAGAGCGGAGTGAACACCCTCTTTGATGTACTCGCTAGTAAGGATTGCATTTCTGAGTGTCGGATGAGGGATAGAAAGAGAGAGAAGCGATTCCGCGAACTTCTGCTCTTGATCTCTACCCTCTTCGCGACGACTAGCAACTGTGCGCCCTAGCTAGTCACGCAACAGCACCAGTCCGACGATTCAGCAGCGCGGAGAATGGCACCAACAGCTCGAACGAGTTCCCCTCCTCCCTCTTGGAACTCTCCGATGTTCTATCCCCCAACTCTATCCTCTCTAGTAAACCGTGATGTGCCACCTCGAGATCCTCGTACACTACCCGCTTCGATCCGGTTCCAGAATCAGCCTCCGCCTCCGTTTGGCGGGAGTAAATCGATTCGGTACGATACGCTCGAACAGGAGATTGAAGCATTGGAACAACTGGAAGAGGATCATGAGATACGCGTGAGCTACCTCTCACTCACCCAGACCGTGTATCCGGTTCAACCGTGGAGAGATAGAGCTGAAACGAGTCTCGGGTTTCTCGATTTTGCTTTTTAGAATTCCGATATCAAAGAGTTTGGCTATTCCTGGTTAATCCCCTTAGGTCGTCAAAACACCCACGAAGAAGATGATGATGATGATCTCGTACGTCCCTTCCCCTCTCCTCTCCCATCTCTGGCGAAGCGGATCAACTAACTTTCTTCTCGCTGATTCTCAGTCTCAAACCTCTACGTCGCCTCGAAACGCCGGACAAAGTTCCCACTCCCATCATCATCATCGAGCACTCGACCAACTGCCCCCTCCACCAGGTTTAGACGATATCCTACCCCCGACGAGGAGACCAGGAAGAGTCGGAAGAGTTGAGGACGAAGAATCTACGGGAGAAGCAGTGGTTGATTTGGATGCGGAGATTGAGGACGCCGATCAGGAGGATAGTGATGAGGAGGAAGAAGGCGAGGGGAGTATGAGCAGAGGGAGCGAGGACATGGAAAGGAGTGAGAGGAGAGGTTCGTTACCGTTGTAGGAGGCGACATTGAGGATATGGGAACGAGAAGCCGGTCTTCTCTGCACCTTTCATGGTAGTAACTCGTCGCGGTCACAGATAGAGAGCTAGGCATTCAAGTTGGGATCGTTCGCAAAGAACAGTAAAACTGTTTTTTCGCGCGAGTTTTTGTTTCGCTCGTCACTAGCCAATCACGCGCTCTTCTCCCGGCGCTTTGATTATGAGGCCGCTAGTCTCAACGTGCACTGCCCAGGATGATAAGAGAGAGGTTGTCTTTCGCCTTGCGACTTTTTTGAGCGACTCTCCCACAAAACTTCTCTCATCTTTCCTTCTCACCAACTCGCCGGCGTTTCACGCTAGGCCACCTTCGACACTTTTTCACGCCTTGACAGTAGACCAGCTACAACTCCACCCCTCTTTCCTCTCCAACTCACTGCAGAATCTTTTCCTTCATCTCCCATCGAACCTCTCTCCCTTCAGCGCTCCCACCTAGAGACCACCCCACCTATTCGCTTCGATGACTTCACTCATCTCGTCCATCTCGTGGATCCCTCGCGGTGCCGCCGCTCAAAACCCTCAAAAATATACAGTGGACGAATCCGAACTCGAACGGATTGGGAAACTCGCGAAGGGACAATTGGAAGGGGCAAAGATTGAATTGGAATTGGCTAAATTGATGGAAGGGGGTGAGAATGGCGAGAATGAGGGAGAGGATGGAGGAGAGGGGGAATGGGAAGAGTGAGTCTCTCGTTTGCTGCTATGTCTTGTTCGCGTGGATGGGAGGAAGGAGATCTTTGGAGAAAGAGAGAGATGGAGCGAGGGAGGTAGAGGCGATTCGGATTCATGAATCTGTGCTGATTCTCAGTTTTTCTTTTCTTTCTCCATTTTAGCGAGAACGATGAATCACAAGACGAAGCAGCGATGGAAGTAGAAGATGAAGACGATGCAGAGATGGAAGATGCCGCTACGATCGCCGCTCAAAAAGCTGCGAAGAAGATTAAAGCTGCTGCTGCTGGGGAGAAGAAATCGAAGAAAGAGGGAGATGGTGGAGAGGATGATGATCTAGCGGCGTACAATCTGGATACTTACGATGAAGAGGAATCGAAGGGTGCTGGTAAGTCGAAACTGTCTCGCTTGACGAATGAAAAGAGGTTCGCGAGAGAGTATTAAAAAACCGAAAGCTGACTTTGATTCTGCCGCGTAGCGATGGGAGCTTTCAGTAACATCAAGGGTTTGACATACTACGGAAACGCATCAGACGATCCTTACGTTACCCTCGAAGCTGTAAGTCGACTCTTCCCTCTCGTGAATCTTTCGCTACTCGCGAAAGTCGAAACGAAACGAAACGAAGAGGAGGAATAAAGGTAGCAAGCAATGATTATTAATCAATATACCCAAATTGCTGAGCACTCTGGCTTTAGTCGGCTGAGTGCGATGCGGTCAACCTTTTTGACAACATACCATCTTTCGGATCTGAGCTCTCTACCTCACCCTCCCTTCGTCTTCGTCTCTAACAACACCTATCGTACTGGTCACGAGCATTGACCTGACCTCTCTTCGGCCCTGTGCTTGTGATAGAAACAAGAAGATGAAGAACTAGAACGAGAAGAACTCGAAATTCTCCCTACCGACAACCTCATCGTCGCCGCGAAAACTCAAGACGACGTTTCCCAACTCGAAATCTACGTCTACGATGAATCTGAAGAGAATCTCTACGTTCACCACGACCTCTTGCTCCCCGCGATGCCTCTCTGCCTCGAATGGTTAGATTTCTGTCCCGGACGAACGAACGACGCCGAATCGAAAGGAAACTTTGTCGCAGTCGGTACCCTCGACCCGGAAATCGAGATCTGGTCGTTAGATGTCGTCGATGGATTGTACCCCGATGCGATTTTGGGACCACCTCCGAAAGACCCGAACGCTCCTATTCCTTCTACTTCCTCGATCACCGATTCTACCCCTTCATTATCAACCGACGGATCGAAAAAGCAGAAGAAGAAGAAGCCGAAGAAGCCTAAAGTCGTCGCGAACCCTGAATACCACGTCGATTCGATCCTCTCCCTCTCCTGGAACCGTTCTCATCGAAACCTCCTCGCCTCCTCTTCAGCCGACAAGACGATCAAATTATGGGATTTGTCTCGACCTACTTCGAGTCCCGCGTTGAGATCTTTCGATTCACTCCATTCCGACAAGGTTCAATCGGTCGTTTGGAATCCGAAAGAACCTACCGTTTTGTTGTCGGGAAGTTGGGACGGTACCGTTCGAGTATTCGATAGTCGAGCACCCGATTCAGGAGTCGCAACAAAGGTCGATTCGGACGTCGAATGTTTGAGATGGGATCCTTGGGAACCTTCAAATTTCCTCGTTTCGATGGAGAACGGTTTGGTACAATCCTACGATTCGAGAATGTTGTCGACTTCGAAAGGAGGAGCAGGGGGTGCCGACGTCGCGAGAGGAAAGAGTTTATGGACGTTGGCGGCTCATGATGGAAGTGTTTCGAGTTTCGATATCAACTCGATGGTGAAAGGGTTCATGGTTACTGGTGGTACGGATAATATGGTCAAAGTGTGGAATTTGGAGGATACGAAAGCTGGGAAACGAAACATTTCTCTCGTTACCGCGAGAGATCTCGGAGTCGTGAGTCTCCTATCTTTCTCTCTCTCTTTGTTACCGTGCGATGACTGATTCTCTTCTGACCTGTAGGGAAAAGTCTTCTCTGCTTCTTTCTGCCCCGATGATCCTACAACTATCGCTGTCGCTGGATCGAAAGCGAACCTTCAACTCTGGGATGCTTCGACGTGAGTTTCTTCCCCCCTCTCGCGCGCACTCGAATCGCGTATACTGACGTGATATTCTCTCGCTTGTAGAAACCCCGGAGTACGAACCGTTTTCGGAGACCGACTCAAAGCGCTCGGAAAGGATCTCTCGAAAACTGGAGCTGGAATCGTCGGTTTGGCAGATGACGAGGAGGGAGACGATGTCTTGGATGACGAGTAGATACTCTGTTGAAGTACTACGACATTATCTCGCCCTTAAAGTTTCTTGACTTGAGAGAAAGCGACCGAGAGAGAAAAAGAAAACCTGTCTCGCGTCGTTCACTCTTCCTTCTGCTTTCGGCTGGTGAGTATGATGACTACGAGTATCGATGGCAAAAAAAAGGATTATAGTCCAACCTACCCTCGTGAAAGGGAGGTTGAACTCTGCGAATCTTCGACTTATTCAGTCTTATCGATTCGGTCGCGCTGTATTTCTCCAATACTCGCCCAATTCCAAAGGGATAACCAAAGAGAGCGTTCCTCGAAACCAACCAATGAGTACACCCTGACCGCCAGGTTCGCAAAGATTATCCCTAGCCCAAATTGAATTCTAACATTCCGAAGAAAGTGCGTCCCGACAATAACGCAACAGTGTCTGATCTAACCACGTAGGTATTTCCGATCATTTAACCACAAAGGATTTGTACCGATCCCGTACAGTGATCCAACAAGAGAGGAGGGAGACGTCTGCTCAAGTCCTCAAACTTTTCGGCTTTTAACTTTCAATTCGAGTGAATTGTATGGTAAGGGGTCTTTTTTCCGCAGAAACCTTTTTCAGGCGTCAATCCGAATAGGCTTTCATCAAGTATCGATACCTCTTCTTTGCGATACCCTCGGGAAAGGAAAAGTAAAGGGGAAATAGTTTCCGCGTGAGGGGAAACTTCGCCGGTTTCACCTCATTGTCCTTTGTGAGCTGTTTCTTACTCGTTGCTTCAGCTTGTGGTCAGATTCCGTCAACTCTCATCAAATTCTCGGATGCAGAGAATCGAAAGTTTGAAAGAACAGAGAGAACATGCTTGCGAAGCGGAGGAGGACTGTGCGTTTCCCTTCCCCATTTCAACGCTCTCTTCGCGTCAAAAAGAAACCGCTTCAATTCACTTCATCTCGCCTGAATATTGTATACATATTCACGCATGGAGTCAACCAAAAAGGTAAAGGCTGCGACAAGTGGGAACACAATGTCGGCGAAAACTCGTAGGCGAGCCGAGCTCGAAGTTGTCGTCAAAGTCGTAAAGTTTTGAAATTTTCGTATCGAGAGAAGTATTTAACAGAAGTCTGCGTGTCTAGGTTGGTAGCGTATCCGAAAGAGGGTTTCAATCTCTTTCATCTGTATCCGTGAGGCGAGTAATCAGCCAAACAAAGTTCCTTGCTTGCGCTCGGATTCCTCTGTCGATTTTGTGCGTAAGGAAAGCGGCATTTCTCAGGAAACGTCTCGAAGAGCTAGAAGAAGAGGTCAGAGCGACGTGTGGTGCTCGAACAGGCTCGGTGTGTAGATAAGGGCGCGAGCGTCGACAGCCAAAATTGCCTGAGCTCAAAACGACAAAACGAGACTGCGAAACTGGCTCGCATCGTCTACAAGTTGCAAGCGAAACTCATTTGTTACATTCGTATTGACGATAGGGGTTCAAGAGAGCAAAAGTGAAGGATGCAAGAAAGAAAGGAGGACAAAAAGAGGAGAGAAGCGACCGATTGGCGAGATCGGTTGCTCGAGCCGTGTTTCGTCAGAGGCGATAGTGCACTGCTGCGGAACTAGAGACTCCAGAGACTGTGTAGAGAGCCACGTGTACACAATCTCTGTCACAGCGAGCCCAGAGAATTCGAGTACATTTTGCGTTGAAAGTTTGAATTTGGATCCGAGACGAGCCAGCGAGGAAAACGAAGTGTTCGATTAACATCGAAGAGCTCCAAGGGATTCGATACCATAACCATGAGATACGAATACGAAACGACGAGGCGACGACCACTACCGAGCGAAACCTAGCTTGAAGAATTTGACGTCCTCGGAGTACCTTGATTTGTTCCATAATTTGATTCGGCCGCGGTGGGGACCTCGACGGAGGTGATCTGCCTTCCAACCGTTTCGTCGACATTCAAGGGCTCAAGCTGTGTGATTCTCCTCCCCGATCGTCCGGGTTACTCGACAGAAACCAGGAACTTTGGAAGATTTCGCTCGTGGGTCGTTTTTCTCCCGCCGTTTGACAGTCGTTCAAGGTCAAGTCGGCTCGTATCTTGCTCATGGGGACCGGCCTGGGAAGACGGAGAGGGTTCCAGAGAGGAGAAGGGGCGATTCGAGCGAGAGAGCTTGCGAAACTTGCGAAACGAGCGTCGTGCGCTTCGTCTTCACTTCTGGCGCTCTTTTCTCGACTGATTGCCCGTATACTCACTATCTCCAGTACTGTCAGCTTCGGACCAGCGAAACTCTCCGAAAACCGATAAGCGGGCCAGCTCCTCAATTACGACGCTCTCTCCTCCTTCAACTTCTCACTTCCACCTTCAACCATGTCTGAAGCCAGTTCATCCACCGCACCAGCACCACCACAACCTCAATTCGATGCCGCCAAGACTCAAGCGCTTCAAACTTACCGTAAAGTGAGAGAACATTCCTTCATCATCGCCAGATCTCGACTAACCGTTCGCAACACGTTTGCCTGTTGCGCAGAGGTTGAAGGAACACGAAGAGTTGGAAGGTAGACTGAAAGAGAGTACGTAGCTTCTCCTCCCGCTCTCGAGACTCGTTGCAAGGAGATGACGACTAACTCTCGATCTCTCTCCCTCCCATCTAGGTACGTACATCCGAGCCACAAAGCACGAGATAGGTGGTAGCTAATTAGAGAACGCGGATAGTCCGTTTGTCATTGAGAACGTTGGAGAAAGATTTCGATAAATCCGAAGATGATATCAAAGCTCTACAATCCGTTGGTCAAATCGTTGGAGAAGTTCTCAAACAACTAGATGATGAACGCTGTAAGCCAACCTCCTCCCTTCCTTCTCCCATTCGGCGAGACGAAGCTGACTCGGAATAAGGATTGGTAGTTATCGTGAAAGCTTCTTCGGGACCTCGTTATGTAGTGGGATGTAGGAGTGCAGTACCGAAAGAGAAGTTGAAGAATGGGGTACGAGTTTCTCTCGATATGACGACTCTTACCATCATGCGGTAAGTCAAATTTCTTCTTCGTCTCTTTCCTTTCTCAAGTCGAGGAGAGCTCACCTCGCTTCGTGTTGGGTTGTAGTATCTTGCCACGAGAAGTCGACCCCCTCGTATACAACATGACGATGGAAGATCCCAAGGGAGCTAGTTTTGCAGGAGTTGGAGGATTGGGAGATCAAATTCGAGAATTACGAGAGGTGAGCGATCTCTTTCTTCAGCGTGTTCGACGTGACCAAGACTGAAGATCGGAGGAGCCTCACTAGGTCATCGAGTTGCCGTTGATGAACCCTGAGTTGTTCATGCGAGTCGGTATCAAACCTCCCAAAGGTGAGAATCGATCATTTCTCATCTCTATATCGCTCGGCTCACCTCCCTCTCCCCCGGTTCGCAGGTGTACTTCTCTACGGACCTCCCGGTACCGGTAAAACCCTTCTCGCCCGAGCCGTCGCCGCAACTCTCTCCACGAATTTCCTCAAAGTCGTTTCCTCTGCGATCGTCGACAAATACATTGGAGAATCGGCTCGATTGATCCGAGAAATGTTCGGTTACGCGAAGGAACACGAACCTTGTATCATCTTCATGGACGAGATCGATGCGATTGGAGGGAGGAGGTTCTCGGAGGGAACTTCGGCGGATCGAGAGATTCAGAGAACTTTGATGGAGTTGTTGAATCAGTTGGATGGGTTCGATTATCTTGGAAAGACCAAAGTCATCTTTGCTACCAACCGAGTGAGCTCTAACTTTCTCCCTACTCTTTCGCAAGATCGAGTGGAACTGATCGCTTTCGCTTTTTCGTTCTCGCCTCGTTTAGCCGGATACTCTTGATCCTGCACTACTTCGTCCCGGTCGTATTGATCGAAAGATTGAAATCCCTCTACCGAACGAAGTCGCTCGAATGGAGATTCTCAAGATTCACGCTGGACCAATCGCGAAATCCGGTGAAATCGGTTCGTTTCTCCCTCGCGCTTTTTCTCTCTCCTTCGCTCCACTGACCACGTTGTATGACCTCGCAGACTACGAAGCGGTAGTGAAACTCTCGGAAGGTTTCAACGGTGCCGATTTACGAAACATCTGTACCGAAGCTGGAATGTTCGCGATTCGGTTCGTTACTCTCGCTTCTCAACCACTCTGCAAGTGTACTGAACCGCGATGTTACCCGACCAGTGATGAACGTGATTACTGTATTCAAGACGATTTCATCAAGGGAGCTCGTAAGATGCAAGAAGCGAAGAAACACGGTTAGTCTCTGATTCTCGGCCCAGTCGAAGCTGTTTTACACGTACTGACTGTGCTGGGTCCTTGACTACAGAGACTATTCTCGAATACGATGGAGTATAGTCGTGATCGAGCGAAAGACGAGAGAAAACTTGTTTGTAAACAATGGAGGGAACGAAATCAAAGTCTCTTTCGTTCTCCTCCTTCTCTGCAGGCGAGTGTGTGATTGTGCGCTAGAGAGAGTGCGGCAGAGGCAGAAAGCTCGTCCGGAGTCGAAGCGAGGGTTCCGGCCGCTCTGGAACATCTCTCATTCTGACTTCTCCGCCCGACGAAGATGAGAAAGGTCCATGACAGCTCTTCTGTTTGTGTACAGAAAACCCGCATTTATAATTTCCTCAGTATCGAATCAAAGCTAAAAACGTCCATAATCGAAGAAGAAAGAAAAGAAAACCGAAAACAAAAGTCAAAAATGTCAAAGAGAAAATCCTCTCCTCCCTCCTCCCGAAATGAACCCAAAGATGTTTGTAAACCACTAGCCACAGCTCCTAAACCACCACCCGATAATCCAGATACCTCGATTCCCTTCCCGACTGTTCAAGGCTCCATAATTAATTCCCCGTGAATTCTATTTCCAGTCTCAATTCTAGTCCTTCCAATTCCCTCCGAAAAAGTCGAGAGAAAAGTGAGAGAGGACGGCGAAAAGGCGAAGGAGATAAGAGACGGTCGGAACGAGTAGCAAAGTCGGATGAGGGAAAAAGGGTGAAAGAGAATGATAAGGCGATGGGAAAGAAATGGAAATGTGGTTTTGTGGATTTTTTTTGGTCTTTGGGAGATTTCGTTTGGTGTGTGAGATTCGGGGATTTCCTCTGTTCGTTTTTCTTCCTCCTTTTCTCGATATGAACTTGTTCTTCTTCTTCTGTATGTGGAGACGCTTTAACCAGACTTTCCTTGAGGTTGCTTGTTTCGTTGACTGGAAACAGAGAGGAAGTCAGTTCGAGAGTTTCGTGAGAGGAGGGAGAAGCGGGAACTTACACCTTGCCTCCGGGCTGAGAGTGAGTCGGAAGAAGAGAACGTCAGTATACTGCAGGAAATAGAAGCAGCGGGTAAGAGAGAAACGAACAGCGGAGGTAACCTATCTCGAATCGAAAAAGTCCGCGTCAGCTCTCGCTCGTCTCACGCCATGAGTAAGAGGGGGTAGGAACATACGTTAACGAAACGAGAGTTGAAGATGAGACGTTTCTTAGCACG
The DNA here is from genome assembly GCF_050403485.1 of Sporobolomyces salmoneus. Taxonomy (NCBI): domain Eukaryota; kingdom Fungi; phylum Basidiomycota; class Microbotryomycetes; order Sporidiobolales; family Sporidiobolaceae; genus Sporobolomyces; species Sporobolomyces salmoneus. The sequence goes on along the minus strand of NW_027481152.1, from coordinate 257,099 downwards.
TCCAGTGACCTTCTTCTTCTTCTCTTGAGGTTCGACCTTGGGGGTTTGCGACTTTACCTTACCGGCACGCGCGAGCGATCCGTGAACCTTTCCCCTATCATCACAGTATCCGGATTGTCAGTCATCGATCTTCGAAGAGCGTGTATAGTTGAGATGTGTCGAGTTGATGATAGGTGAAGAGTGGCCAACTCGATCTCCCTCTCTGAACCGTCTGAGACCGTCTGTAGCCCGTTCAATCGCTCCTTTAATCTCTCAATAACCCATCTCAGTCGTTCTCCCAGGCTCTGTATCCCTCTGTAGCGAGTATCTCCCCTCGAATCAAACTTGGTCACTTTTTCCCTCCTCTCCCTTCTAACGCTATCGAGACCGGGTCGGCATAGTTTGATCGCTGGGTGTGGTGTACTGGCTGTAAAGTATCTGCGAGATCGGACTAACATGTTGAAGTTGGTGGAACAAGAATCGAACAAGAGCAAAAAACCTCTCGTCTTTGAAAATTCCTCTGCCTCTCTCCCTTGTTGCTCGATCACTTCATCGACTCTACTACGCCAACGCAATACGACACTACACCTACGATTTTGGAACCACCTTGCAAACTGCCGCTCCGCTGTCAATTTCTTGCCCACCTCGTTTCGTTCGGAATCTCTTCTTTCCGCTCTGCAACCCGTCCATCCAACCTCTCTCAGCTCGGAAGATGTCGAATCGCTAGCTGGATTGAACGTCAAAAATGACCAAGATGGAACCGCTGATCTCCCGTTGGAAGCAATCTGGCTCTGACCTCGCAAACTGAAGATTCCCTCGAGGTCTCTTAACACTCTCCAGTCTCTCGTATAGCGTTACAGACTCACCGCGCTGAGCGGTTCGAGTTTAGAGCTGGTTTTTACGAGTTGGGGGGACCAGGACTTCTCGCAAGATCGCGAGGATCGGGAGGACGCTCTCGATCCGGACTCTCGGTTGAGGGATCCTGTAGAAGGTACATCCGTGAATTGTCATCGCTGTTCGTGACTTCGAAACGGGTCAGCGGGCAGTTCATTGATATCCTTAGGGAAATAGGGCGATTCGGTATCGACGGGTAGTTCGAATTGCGCTTTTCTTTTTTCTCAGTTCTCGTTTTGAACTTACCTTGTCGAGTTCGCACGACTTTCGACACTGATTTGCTCTGAATCTCAACAATACGGTTCCGGCCTCTAGTCCGATGAACTCTCGATTTGCTAGCGAGGGAACGACGGTCTTGTCGGCGATTCGCTCTTTCGCTCGACAGCCCCCGATGGTATCCGTACGGGAGTCACGAAGTTGACTGGAAAGGACGTCCCTGTCAAGGATAAGGAATACGGTCAATAAGAAGCGAAAGGAGATCGGTTTGTAAATAGTTTTCAACATTGCGAATACTGAACGATGTCAGTGCTCTTTTGCTTGTACGCTTCTCTCCTGAGAAGCACCATCTCATCGTTGTCCAGTCCGGACGTTTCTTTCCACCGCGAGTTGATTCGTCCGCCGAATGTAGCCGTGCGCCACGATCCGAGCGTTCGGCTTCGAAAAGCTCACGCGCTAGTGATCTCTTCTGAGCAGCTTGGGCAAGGCATGAGTCTCGAAAGGTGAAGAGTCGGTGTGACCAGCTTTCGAAGCGGTTGGTTTAAAGACCTGGATTCGCCGTCGACGAACGAGCTCTGCGATCCGAGGAATCGCGAAACGAAAGCTGTAGAGGACTCGAAACGTTCATTGCTTGGGATACAACAGTCGCCTAGCGATCTAGGGACGGGAACGCACTCCCGCTCTAGAACGAAGCGATGAACGATTGACAGTTCTGTCGACTCGAGAAAGAGTCGCGAATCTCTCTTTTTCTTCCGCTCTTTGAGTTTTGCTGTCGAGCTGCTGGGAACGACTGCTCTCCTGGTCTTCACATCGTCTCAGATATAACGCTTCTCACGAGTCAGTCGAGAGAACCATGAGCGGCTGAGCCTTGCGATTCTGGAAGAACTCGCTTCGTTTTTACTCGGTCTGTTTCGAATCACGCAGATTGACTACACGATGAGGCAACGGGACAAAGCATTCGACGTCGACTCAGCTACGAACTCGATACCGACCCAGCAAGACTCACTTCAGGATCAATCACGACGGCGACTCGACTCTGACTCCTTGCTCTGGGTCTGGCTTCACCTCAACGTTTCCCTCCGACGCCGACGCTGATTCCCTACTTCCGACTTTCGACGTCCGACACCATTCCGACTCCCGACGCTGACTCAAGCTGAGATGAACTCCGCCCGCTTTGTCCCCTCAACCTCTTCAGGTCATTCCGCGACGGGGATCCAAGTTGTTAGAGTGACTCTCTAGCCTGACTCCCTTGGAGTCGTACGACAGCATGCATGTCGGTGCGACTAGGACGACCGATCTCGTCAGTCGGTCGTCTTCCCCTTTTCTCAATGAAAGACGAGAATCAAGGACCTCGAGCTCGAGAACGAAACAGAAAGAAACGGAAATATGTACTCGGAATGGGTGTCGTTCAACATTCGGCAGTATCAATGGGAATGGGGTGGAGGGTATACAAGGTCGAACAAGATGAAAAGGAATGTGTCGAGATGAAACTCGATCGAAAGAATGAGAAAGAGGAATGAAGATGAGGCTAAAGGTCTATACAATCGAAAGTGAGATGATGGGTTCGTTAAGAAGAGATGAGAGATGAGATGAGAGCTATTCCAGTGTAAGAGAGAGAGAGAATAAGAATAAGGAGAAGAGACGAAAAGGAAACAAACGTTTCGAGGGAAAAAGTAAAAATCGAGTCGAGAGAGACCGCTCAGCAGTCCCCGTTGACTCAAAAGAGAGATGACTTAGTGTTTCTCTTTATCGAGTACCTCCCCTAACGCGACGAACAAATCCGCGTCTCTACTCGCGATCAAACTCGAATGTCGTTTCAATTTCGTCGTATCCATCGACATCCTTTTCATCGTCGGACTCGTTGGTGATCCCCCGTTCAAGGTCGACGAGTTCGAAGTTGAGGAAGGAACCGTGAGGGAAGTAGGAGGGAAATCAGGAGAAAGAGGAGAATCTGATCGTTCGAAAGGAGCTAATTGAGGAGGACCTTCACGAGTGGCCGTCGATGCGACGGAAAGAGGTCGTTCGGATTCGTTAATGGGAGAGAGAAGAGTTGGGGTGGGAGGAGGGAGAGGAATGTTCGCGGGGTTGATCGGGGAAAGGGAACGCTGAACGTCGGAGGGAGGGGAAGGGTTCGAGGGGGAACGGATCTCGGAGGCGAGAGGTGCGGGGACGATCTGTCCGAGACAATCGAAGGGGAATACACTGCGAGACGGACGAGAGGCGTGAGCTCGGAGGTTTGGGGAGATGAGAGAGGGAAGAAGCGAGAATTTACCCTTTCGAAGGAGGAACTCCCGAAGACAGGTTGAGACCGAGGGCCCATCCATCATCATACTTCATGAGTACTTGTACTTTATCCCCAGGCTGTGGGAGTCGAACAGAGGCTCAGTCTTCGGAATCTCCTGTAGACTGATCCGAAAAAACGACTCACGTATAGAACCAGTTCATCATCTAAACTCGGATCAAAAGTCCCCTTAACGATCCTGATTTCTCCCTGTCCCTCACTCTCTCCGAAGGGACTCTCCTCCGTCGTCGTGGCGAGTGCAAGAGGAGCTTGAGGTTGAGGAGGTTGAGTTTTGTTCAAAAAAGATTGACGACGATTATCCAACTCTTGTTGTAATTCCCTCTGTTCGATCGATTGGTGTTGTTGGTAATGCGACGAATCGTGATGGTGATGGTTCGAGATCGAGTTTCTCGGGGAAGAAGAAGCGACGGATTGGGCGGCGACTAATCGAGCGGCTCCGAATCCGGCAGCTCCAGCTCCTCCTCCTCCTCCTCCTCCTGCAGCGAGCGAGGCGGGAAGGTTACTCATTGAGGAAGTTGGGTCTTGATGAGCGAGAAGGTTCGTAGTCGAAACGGGAGGAAGTGGTTGGTTCGCAGGAGGATAAACGTTCGACCCATTATTCCAGGTCGGTTCTCCTCCTTGTGCGTTGTAGTATTGTTGCTGAGGTTGAGGTTGATTCCAATTCGAAGTCGCTCCATATCCTCCTGCACCGTTCTCAGGACCTTGATTGAAACTTTCGCCCGAAAAAGTTTTCTCCCTCCCTCCAAACAAAGAACTATCATCCCTCGTCATTGACTGCTCGTTCCCCATCCCGTTCGTATTATGTCCATCCCATTTATCTTCCTGTTTCTTATATCCTCCCCCTGCACCTCCCACTCCTCCCGAACCAGATCCAGAACCGAGGAATCCTTCTTTCGCTCTACGATTGTTCCTCCGTTTACGCCAAACGAAGAACCCGATCCCGATTGCGAGTACAGCGATCACAGCAATGATCGCACCGGCGACAGCTCCACCATTCGTAGAGGAGGAGGAGGAGTTCGATTTTGGGTTCGTATTGATTGGAGTTGCGGTCGCTTCGTTGAATCCAGTGTTGGTTGCTCGGGATGCGGGAGTAGTGCCGACGCTCTGGAGATGAAGGAGGGGAGGATCAGTCTCGCCTGAGGAAGAGAAGGGAGAGAAGAGAAACGAACGGTTGAGGAAGAACTCGAAGAAGTTGTTCCTCGACCTCGAGCCGTCGTTGACGAAGAAGAAGAGGTCGAATCATCCGTGGTAGCTACTCAACCGAGAGGGATGTGAGCGAACCAAACTTCGTGTTCAGAAAAATCACGTTGAAACGCGAAAGGAACAAAACAAAAGAGAAAACTCACAAGTTACAGCAGCAGCCGCGGTCGAACGAGTACTACTGGTGGTAGTAGCAGTCATGAACGAAGGTCTTTCACGTTGTCTACCCGTACCTATTCCGTTCCAAATCAATCAAAACAAGGGCAGGAATCTTCATTTCAGCCGAGGACTCTTGCTTATTTTCCCAGACTCGTCTCGAGAGGGAAGAGAGGAAGTGAGGAGTGACTGACTGGTATCCTCTGCAACGAGTTCAGTTGTACTAGTACTACGAACTCGACCACCTCGAGTAGTTGTTTCGGAACTACTTTCAGTCGCGACGACTCGTTGACGTTTGTGCAACATTCGGTTCAATCCCGGTTGGTGGGCGTTCTCCATCTTAAATCTCGGTGCTGTGTGCAGGTAGTGCTCGAGCGTCGGGTGGAGTGTGAGAGAGAAGAAGAAGCGGTCGGATCGCGTCGAAGGGGAGTGAGAGGTTGACAGAGAAAGAGAAAGGGGTGGAGACTGCTCGTGGGTTTTGAAGCTGGGCGATGGGCGGGCAGAGAGGGATGAGAGTGGTGCTACCGTGTGAGAAGTCGAAGATAGGAGGAGCGAGCAAGAGTCGAAGGTTGAAAGAAATGAGTGCTCGAGAAGCGAACTTTCCGCGCTAATTTCTAATTGGCTCCAAAACAATACTCGGATGGCTACTCTTTCTACGGCTTGCTATACCGTAAACAGTAGCTACTAGATACCGTCGAGGATCCCCAGACGCGGTTCAGCAGAGAGGGTTTCGAATTTCTGAGACTTTTTGGGAATTCTCGCCCAAGTCGGGGGAGCTCATCTCTCTTTCCATCAACTTCACACGACGCTCTATACCAGCAGAGCAGACCGCGACCAGCCAGAGTAGTCTCGCACCCTCCACCTGCTCAGAAGGATGGCGGCCTCGACTTCCTCTTCCTCTTCTTACTCGGCACTCCTCCGTCGATCTAAACTCGCCTCCTACAACCCCCAAATCGATCAAGTCTACACTACCACCGCACCTCATCTCGCCCGCCAGAACTTTGGTCTCAAGCGTCCTCTCCCGGCAGCAACGACTAAAACTTCTCCGTTCGTTCGGATCTCTCAACTCGACTCTCGTGAAGGTCGCACCGTCTTCCGAAAAGCGACGAGGGAAACTAGTTACGTGAAAAGATGGCAAGAGACCGGAGTCGGATTACAGAGTGAAGCGTTCAGTTTGGTGAAAGGACGGAAATGGGAATTACCTCTCGTTCAATCGAGGTTCGTACCAGAATCCCTTCGAGAGGCGTTGGGTTCGAAAGGAGGAACGATCAAACACCCGAAAGAGGCCCAGGAGGCTCCGATCAGAACTCCAAATTTCCTCGCGATGAGTGAATCGGAATTTGAAAGTTACCTCGATCAATTGGAAGGAAGAAGGGAAGAATTCAAACAGTTCGTCGTTGAAGAACAAGCGAAACAGTCCCAGACCTCCCCTCAACCGATCGAAGAGTTCGACCTATACGCTCACGCACAAAGTAACCCGAACGAATTGATTCGACTCGTCGAACGATTCCTCCGACTCCCTTCTTCTTCTTCTTCCTCCTCCTCTGCTTCCTCCTCCTCTAGAGCCCTCCCACAAATTCACCCAACTCTCGCCCTTCAATACGCGACTCCAACCCCTCTCGAATCCTCTCTCGCCGCTCCCATTCCCGGTCGACTCCTAGGTCCCTCCCCCTTGAACAATTTCAACCGACCCCCCGGACCTCTCTCCTCCTACAAATTCGGTTCCGGTACCGAACTCTATTCCTCCGTACTCTCGACCGTTTCTCCCATCAACGCCCAAAACACTTCGAACCTCCCCTCTACAACTTTCTTCCCCGACGCTTCCTCGATTCGATCAAACGTTCCCGGTCGTGCCTCGTTCCGTCTATTGAATCCAGTGATCAATCCTCTAGGTTATGCGAATCGAATCGCGATTGTAGAATCGGGATTAAAGAAAACTCCAGATTTCAGACCTACGACGGCGGAATACGAACCCTCTGTACTCGCTCTTCGACCGGTAGCTATGAACCCTGTGGTGGAGACTCCAGGAGGATCGGGAATGAAGGGACCGGCGGGGAGACATCCGATTGGAAGTCCGGCGTATTCGGGGGCTTTACCACCTGAATTCAACTCTCGTGCGGGACCTGGAGGAGGAAATCGTCGTTCAGGAGGAGGACTCACGCCTCAGGGACTTTCAGCCTACTTCGGAGGAGGAGGAGGAGGAGAGTCGTCGGGGATCTCTTACAAGTCGTTGGGAGTTAACGAGAGAGGACCGCGGGATCTGTTGGCAGGGAAGAAAAAGAAACGTACAAAGGAACAGCAAGAGGCTTGGTTAGCTACGAAAGAGAGTTTGTTGAGTGATCGAGAGAACGAGAATAGGAGAATGGGAGCAAGAGGTGGAAGAAAGGGAGGAGCGGGTAACAAGGAGGGAAAGAAGGAACAATTGTTGGCACAGTTGAGTTCGTTGCTGAACAAGTAAAAGGGTAGAGGGTGATTTAGTGCAAAAAGACTCGGTTTCGAGTCCTTTCTCTCAGAGTCGCTCATATGCCTTTTTCGCGTCGAAAGAGGTTGGTTCACTTTGCTCTCAACTTGACCGGAGCTCACTCGAGACAACAACGATGCATCAAGAACGAGAGTAACAACAACAATACAACTCGATGTTTATTCTACTTGCAACATTCCTCGGGCAACAAGAAGAGAGAAAACAAAAAGACGATGGAACCACTTTGATGTGACAAAAGAATAAATAGAAAGTTTCGGTAAAAACTAGGTCGTATCGTCCTCGACCCCTTCCGCATCGACATCACCCATCGTCGTATCACCTTCCACTGCTCCTCCGTTTTCGAGAGGGCCCGAGTCGAGTTCAGGAGAAGGAGCCGGAGGAGGTCTCGAGAAACTTCCATTCGCGTTCCTTGGAGGTAAGAGGGATTTCTTCTTTGGTACCGATCGTGGAGTCGAGATAGGAGTGCCTCTCGTAGGTCGTTTCGAAGAAGAAGGAGGAAGAGCGGAGTCGTTCGATTCTTGAGCTTGAGCTTGAGGCGTCAGGATCGAAGCGGATCTCGTTCGACTCGTGGTTGCTGAGCCTCGGACAGGTCGAGTAGAGGTAGAAGCAACGGGACGAGGTGTCGAAGTCGCAGCTGCTTGTCGAGTCGAACGTGAAGGACGTCCGGAAGAATTCGCTCCTCCTCCTCCTGCAGCGCGTTGTCGACGTCGACGACGAATCGAGGATGATGAAGAGTACCCGTCTCCGTCGTCGGAATCGGATGAGGAAGAAGTACCATCGAGGAACGCGAGAGCATCTTCATCTTCACTTCGTTCTTCTTCCTCCTCGTCGTGATGCGGCTCCTCCTCTCCCTCTCCCTCTTGATTTTGATCTCCCACGAATCCATCTCCCAACAATTCTGGACTTCCCTCCGCTCCCGCTCTTTCTCCTTCGGTATCTTTCTTCCCTCCAACTCCCCCCTTTCCAGCTCCATCCGCCGTCAATCCTTCAATCGCCGTACTCCCGACCTCCATACTCAATCCAAACCCTCTCGTAACCAAAAACGGAGTCCATTTCAACCGATCACTCCTCAATCGAATCCAATCCTTCCTTCGATTCTTCTCCAAATACTCCCGAACGATTTCCGAGTCGAAATGGATCTGATACCGTGTGGGAACGACGAGTGGTGGCGCGTGATGACCATGACCGTGGGAGTGGGAGGATGGGTTCGCTCGAGCAGCGGAGGAGGAGGAAGGAGGTCGACCTCGAGGTGCACCAGAGGTTCGTTTTCGACCTGACCACGAGTTGCCGCGGAACGGTTGTCGATGAGGAATTGCCGATCCACGACTCTTCGGTTGAGTAGAAGTACCATCGACGGGCTCGTTCGAGACTGAGAGAGGGTTTGGAGTTGAAGGACCAGCGGAAGAGGGAGGAGCGAAAGGAGGTGGAGAAGCTGAATCTTCGATGATTTCGTTTTGCGCGGCAGGACTCGCGGCACCTCCTCCTCCTCCTCCAGTAGTCGACGCGGGGGAAGGAGCAGTTCCCGGTGAGGGCGCGTTCGAAGGCGGAGCGAGGGCGGAAGGTGCGGGAGAAGGTCGCGAAGAAGAAGGAGGTCGTGGAGGTTGTTGCGAAAGGTCGGTGATAAAGTTTCGTTCGCGAAGGACAAAGTAAATATCGTCTTTCGTGATCGAGGTAGCTTTACTGATAGCTGCGAACGCGAACCGAGCAAAAGTCAGCGAAAGTCAAGAGTTTGGCGAGAGAGTTCGTTCGGCGACTTACTCTCGAACGTGAGATCTTCTTCCTTGTAATCGGTACCGAGCGATTCAAAGTATTGAAACAATGTCAAAGTCCAATAATTGCGATACGAGAGTAAACCCAGATCCGACAATGGTCGTTCGGGCGTTCCAGCTCTTCCTTCTTTCTTTGACAACAAGTAACCTGCGAAGAATCACAACGTCAATGTCCTCTTCTGCCTAGGAAACACTAGTAGGGAGTAGAGAACTGACTGAAATCGATCAACAAGTTCCCCCAACCTTTCCTTTGTCTCACGGGTAAAGTCATGATACAACTAACGTTATTCGTCGGACTCCTCTTCTCCTTCGAGAAGTATCCTACGAACTTCGCGCCGGTAGGTTCGGCGAGAGTCATGACGTAGAAGAGGAAAGGTTCGACGTCGTAGTAGAGAGTTTTGTGATCGAGGAATTGTTTCGCGAGGAGACACAGGTTTTGACAATAGATCTGTGGACGGTAGCGCGATCAGTACGAAGTCAGCTTTGTCTACTCGACAGTTAAGGAATCGTAGAGAAACGCGACGACCGACCTTGTTTTTGCGACCGTCAACTTCGAAAACCGAGATTAAACCATCTCGATAAATCTCATCTCCCGGCGGATGTCTCATCTTGCACTTCAACTGTCCGATTTGCCTCTCCTCTATCAGTACGATCCCTGAGAGCGATAGATAGAAAAGGAGAGAGTGAAAAACTGACTCGATGTCTACCCCATTCGAATTCCCCTCTAAAATACTTTAAACAACTCTCACAAACCCACAACCTCCCATCCGGAGTTCTCGTATACTCCTCCGGAAACGGGGCTTGATACCAAGTTTTGATCTCGTACGGCGGGAAAACGAGGGACGTGATTGGTCTGATCGGGAGACCGGTATAATTTGGTGGGAGAACGGGGAGGGATTCGTCTGGATTCGAAGCGGTTGGAGTTAGAGCGGATGGAGTCGACCCACCGAGGGAGAGGAGAGAGGAAGGGTTCAAGGGAGCTTGAGAGTCGAAGAGAGTAGACGAGGCGGGTCGATGAGTTCGAAGTTCTCGAGTTTCGATACCTCCTCCTCCTCCTGGGGTTCCAGGTGCAGGTGCGATTGCTCCTCCTCCTCCTCCTCCTTCACCAGGACTCGCAACAGCAGAGAGCTCTCCGGTCATCTCGATCCCCGCTTCTGTCGCCGCGAGAAGAGCCGCCGCCTGATTCCTCTCGTTCGCTTTCCTCCTCTCTTCTTTCTTCCTCTCAATCTCCTCCTTCTCCAACCTCTTCATCAACCCCAATTCTCTCCGATCGACCAACTCCTTCGCCGCTTTGAACCTCTTTCGATCCTTCTCCTGAGGGACTCTGCCATCCGTTCGAGATTCCTCCAAAGTCAATAACCCTCCATACGGGTCTTCCGGTTCTCCCGATGCGTTCATCACTGGGAGACTGAGCTCGTCTTCGGGAGTAGGGGAGGGAGGAGATCGAGGTAAGAGCCAGGGTTGATCGGAGAAGGGAGTCGAAGAGTTATTACTGTCTCCTCGAGCGTTCGAGGAGCGTTGTCGTTTCATTGGTCTACCAGCTGGTTGTTTCGGAGTCGAAGAAGAAGACGGGTTCGAGCCGTTGATAGTAGCGAGTAAGGAAGCGGTAGGATCGATTCGGGTTGCCGTGTTTGGAGTGGAAGAGAGAGGAGGATAATAAGGAGGGAAATAAGGTTGTTGTTGTTGCTGATTAGGGAGCTTGACGATTGGATGTTCTTCTACATTTCCGGTACCAAGTAAATGAGCCGAAGAAGAAGAGGAACCGTAGTCGACGTTGTTGTTATCTTGATCGATCGCTCGAGATTTCCCTTTATTTCTCCCACTAAACAACAAACTCTCATCGAAATCATCTTCTTCCGTTCCATCCCCTTCATAGTCTCCATACCCATACCCATTCGCACTTCCCTGCATCGTCGTCGTCGTACTTTTTCTAGGTCTCCCTCTTTTCCTCACTATCACTTCCTCGGATTCTCCCTCCGCTCCAGAAGTCGAAGACGAAGTCGCCGTGAATCCAATCGGTTGAGCTTGTTTCCTTGTTCGTTTCTGACCTTCGCCCAACTCGAGTGGTGCATCGAAGAAATTTGATTCTTTCACACAAGTCGGACAGTTCCATTTTCCTCTTGGGATCGTCGATAAAGGTGGATTGAGGTGTTGTCGATGCCAGCCTCGATCACAGGAATCGCAGAATAACATATCGTCCTGCGAGCGTTCTCGCTTCTCCTCGTCAGTTTCCTCATTCTCGCAAACTCGAAAATCGATGAGAGGAAAAGAGTGCACTCACATCATCCCCCTTTTCATCGCAAACCTCACACCTCTTACATTCCTGACACAACCAACTATACCCTTTAACCCTTTTAACCAACCTCGCATCGTCCCATTCCAAACAAGTCGGATGTCCCGAACTCCCACATTCGTAACAACTCACCATGTCCTCCTTCCTCCCTCTCTTGTTCGACGCGTTCGTCCCTCCGCAAAACGCACAGTTCGTATCGACGGGAACGTAACGAGGGAGGAAAGGGACTCCACCGGGTCCGACTCGACGAGGAATCAAAGGGGATTTAGGGTTCGAACGAGAGGTAGGGGAAGTCGAGAGCACGCCGAGTTGGGAAACCGAAGCGGGAGAGGAAGCGTGAGACTGGTCGGGGGCGAAATGAACATGAGGAGATGAATTAGCGGCTTGAGTTTGGGCGGGTGAAGCAGGAGGTAAGATTGAATGACGTAGGTTTGAGGCTCGGGTAGGAACATGTTGGGATTGAGCTGATGGAGGTGGATAAGGGGAGAAATTCGAGGGAGAGAATGGGTTGTTTTGGAGTGGGTTTAGAGGGAGAGGTAATCCTTGAGATGGCGTGACGGGTTGACCGCTCATGGGTAGACCGTAAGGCGATCCATCAGAAGACGGTTGGGGCTGGAATGACTGCTGTCCGGATGTCGGAGGAGGGAGAGAAGAGGACGAGGAAGATGGTTGAGGGAGAGGGAAGTTCATCTCGACTTGAACGCTTCGAATTGTCGCTCAGGTGTCAAATATCTACTCTGTGATGATCTACCAACCGTCAAAATCAGCCTACGAGACAGACAGACAAGAGAGGAACTGACCTAAATACACTGACAAACAACAAGGAGAAACCACGTCGGGGGCGACTTTGATCGCGTCAACGAGGTTGATAGTCGCTTGTAAGACTTTCGAGTAGTTCTTGTGCGGCGTCCAGAGGCTGTGAAGCGAGGCATTGAGAGAGGTGAGATGAAGTGTGCAAACAGAGGGTTGTAGACCGATTAGCGCGTCGCTCTTACCGTGTACGATGTTCTAGAGTATACACGTACCTATCAGACCAAGCAGTACGCGACCAGAGATGAAGGTTGAGGTGAGAGATTGCTCGCAGCTGATTGTATGTTTGCTTTCTTCTTCTCCTCTGCCTCACTCACTCTCGTTCGTTATCGACGATGAGTGGTCTATTAGGACGCTACTCGTCCTACTCGTCTCAACCACATCATATTCGACCATCCCCTTCAAAAGCAGCCGACTCTCCTCCTCTCGATCCGTTTCCACCAACTCCGAACGCTCTCAAACCTTCCGATGTATTGATCAATCGATCTCACCAGCTCAAGAGGTTCGCGAAACATCTAGCTCTCTACTTTCAAGGTACGAAGTTCATCCTAACTATAGAGAACAATTTGGAGCCATCGTTTTGGCTGATTCATTCTCTCTATGTTGGATCCGTATTTCTTACAGCTCTATCTCAAGCCCACCATGCCCATTCCCTCGCCTTGCAGAAGCTTCCCTCGACAATCCCCACCCCAATCCAAGAATCCTCTATTTTCCTTCCTTCCTCCTCCGTCTCCTCCTCCTCTTCCTCGGACCCGAATTCAAGTCTCGACATGATCCAACCACTCGGTGGAACGGGCCAAGAAGGATGGGCCCAAATCCTCCAAGAGATCAAAGATACGAATCAACGAGTCAGTCTCGCTCACGCAGAACTCGCGAAATCCGTCGTGAAAGAGGTCGTCGGACCTTTGAACAAGTTGAGGGAAGGGATGAAGGGTCATATTAACGCGATGGAGAAGGATGTTAATCGATTGTGTGATGCCGTACAGAGGGAAAGGTCAGTTTTCCTTTCGTTTTTCTTTTCCTCTTTCTCTCTCTCGTTGTGAGAGCGTTTCACGCTGACGAAACGAGTCGAGTTGCTTGCGCGCGTGCAGGGATCTCACATCTCCACTTCTAGCGAGACTACAACAAGCCCTCTCGACTCAACCTATCCGACCTCAGTTGAACGATGATCCACTCGTGATTCGCGCTCAATTGGAAGCTCAACTCTCGGTTCAATTACAGAAAGAGAACGATCTACTCGTCGCGGTCAAATCATGGACTGAAAAAACTGAAGTGAAGGAGAAAGAATTGTTTAGTGAATTGGCGAAATGTTGGAGGGATTGGGAATCGACAAAGTCAGTTTCTCACTCTTTCTCTCTTCCTCCTTGATCGCTGTCAGCTGACTCGCATGAGATGTTGTATAGCTCGGCGATGTTGTTAGGTAATCAACAACTGTCAATGTTCCTCTCGGCAACGGTCGATTCCGTTCCTCCCGAATCTGAATGGTCTCATTTCCTCAAACTGAACCACGCCATCCCCGCCGATGCACCGACAAAGACGTTGAAGGATGTAGAATGGGAAGGAAAGGGAGATGAACGATGTGGTATCTTACTAGAGGGTGCTTTGGAACGACAAACTAGTTTCTTGAGGAGTTGGAAAGCAGGTTAGTCGTCGTTCTCTCTCAGCTCCGGATCAGACAGACCTTGAGCTAATTCGAGTGAGATGGTCCCCAGCGTACTTCATCTTGACGGCTACGGGACACCTTCTCCTTTACGCACCTCCAACCCTTTCTTCGACTTCTTCCTCTTCTCCCGCTTCTCGTTCTCGCGCTTCGACCGTCTCCGCTCCTCCACCACAACACCACTCCCTCTCTACGTCCGTCCCTTCCCCTAGCTCCTCCTCCGAAGAAGCCGATTCGACCTCCCTCTCTTCTCTCTCCCCAACCGCTTTCCACCTCCTGACGACTTCTACCCCTCTCCTAACTCTTCATCTCCCCACATGTTCTCTCGGTCCAATGCCTACCCCCGACCACGAGAAGAAAAAGAAAGGAGGTCTCGATGCGGCGTTCACCCTGATCGAGAACGAGGGAAAAGGAACAAAACATATCATGAGAGCAGTACCTAGTAAACCAGGGGAAGAGATCGCCGATGGAGCGGACGAATGGGAAACTATGGGTGGATGGATTAAAGAGATCTCGAAAGTGAGTTCAAATTCCTCTCTCCCAAACTCTTCTCACTTCTTCTTTCTTTCTTGAACGAGGAGAAACTGATTCTCTCTCGTGTGTTCGTTTCATTGTGTTCAGTTCACGCTTCCAGCTCCTCCTTCCCCCACTCTCCCTTCCCTTCCAACTTCCCCTTCTACCGTCTCTCTCGCATCCGGTTCAGCTCTTCAAACTCCTCCCGCACTTCCATCCCGTTCCTTCTCTTCTTCCGCCGTCTCGAATTCCGCGACTTCTCCTCCTCTCCCTCAACTCCCTTCCCCTCCCCTCGCTTCATCCGAATCAATCGCTCCGACTCCAGCGAGCACGAGTATTTTCGGTGGGTTCTTTGGAGGAGGGCGTTCGAGCGTAGCTAGTTCAACCACTACGAGCAAAAGTCTCGCTACGACTACGGACGCTACGACGACAGACGATGATGAACATGAACATGAGGTGGATTTGGGAGCGTCGCCGCCTCCGCTCCCGCCGAGAGATCGGGAGAGGGATCAATCGTTTGGATCGAGTTTCTCGCATTTAGAAGGAGCGGGAGATGCCCAGCCTATCACGATTGTCGAAGACCAACTTCCCCAATCCCCTGCGGAGGAGGAGGAGGAGGAAGAAGGAGAACGAACAGCAGACGAGTTCGAGGAAGATCGTGGAGATTTAGGAAGATCCCTCTCACCGCCCCCTCCTCCTCCCTCTGCTGCCCTCTCCTCTTCTCGACCAACCCCGACACTACCTTCAAGAACGCCTCCACCTTCATTACCGCCTCGAGCTGGGTCGGGGAGAGTCGCTGGGTTGGCGAAAGCGTTCGATCAGGAGGCGAGTAAGAGAAAGGAGACGGGTTCGGGTTTGATCACTTCTCCGAAGATGGGAGAAGTGAAGAACCTCGATCAGGAGGAGGGTCCAGACGGTCCAGAAGAAGACGTGGCGGCGAATACGGGAGGAGGGAAGAAGAATGGGAAGAAGAACAAGAAGAAAAAGAGCAATAAAGCGCTCAACGATTCCTTCAAAGAGTCTACTGAATCCACCACTGTTTCCGTGAGTGTATCTTGTCCTCAGACCATCCATACGTGATCTGACGACGAAGTCACCATTCGCAGGCCCTCGAACCCGTTCCTTCTTCTTCCTCCCCTAAATTCTCCGACCTCTCGCTCGCTTCCCCTCCTCTAGACCTCGGTGAGACTCAACTAGAACTAGATTTTGATCAATCCCGAGACGCTACAAATAATCCATTCGATTTGTCTCTTTCACACCTTCAAATTGACCCGAACAACGAAGGCGACGAAGCGGGGGATTTAAGCGGAATTAGTGGACCGGGGGAATTGAGTTTCGATGAAGAGAAATTGGAGAGGGAGTATGGATCGCCTGAATTTGACCACGAGCACGTCGAGGAGGAAGGAGAAAAGGGAGAAATTTCGACGCCGCCTCCGATGGTGCTCGAGGAGGTTGAAGAGGGACCACAGGATGACGGACAGAAGGATGGAGAGGAAAACAAGGAGTAGGATAAGGTACAGGAAGGGTTCGGTTTGCAGGTTCAGATCGAGGATTTCGTTTGTTTCGGTTACTTAACTATCGAGCAGAGTTACGGGAGTGACTTGGGTTCTCTCTCGCATCCTATCTATTGGAATGAATCGACTACACAAATGCTCTGCTTGTGAGCGAAAGAGGTACGAAGAGCGAGTCATCAAACGTTTCTCGACGTTCGCTCGAAATTTCCTTTTTCACTCCTTTTCGCTTCTCACCATTTCACTAGCTCGCAAGCTCGCTCGTCAGGATGAGTTACTTGCCAGCTCTCGGTACTACCTACGTTTCTATGACCCACTTCAAGATCGATGTCTACGCGAAAGCTGGTTCGCTCCTCATTTTTCGACTTCACTTCTCGCTTTCGCATGCGTCGACCTCGAAACTAACTTCGCGCGGTATTTCGCTCGCAGCTGAAGCTCAAGAATCAGTGTACCCTCAAGCTGCCGACAACCGAAACATCTGTCGATTCGTCTGTCCTCTCCCCGCCCAAGATTTCCGCGGAAGCACGATCAAATGCAAGTTTGGAGTTGCGTGTCTCAGGATCGACGAAACGTACGAAGTCGGATACAGGAGGAGTGATCATACGTGCGTCCATGGAGGAACCGAACCCTCGATCGAAAGCAAGATGGAAATGTTGGGAGAAGTCGATCTCGAAAGGTCCAAGCTTCTCGCGGGTGCGAAAAAGAAAGACAAGAAGGGGACCTCAAAGAGCAACAAGAAGGGGAAATCGAAGAAGAACAGAGAGGGAACGGGGGGAAAAGGAAACGATCGTCAAGCAAATGCGAAGCCGGATGAGAACTTCAAGAACAGCCCTCGAGACACTGAACCATCGACCTATCGCAAACGTCAAAGGTTCCCGCGTCGCAAGTTCCACACGATGAAGAAGCGTTTCCCGACGTCCGAAGTTCTTCAAGATCAAATTGACCAACTCAAAACTGTTTGAGTTTTTTCCCCTGTCCCAGTTCTGCCTGCCTAGAACTCCTTAGCTCTGACATCCTGCTCCGTGTTGCAGACGGCTGTCGCTCTCCCCTCCGCCGACGAGTCCTTCCCGACTCAGGAAGCTTTGCTCGTCCGTCTTTTCGCCTGGTCTCAACTCCACGGGATCATGCTCCGATGCGTTATCTCAACTGCTACTCCTACTCGAAAGTCTCTCAAGTGTTATCACAACCATCCCGATTGGCAACATGTCGGTTCAGGTCAATGTCCAGTCACCTACACGATCGTCGAAAATCAAGACGGAACTCAAAGTTGGTCGATGGTTCATCCCGTTCAAGGCCACACGCACCCGATCATCGTCGATTCCATTGCTCACGCTTCTACTGTGAGTGGCTACGCTACGTCTTTCAATCGGGAAAACGTCGCGACTGAAAACGAGAGTTTTTTTGTCGCGCTCAGACCGCTTCGAACTCTCTCACTCGCTCTGCTGGATCCGATCTTCCTCGCTCCGGTAATCTAGCTTCGATTGACTCGCATACTTCTTCGAAACGCAAGCTCGATGACTCCGAGGAAATCGTCTCGAAAACCGGCAAAGTTCGTCGCTGCTCCGGCACTGGCAAAGATGATCGTTGCGAGGAAGAAAACGGTTCCGGTAGTCCCTCTATCGCTCTGTCGCCTTCTACGGAGATGTTCACGTCTGGTTCTAGCGCTCTCGAATTGGAGGAAGAAAACGAAATGATTCAAGAGTGAAAATCGAATTTACCCGAAAGAAGACGAAGGAAAAAAGAGAAAGGGATCGCTCATGACTGATTGCGCAAGGGGACAGAAGTTCGTGATATGATATGGTCTGGACAGAAAGAAAAGGAAGGAATAGTCGCTGTGTTTTGTGCCAAAGTTTCGTTTCTCAGTTTTTCCGCGTCCGCGTGAAAGGCGATCGCTGCAGGCGTCAAGAGAGTTGTATGCTTCCCTACTCTTCCTTCGACGAGTCGAAGTCTCCGTGGATAAGAAATGTTCGAGTTTCGATACCTAAGCTACAAAACCGAGAACCCTCCTCATCTCCTCGAGATACAACCTCAAGTTAAGCTTCAACCTTTCCAACCACACTAGTACCGAGTTCCCCAAATCCGTCGAGAGTGAATGGTAAGAGGGGTTGACAGTAGGATGAGATTGAGTCGGAGTAGGTTCAGCTGCAGCTTGAAGGTATTTCGTTCGAATCGAGGTGATTGTCGAAGGAGAGTGGGTGCCCGTAAGAGTAAGAGTACGAGTGAGAATTTGAGTTTGAGTCTGAGTGGTAGTAGCAACAACAGAAGTAGTAAGATAGAGAGTGGAATAAGAAATCAGTGGATATTGCGAAGAAACGCTCGGAGGAGGAGAAGGTGAATAGGTGGTCGGCCTGAGTTGAGTCGAAAAGTTGAAGAAAGCCGTGAGAACGAATACAACCCCGAAGAGAATGGGGAAGAACAGTCTGCTCGCCCATCTGAACAGCTCTCGAGCGAAATTGTATTTCCTCGGAAGGACACGAGCGGTAGGCTTGAACGAGTCGGACGAGACGGAGACGTTTTGAGGTGTTGTAGAAGGTCGGAATCGTAGAGGGAGGAAAGGGCGAGTGTGAGGGTCGACGAGGAATTTCGTGAATGTGCTTGAATCGCCTTTCGAGCGAGTCGAGATATCGAAGTCATGCACTACGACGTTCATGTCGTAGCCTGATACCCGAGTAGATCGTCAGGCGACTGTTTAAGCTGACGAGATCGAACTTTGGAGACTCACCTTGAGCTTCGAGAATCTCAACTTCGTATTTGCCAACTTTTGAATCAAGGAATGGCAACAAAGCTGCACCTTCCACGACCTCTCCAGCTTTCCTCTCCTCGTACAAGACTTCTCGAATCCTCTTGTCCGCGTGTGTCGGCGTGATTCGGAGTCCTGTCTCCTCGGATTGATCATCTTCTCCCGTTCCTCCAATCTGCTCAGAGAAGAATTCGACAGATTGTCCCGTGGTATCCCAAACATCGTGGACCTTGACTTTCGAGTCATTCGGAGCGGGGATTGTGAACCCCTGAATCGAGGAATTCGGGAAAACGAGTCGATAGAAGATTCTCCAATCGCTCGGGGAAGGCGAAGCGAGCGAGAGGGTGGGAGAGATTGGAGTGATCTGAATTTGGACGAGAGGTATCATTAAGGAAGAAGGCGGAGGAGGAACAGAAGAGTCGAGCTTCGCGATCTGTTTTTTGTTGTCGCTGTTTGTTCGAGTGCGACGCCGTAAGCGAGGTTGAGCGCCCGCACTATCGTCCGTGTCTCGTTTCGCTCGTATTTTCGGCGCGACTCCATTCAGCTCGACGATTGACTCTGCCGGATTTGACGAGGTCCTCCTCCTCCTTCTTTCTTTGAACGGCAAAGCGACTTCGATCTCAGCAGCGTGTCCTTCCAGATCTTCCTCCGGGTTGCGTCCATCCCGTCTCTTTCTCACCGTTGACCATCTAACGGTTCCGGTTTCCGCAGGCAACGGGTTCAAACCGCTTCGAGCTCGAGTGTGACCGGAATCTTGCGCCGCCTCCACGTCCACCCCGTCATCGACGTTGAGCCAAAGAGCGGACGAAGAGACCAGCTCAATCTTCGATCCCGTCATTTCTTCATCACCTTCCGTCGATTCAGCCTTGACCGTAACGATCGATTCCTCTTCCACTGCATCAGGTATCGAGAAACTCGGGATTGCGAGTCTCATCGACGATGAGGAAGCGGAGGGAGTCGTGAGGGACCGGAGAGTGATGACTGGGAAGTCTAGTGTGAGCCGCAACGAGAATTGAGGGACTTGAGAGGCAGAGGTCGGGACGAGAAGGGGAGTGAGGGAGAGTTGCACGCGGATGAGAGTTCCGGAAGGAGAAGGATTAGAGGTTGATGGTGCAGGCTGGGAGTCGACTGATGGCTCAATTGATCCATGATTTGGAGCGGTGTCGATTTCCTCCTCCTTCTCTGCTTCTGATCGCACGTTTCCGATCTCCAGTGTCGGTTCCATCAACGACGACACCTCTTCCTGTTCCTTCTCCTCCTGCTCCTCCTTCCCAATCCCTTCAACGACTTCCTCCTGCTCGAAACTCATATCCATCGCACTCGCTTCCGGATCAAACGGAGCTTTTTCCATACTCAGCAAATTCCCCGCTCCTTCCTTCTTCTCTAGTCTCATCTGCTGTAACGACGGATCGGGCGCCATCAACGACGAATCGAGATCGAGTAAAGGAGATGCGGCAACGAGAGGGGGAACGGTATCGAATAATGAAGTCCATTTTGGTGCCGGACGAAGTTTTGACGAGTAGCTCGAACGTTTGCGACGGAGAGTAGTGGAAGCAGGAGTTGGAGTTGCGGTGATGGAGGAATCGGGGACGGGGGAGGAGGGGGAAGAGGAAGGTGATGAGGAATGGAGAGAAACAGTATCCGGTTCGATCGAGTTCTCAATAAGAGGGTTCATTGGTTCTGTCGAGCCTTTGACGATCTCCCACCCGACCACCCCCTTTCCTGTCACTTCCAGTACCTCGAAAACCCCTCTCGAGCTCTCCCCATCGACGCCGACCCTGAGTTCAACCCAATGTTTATCCCTCAACCCGTTATACTCCCATTCCCCCTCGACCTTGACTTCCGCTCTGCCCCAACCCATTTCATTGATGCTCCATTCCGTCTCGATCCTTGTCCGGGGGATCACGAATCGAGGTGCCGGAGCTGAGGGAGGTAGCTGACGGGTCCATCTCAGGGAGAGCTGAGAAGTGGAAGGGAAGGAACCGGTGATGAGGGTCGAAGCGTTCGAGTGAGGGTTTGATTCGACGTTCGAGAGAGAAGGATGGACTTTGAGATCCCAAGCGGAGGGAGGGGAAGAAGGATCGGGGTCTATTCCGGTCGAAAGAGGAGGTGGACGGTCGAGAGTGAGTCTGAAGGAATTGCGCAGGCATAATGGAGTAGGGATAGTGATCTGCTCACGAGCGGAAGAAGTCAGTCCTATTCACCGAGCGTAAGAGAGAGTGAGAGATTCTCACGATGTTGGCGAATTTTGGATTCTGGAAGCATCCCAGCGGAGTGTACAGGGACAATACGACAATCAGCTCGTTCGAGTCTGTCGTCGACGGGCCGTCGTGATTCCTCGAGCTAGGGTCATCTTCCGTGCGAGAGTTGACCTTTCGAGGATACTTCAACACGAGCTTGTCACCTTCCTGTACGACTTTAGGCTTCGTTCGACCCTCCTGAGTCTTCGTGACCGTTGAACTTCTACCACTCTGAACCTTATCTTGCTTCGAGAGATCTCCATCGAGCTGACCGTCTTCCAGCGAAATTCCGAGTAATTGTGCCGCTTCGCTCCCTCCCTCATTCTCACGGATTTCCGATATCCCACACACTTCACCGCTTATGAACTCCGTATTCGGTAACAACTCCAACAGATCCCAAGAGGTCGAGTTCGTTGACGTCGTTGGAGGAAGATCCACCTGCAACTCCCGGACATCAGCCAACAGACTGCTTGAGCGTGTGTATGAGGGAAGAGCTTACTCTGCAATACAAGAACGAACGGACACCGCTAGGCGTCGCACGGGAGTGGACTACCAATGACCTCACGAGTCGGCGAGGAGATCCATTCGGCGAGGACGAAGTAATGGATATCGAATCGTTCTTTCGCGGGTCCTCCATCAATTCGGGGTTAAAGACTTTACTGCGACGAGTAGGATTCCTGAAAGGCTGATTTGGTGCAGAAAGAAACGAGTTTAGATGAACGAACTTTCTTTCGCTCCTTTCCCTCTCTTCCGCCGCTTCCTACGATTGTTTCCCGTAATGAACTACTACCAAAAGATGCGGGCAGCTGGCGCCGCATTGATCGCATCAGATCTCGTCGATTCCGACGAATCCACTTTCCACGCCGGAGTCTTGTGCTTGTGGAGAGCTCGACAACTCAAGAAGCGGAAGGAAGAGGAAGAGGCGAAGATTGCGGAGTACAGGAAGAGACGGAGAGCAAGACGGAAAGGGATCAGGCAATGATGCTGAGGTGAATTCACAGATTTCTTCTTTCGAATGGACGTATCGCAAGAGGGCGGATCCGAGTGTCAAGTGAGGTGGATTCCAGAGGACTAAAAGAGACGAAACATTCCATAATTCCGTAGTGTGCTCAAAGCGGAAGAAAGCAGAATCAAAAGGAAGGGCAAACATGGGTAGGAAGAGCGAGGGACGAAAAACGAAAACGACGAGGCGAGATGCGAAGTATGTACGAGAGAACGGCAGAGGCGGAACGGGACATCGATAGGAGCAGGAGAAGAAGGAAAGGTGGCGGATGATATGATAGGAACGCAACGTAAGAAAGAAGAACCTACCTTTACATAGCAGTTCCCGTCGACTCGTGTTTCTCCTTTTCGTTCCTCATCTCGTGCTTTTCCTCCAACTCCTCCTCCTTCTCCTCGACCAGAATGAACACTTGATCGTTCGTTGTTCTCCCATTCGTAGTCTCGGCAATTGAATTCCTAAAACTCGATTCCTGATCCCAATCAATCGTGATCGAATCGTTCCCACCTCCTCCAATCGACCCCATCGTGCTATGAATGCTCCTCGCCAAAACTGGAACCTGACTGTCTGGTCGTTCTCCGAATCTCGAGCGAGAAGGTGCTTTCAATTCGTCCTCGTCTTGTTCGGGGGCGATCGTGTCCGTGTTTTGTTTCGATTGTTTCACGCGAGTACGCTTGACCGTGGCGGAACGATCGACGGGACGTCCAGAGTAGCGGATCCAGTCGACTTGGTCGAAAGAAGTGAAGAGGGTCGGGATGGGAGAATGGCGGCGGATCGAGAAGTAGAGAGTCGAGACGAGGAGGGAGGCGAAGGAGAGACACTGGAAGAGAAAAGAGATCCATCTGATATCGCACGAGAGAGGTGAGTTTCGAACGCTAGGAGAAACCGAGTGGATTTTCTTACGTGAGGGACAAAACCGCGAGTAACATTCGACAAATCGTCCATCCACCACAGTTGTCGATCAATCCAGGGGTCCTGTACGGTCCGACCTGTCAGCTCACTTGTACATACTCGACGGCAGAGATGCTCGACTCACTCTGCATGAAGCGCCGACACCGTTACGAGAGTCCAAGCAGCAACTCCTCCGAGCGCAATCAATTCCGCCAGAATACTCCGCGTGAATTTCGCCGCGAGATCCCTCCTCGATCCAACTGCAGGTAAAGGCGAAGAGGAGACTGGGAGTCGAATTGCGTAAGGTTTCGAGTAGAGGAACCAAATCGGAATCGAAGTCGTCAAGAACGAAGTCACGACGAGGGAAGGGACGACGTGATTGAAACCAGTCTGTATCATCCCACATTTTGACACGCTGTGTTAGCTTCTCAGCCAGACAGGGAGAGGAGAGAGAGAGGACTAACGGTGAGAGCCAACTGGTAAGCGAGCAAGATGATACTCGTCAAGAAGTCTGCTAATCCCGTGATACACAACACTGCTAAGAGTCCTTTACGGATCTTTGGTAGTTGAGCGAGCAGTTTCAGAGGATGAAACATCTCGACTCTCGGGATCGGGTCGGTCGATTCGGAGAAAAGAGGGAGAGAAGAAGGGAAAAGGAGTGACTGGAAGGTGAGGATTGATGGAGTTGGGTGCCGTGTGGGCGTATAAGAGGTCAATTCAGGCGTTGCCGAGTGTTGTTCAGTTAGATAGTGGAGAGAAGAGTTGCAGGAAAGTGACGAGTTTCCGTTTTTTCAAAAAACACAGTGGATTTTCAATCACCCGCGTTCTTTCGACGCGTCTATCTCAACGTTCAATTCTCTTCGAACGCACTCGGAGAGTAAGCAGACAGTATGGCCACAAGTTACGATGATCTAGTGATCCTAACTACTCGAACTTGTCCTTCTCCTTCCCACCCTTCAGCACCAACTAAGCCACTCCCATCCTCGAATCTCCTCAGTTCTACTTCCTCTATATTCAGCATCCGTGATCCTAGACCATCGAGGACGACATTGAGCAACCTTATTCTGAGCGCGCAGTAGGAAGAAGACACTCACGACATTCTTTCAAAAATAGTTCCCATGTCGACTCGTTCCTTATCGTGCCAGCGATGATAGCTTGCCTTTCTATCAGCCCCTTCGTTTCAACAGGTAAGGTATCTGGTCGAAGGAGCCACGATATAGTCGCAGCTAATTGAGCCGTCAAACTCGGATCATAAACCTAATTTGTGGACGACACGACTCAAATAAGCTCGACGTCAAAAACAACCGACCTGATAGTTAGCGAGTGCTCACGATATCTGCGCCGATGATTAGATCCGCTCGAATAGACCCGAAAGCTGATTGTTCCCAGTCTTTGAGGGACCGTTCGATTCCTGCTGCTTGTTCCTGCTCCGTTTCGAGTTTCCAAGCGAGTTCCCAGTCTAGCTTCATTGTCTTCACTCTACCTTCGAGCTTGTCTGTAGTGTGAATACGGAATGGGTCAGGTCATCGAAACCACACGCTGGAGATAGTTGAGAAACTGAGCTTACTCAGTTTCACGTTCGAATCGAGTAACTCCAACACTTTTTCGTCCACATCAGTCGAAACGATCGTCCCTCGCTCATGTTCCCCTTGTGGTTGTTTGAGCGTAGCCGCCACGAGGGACAACAAACCTACTCCAGCACCCAACTCGACAATCCTCTTCGATTCCCGAATCGCCTCTGATTCCACAAGGAAATGATTCGAAAGCGCAATACAAGCTTGCCTGTATCACAATACTGGTCAGCTTCCTGATACCTACAAAGAGGGCTGTGGGCACATAAGAGAACTGACCAAGTCCTGAGGCCGGTCGTTCCACCCGAAATCATTCGAGCTTCTTCCCTCGTCTTGACGCACTTCCATCCTTTTCTCCCGAGATTCAAGTCTGCCCAGTAGTACGTTCGCTCAGTCATATTCGAATTAGAAGCACTGGGTGACGAGGAGAGGTATTCAACCATCCTTTCGAGGATTTCCGCCTCGACTTCCTGTAGATTTCATCCCTGAACTGAGCGACCAGATTTCAAGGGAGAGAGCTGAACGGTCGAGGAACCTACCTCGTCCTCTACGCTTTCCTCCCCTTCCTCCGCCCGTCTCTCCTCAAACCCCTCTTCGATCCCTCTCACGATTCGTTTCCAGAACCCTTTCTTCCATACACTACCATTCTCAGGGTTGTCTTGATCGAGCGAGAGAAGGTTATTGACGATCCAACGTTGTGTTGAGGAGAGAGAGAGGGTTTGAGATGAAGGAAAGGGAGGAGAGGGGAGAAGCGCTGCTGTTGATGGAGATAAGGCAGCGTAGTGTTTGAGCAGGAGGGAGAGAGAACGTTTAGTAGTGGGGTCCATTCGAGGCGGGCGGTGGGCGAATGAGAAAGGGAAGATGGAAGATGAACTTTTGTGAGTGAAGTCACGTGAACGATTTGCTCGCTTGGAAAAGCAGACAGAGTTGGACAGACAAGTCTGATTGACAATACACTCACGACGAGGGAGATAGTAACGAGAGGCGATAGAGCGAGAGATAATCCAAAACGAGTAGTGAAAGACAAGGAAACAGTTGAAGAGAACGAGTAACGATAGAACAAGGGGTTTGGGGTAAATAGAAACGAGAACGATAGAACAGATGGTATAGGAAACGAATAAGAGAAGAGAAGTGTCCATACGAGAGAGCGAGATAAAGAGGCAGATAGAAGCTAATAGGTCAAACCATCGTCCTGGGTTTGATACATCGCCTGACGAGCACCGGAGGAAGGTTGTCCACCATTGTTCTCGTGACTGTCTAGTCGGTCGAGGAGTCGAGAAGTCATTGAACTGAATCCAGCGTTCGGAGCAGGTCTTCCAAAGTTTGTCGTTCCTTGCCATTGATTCGACGACGGTCCTCCTTCTTCTTGCTCGTAGGTCTCGTAAGCTGGGTGAGAGTTGACCGAACTACTGTTGTTGTTCGTGAGATGATGAGGAAGATTAGGGAACCCGATCGAACCACGACGAGGAGTGTTTCCGGTCGAGAGGGAAACTTGAGGTCGAGCGAAAGTGAACGAAGGAGAAGGGAACGGTAGTGGATCACTCGCGGCTGAACTGAGAGGACCGCCCGACGAAGGAGGAACGAATGCAGAAGCCGAGTCACCAGCGGCCGTGTATTCGTCGTATTGATCCGCGTACACTCCTCCTCCTCCTTGATTGAGCGAAGAATTGTGCATCTCGGATAATCGACGTTCGTGGAGTTCAGGAGTGAAGGGAGATCCGAGAGAGAGTCCTAATCCGACGCCGGCGCCTGTCGAGTCGAGGTGAGAATGATGAGGATGATGTGACGAGAAGTTCTGTTGAATCGGACCAGCCGAAGAGAAGTGTTCGAGAGTCGAGAAGGAAGAAGCTCGTCGAAGAGGAGGAGCGGCGAATCCACCATGGGGAGAGTTGTGGTGGTGAGAATGAGGATCGAATTCGTATTGAGGAATCGGAGCCGTGTAGGAAGGGTTCATCGAGTAACTCGAGAGAGACGATGGTTGCTGGTTGTGGTACTGAGGAGCTGGAGGAGGTCCACGGCGAGAAGGAGGAGGAGCGAAATGTTGTTGGTTTTCGTAAGCGGCGTAACGTTGAGCTTGTTCAGGAGAGTAATCGTTTCCTCCTCGCGCCGGCGACGAACCATGTTGTTGGTGTTGTTGCTGTTGTCGTTGTTGGTTACCAGGGTATCGGAGTTGACGAGAGATTCGACTCGAACCGACAGAGACTGCTCCTCGACGATACTTGTTTCCGGATCCAGAAATTTCAGGTTCCGCTCCTTCGATGTAATCTCCGTCATCGTCTTCACCTGCTCCTGCTCCTCTCGGATCGTAGTTGTCTCCATCGTCATCTTCGTCCTCGTCGTCCGAATTGTATTCTCGATAATGACCTTGAGTCGCCGCAGCTTTACGTCTCGACGACCTGAAGCGAGTCTCGTGAGTCGAAGGCGGGGTCAAGTAAGCTTGAGAGCTTTGACTGATCGAACGTTCCATCTCCGGAGCCGAGTAAGGTGAATCGGTGTAACCTCCTCCGAGTCCGTCGAGCGTTTTCGACGAAGCAGGATACGACGAAGCGCCGAGTTGAGGAGGGAAGTAAGAGTAAGATCCGTTCGCCATGTCGTCGTCGGATTGGTCGGAGGGAGTTTGAGGAGCGGAGTCTCCTCCGATCGAGGGAGTGTATCCGAGTTGGGGGGTACTGTCGGGACCGAACGAAGCGAGAGAAACGGCGTCGGGAGTGTGAGCGTATTGAGGATGATTCTTCTTGATGTGTTTCGTCAAAGTCGTCTTGCGGCAGAACCTAAGGACGAGCGATGGGAGCGTCAGAGAGAGGGAAAAGGGTCGAAACCGTCGAAAGGAAGGGACTCACGTTTTTAGACAATGGCGAACGGCGCACATGTAAGGACGTTTTCCAGTGTGGATCTGCGAAATGAACAGTGAGTTAATACCCTCTCGTATGACACGATATGAGAGAAGTCGACCCACTCGACGATGACGAGCCAAACTACTCGAATCACTGAACGCTTTATCGCATCCATGATATTCGCATTTGTGAGGTCGTTCACCCGTGCTGTGTTCAGAAGGATATGGATCACGTCAGTCACGATTGATAGACGTGGACCAAGATATCCGACCCACTGAGTCCTCATGTGTACGACGAGAGCGCTTCTCTGAATGAAATCTCGAGGACATCCCGGCCAATTACACCTCCAAGGTCTGTTCCCATCGAGCACAAGGCGTCAGTGTCAGTGCAGGATACGAGGAGGAGGCGAGAGCGTAGAGAGAGGTATGTGGCTTGCACGAAGAAGAGGTTCGAGCGAGGGAGAAGGGCAGGGAAGGATGAGCAGAGAGCGCGAGAGGAAGAGACTGACCTCTCGTTCGTGTGAATCCTTTCATGGCGTACTAGATCACTCTTACGAGCGAACCCTTTCTCGCAATCGCGGAAGGTGCAGGTGAAAGGTCGTTGAGGTGAGTTATCCGCTCCTTCGTGAACCATGTCGAGGACATCCATCTTTTCTCGGATTGAATCGGAGTAGAGTGAGTGATGGAGTGTAGAGCGAAGAGAGAAAGAGATCTAGAGACGAACGCCGAAACTGATTAGCGAAATCGGCACCGGGAGAAAGACCAAGACGATGAGGTTGATGACAGATTCGAAGAAGAAATTTTCTCCACACCCACTCCTGACGTTCGTTCGTCACTCGATCGAGTACACACCTCGTCTCGTGGTGGTACCCACGAGGAACGCACGCGGGTTTAGGATAGGAGGAAGGACGATGCACTGACCTCGATCGAGAGAAAATCAATTGAAAGGTAGGAAGGCGCTGTCGGTGACGGAGAATGCGGTGTCGTGCTGCTGCGAGAGCGGACGAGAGCAAGAGGAGAGACGTCGAGGGCGAAGGAGTTGCTTGACGACAAAGGCTGATGAGCTCGAAGAGAGTTTGACGATTCGGCAGGAGACAGGCGGAGAGGGTACCGAATTAGAGCTACTGAAGTAGCGAGTCTTGGGCGAGACAGGAGCGAAGATTAGACGAGGAGAGGTGGGGGCGACGGGGGAGGTGCTTGCGATCAACGGTTGCGATGAGGAGTTTGAAAGGAACGTGTTGGTTTGAGCTTTGAAAGTTTTAATTTCGATAGCTTGAGGATGTACAGTGACAGTGGTGAGGGAAGACCAGCTTCTTTGTCGTTTGCTCTTTGGCGTGTAGTAGGTGAGTGGGAAGGAACAAAAACTCCCGTTTCCAAAGCGAAATTCGAAGAAAAAAGGGAAGAATATTCTTTCAATTCCTCACGCCACCTGTTCCTTCTTCCCTTTCAACGTATCGCGTGGCGATCAAGCGGAAGATTAAAAAGAAGAGGATGATCGTAGTGAAACATGTTTCGTCGAAATCGAAAAAGCTTTGGAAGAAAGGGAGCCGTTTCGTCGAGGAACAAAGGAAGGAACAACTTGAGACGTTTCCTTCTTGTACGAGACCCGGATCCTTGTGCCTCTTCCCGGTGAAGCATTCGATCGACATGGCGCAAGTTCGAGCAGGCTGCGGTAACCGTGGGAGAGAGAAGCGAGAGAGAAGAGAGGAGAAGAAAGGGAACTTGCTGAAGTTTCGCCCGAGCATTGTTCCCCGTGGTAGTTCCCGCAACGAGACTAGCTGCTCTTGAACACTTCGTTTCTTCCGTATTACGCCCGCGACTTCCCACTCCTCATCTACCCAATGCTGATCCGTTGACATTCTTCTCCGCTCGGCTTCAATCGCTGCTCGTAGTGATTTGCACTAGCGTTCCAACCTAAGTCCGTCGGCGTCCACTTCGGCGTACTGATCGGCCGACGAGCTGTGAGTGCAGGACGATGAGATTGGCGAGTGAAAGTGTCGTGATTCGTTCGCTAGTTTGCTACCGCGTGGTCGAGAATGCTCTGATTGCTATCGATAAAGTTGCGAGAGTTCAATTCCGAGCAGTCGAGCGATATGAAGAGAGGCGCGTGCGAGAGGAAAGCAGAGAAGCGAATTCGAGGTCGAGCCCGCACAACTCGACCAAGTCAGTAAGCTTTCATCGATCAGGTTTGTGCTGCTATCTATTGAGCTCGACTAAGCGGAGAAACGATAGAACTGAGCGAAGAGGTCATCGCGCAATCAAGCACTGACAGAACTTTATTTTCGTTCTCTTTCGCTCGCCCCTCACGCTGTCGATACCTCTAGCCGCTCTGTTCTCTCGAAACTTGGTCGACAGCGCAAAGTCAAAGATCGGGTCTTCGAATTGATCACGGATCGCCCATCCTGACGTCTTCCTCTACTTGGACTCCATTCTCCTTCGTCCCATTCTGTATCGGTTCTGCCCCCTTTCCCTCTTCTGGCTTCACCGTTGTCGAGTCCTCTACTGCAAATACTGGAAGTATTCTCGATACGGGCGGCCAAGGAGGTATTTGATCTAAAGCTTTCATCATTTTCGATCGTAGCTAATCAAGGAAAATCGAACGAGGTCAGAATGGAATCAACTCCGTAGCAGAAGTGACGAGTTCCGTTGCGTCACTCACATGTTCGGATTCTCTACCGACGAAGGGGTCTGCTGCCAACAACCAATTATCGAGAATGAACAGTATCGGTTCTATTCTTACGAGAGGACATGTTAGCTTCATCTCCGTTTCGAGAGGTGAAAGAGCACCACCACTTACCTTCGAGGTCGTCAGACCTGACTCCTAACCATTCCAACCAGTAAAGCTCTTCCTGAAACGCGCTCTCTGCCGTTTCCTCCTCGCCTTCTTCTCGATCAAGATCCCATAATGTCCGTTGTTCTGACGTCGACAGAGGTTTCTCCGGTAGAGGCTGTCGAGTCATGACGCATGCTATGAGTAGACAACATGCTGCGATCACTTGAGGTTGATAAAGGAGACAGATCGGTGACGAGAGTCTGGAGAAAATCGACAGAGACAATCAGTTCTCGCGGCTGTGGGATGAGAGTAGGGAGATAGCGTCGACGCACGTATCGTTCGCCACACAGAAAGCACAATCCATGACCTTCATCCCGACCTGTTCACTCTGAGGTCCTTTTCCTTTATTCCAAATCTTCTGTACCACTTTCCCCAACAACGCATGAGGGTGTCTCAAGTTCATATCGAAACATTCCATCCTCAACATCGTTTCCTCGACATGCAAAATGTCCTTCCGTCGTTTCATGAAGTCGGGGAGAGCGTATTCGGATTCATCGAGTTTGTAATTCCGGATCATCTCGGGTCGAGAACCGTATTGAAGGATGTAGCGGAGCCAGGAAGTAACGTTTTTACTGTTGTAGGGCTTTTCTTCGACTTTTGCGGCGAGGAAGAGTGCGGCAGCGACGGCGTTCTGGAGAGAGAAGGGGTTCAGTGACGGTTTTCAAGGGAAAGGAAGAGGGGCACTTGCGTATTTGTCCCACTGCTGGAACGACACTCTCATGTAAAACCTCTGTAACAAGGTCGCAGCAGTATTGAGCACGACCTGAGGGCTATTGCGAGGAAAGAGATTCAGCTACAACACAAACCGAGAGGGGGGAAGTTCGACTGACGCTCTTGACAAGCTACGCATATTCCACAAGAGCTGAATCATCCTCTGTCGGTGCCTATGCTCCTCCTTCAAGTCCATTCCTTGTTGAATCGAAGGTGAATGATCGAGTTCTTCCCGAGTGAAGAACCATTGTGATTCGGTTGAAGATGGCGGGTACCGAGCTAGACGTTGCCTGACCATTCTGATAAGGGCGAATGACGCGAACGCGAGATGGTGGTGAGGAGAAGAGGGGAAACGAACGATCGCACATCTCTCTCAGCTTCTCCTCACTCGCAGACACTCTCAAACGCGCTAGAACAATTCCGAATAGACTACAAGGTCCTACCAGTACTCTACTTGCCGACTACAGCTTCCCCCGATCAGCTCCCCCTCTCTCACATCTCTCCCGACTCGTCGTTCCCCTCTTCCGCCTCCTGTTCGACGCTCAACGATGTCAGCCAAACCGACATATGTGACACCACCTCCTGTGACTCTCCAGCTGCTCGACACGACAATTCCGATCCTACGTCTTACTCAATCAGTTTCAGCCGTTTCATTCTCAATCTTCTCCATAATTCATCTTTCTGCGCCTCTCACTGCCCTTCTACCCAGTCGACCGAAGTACATCACATCCCCCGAGAACCGAGCGAACGGGTTCCTCCTCATCGGAAGGGAATTATACCAAGGAGAATGGTCCGAACCGATTCTCGTTTACGGCAGTCTAGGACTACACGTTCTCAGTGGAGTCGTCAACAGAGGGTTGAAGGTGTTACAGCTGAGAGAGAGGAGGAAATGGAAACGAGAACAATTGAGGATCGAGATGAAGAACCTCACTTCGAGTTCGAACGAACGAGAATTGAATGATTTCGCAAAGCTGAATCAAGGGGAGAAGGAGATGCTGGTGGAAGAACTGGATGACCTCGACGCAGAGATTGTTGTACAAGTGACAAGTTCAGACGGGGAGGAACAAAAAGTCGAGGAGGAGGATGTCGTAGTTCCCTCGGCTTCGAAATCACTCTCAACGATTCCTCGACTCACTTCACATCAAGCAACCGGATACGCTTTGATTCCAATCGTATTCCATCATCTCTACGTCCACCGGATTCTCCCTTCATCGCCTCTTCCTCCCATCTCTTCTCTTTCGCCTTCGTTCTTCAACTACTCTTTCACCTCTCTCTCCCTGAATCATTCCTCTCTCTACCTCCGCATCGCATCGACCCTCTCCTACGCCTCCCTCGCTTCGATAGCTACGTATCACGCTCTCGTCGGGCTGCGGATCCTCTCCGACCCTACCGCTCCTCGATCCCTCGCTCCCAAACGACCGAAAGTTGGACCCCCTTCACGGCGACGACGGATCACGAAAGGGAGAGAATGGCAAGCGGTTTGGATGGCGGTCGTAGTGGGATTGGGAGTTGGGACAGCGAGGATTGCGGGGAAGCTGGGAGGAGAGGGAATCGTGAGAGGTGGGAATCCGGATTGGATCGCGAGGAGAATGGAGTATGTATTGAAGAAGGGGTGGGGAGTAGCATCTTGAGATATTGTCTGTTGTTTCAGCATGTATTACTGAGCTGGCACTGGGAGCACTGAAGGCGAAAGGCGAGAAAGTTGAAGTCTTTGCGCGAAATTTCTGCTCTGCGTCAAAATCGCGCCGCTTTGCCCCAAGGACAACCGCTCGGTTGTAGCCGTAACAAAACTCTCCGTGATAGAGATACTCGAGGAGAAGCGCTCGAGCCCGCAACTGGCTGCGAATCTCTTTTCTTCTTCTCCCACTCTTCACTGCCACCTCATGACAACGACGCACGCATCTCAGCCGAGCCCCAAATCCCACGGTCTTGTTCAGTGCGGCCGCTGCTCGCCTCGTGCGGTCTGAGTCGCATCAAACGCTTCAATTGATCAAGCCATGTCATTCAACTCCGTTCTCTTAGACTGGCTCGGATCGATCGAGATGAGCGACACGATCACTCTACCAGAAGATTGGCAGACTCTGTACGTCTCACCTTGCGCTTCGACCTTTCCTAGCCACGAGTTCTCCTGATCTCGCTAAAGCTCTCCTCACGTAGGTCATGTTCGAAAGTTCCGGAACTCAAGGTCTGGATAACCAGTGGAGACAAGGTATTGACGAGTCACAAGAAAGATCTACTCGAAGCAACGAACGTTGGAGCTGAGATCGCGGGTGTTGAAGGAAAAGAGTTTCAAGTGAGCTTTACAGTAGTCTGTCTCTGCGTACGAAGCGAGCGCTTTCTTTTCACCGAGGGCTAACAAGTTGAACAAACACTCAGGTCCACTTCTACGACGGGAGAGATAAATTGAATCAAGCTTACGACATCAGTGTTCGCCTCGACGGAAAATGGTAAGGTTGCCCATCTATTCTCCGTCAATCTCGTGCCTTCCTGCTGAGATTATCAAGACTCTATTCACTCACAGGAGATGCGGAAGGTGGAGGCAAAAACCCAAAGCCGACGAGATGGCGACTTCGTTCTTGTCCAAGCCTGCGAATTCGAAATCTCGCGAAATGATGTTTTCTCAAGCAAACGTCGGGAAGGCAAGCTTCTCTTCATTCGATGTCCTCGCTCAGGTCCTGTCATCATCTGACTCTTGAGGGTCCACAGAACCACGCCGCCCCCTTCGTTTTTGGGAAAATCGCAACGACCAGCGAGGCGAGTAGGCCCAAGTCGACTGAATCTCTCTCCAAAGTTGGCACAATCAAGGTCGTA
Organism: Sporobolomyces salmoneus; assembly: GCF_050403485.1. Classification (NCBI taxonomy): domain Eukaryota; kingdom Fungi; phylum Basidiomycota; class Microbotryomycetes; order Sporidiobolales; family Sporidiobolaceae; genus Sporobolomyces; species Sporobolomyces salmoneus. The sequence continues at coordinate 223,684 of NW_027481152.1, read as the reverse complement.
TACAGGAAATTGAAGAACGTTCGTCAGGTCCGAGTCACGAAAGCAGAACGAGAAGAGGCAGAGCAGGACATCGATTCTGATTCCGATGAGGAAGATTACAAAAAGAAGAACAAGGTTGAACCGATCGATGAAAAGGCAAAGAAAGCACAATTTGGACTCTCAGCTACGTAAGCGGGACAGCGTCTCCATCGCCTTGCCCAAATGAGCGGGCTGACAGAAGTTGTTTGTATCTCACCTTGTAGTCTAGGACAGCGACGCGCAGTGGAAAGTTCGAAGGGATCTAAAGGTGTAGATGGCAAGAAATGGAAGTATGACAAGGAAGACAAACCTTCTTTGACCTGGACCTTCAGGATTCGTTCTGCGAGTGAGCTCACTTCAAGTTCATCTCCTTCTTCTTCCTCTCGCAGTCTCTAACATCCCTGCTTTACAGTCAGTCTACAAGATGAAGTACTTCCAGGTGCGGCTCTCGTTGACCCAAGTCCCGTCGAATGCGCTTGACGCTCTTCTTTCCTTCTCGCAGACGAGCCAGTCGCGAGTACCTCGAAGCGTCGTATCGATTCCGTTTCTCCCGACGACAATGATGACTTGGATGACCTCTCCGATCTCGACGAAGCTGAACTCGACGCCCGTCTCAAAGCGTTCGAAGAGAAAGCCGCTCGAATTCGCGCGAAACGAGCGAAATCGGCCTTTGAGAAGAAACCTCGAGTTACTCCACCACCTCCTTACGATTGGAAAGGACGTCCTCCGATCGATATGGGGAAACGAGTCTACGTGGATTTCGACGAAGACGAGGCGAGGAAGAAGGAAGCGGAGGAAAAAGAGAAAGATGCGAAGGAAGCAGCGGAAAAGAAGAAGAACATGGTTGAACTCAACTGAGGTTGAGAGGATCGATGTCTCGCTTGTACAGGGTTGTCTCGTCTGGATTGTCCTTTCTGTTTGTGCCGTGCTTTTGCGTTCTGTTTCGAATTACCGGAAAGCAGTGTTTGGTCTTTCGTTGAAGTTCAATCGCGCATGCTCTTCGATGATCTTCCTGAATGGCAGTATGCAGTAGCGTCTTCGATGACGGTCGACCGGAAAGATGCACGATGAGAGGCAAACGAAACGGTAAGCTCACTCCCTTTCACCCTTACTACTCATCTTCACGCCTCAGTCAGCGTTCGTCACACTCGCAACTACTTCATTCGAAGCGCTTGATCCACCTGAGCCAGTACTTGAAGCACGCTGTGGCCTCCGTCGTCTCTTTTCGGCTTTCATCAAACAACTCTTTGCCGACGGCCTTCGACACTCCTCGACCGCTGGAGGGATAGGCAATCTGGGGTCTAACGATAGGTTGGAGGTTGCTGCACATCTCGACCTGGTCCTAGGTAAGTCTGAGCGAGTTTGGAACGATTCTCCCTCGATCGGCTCCTCGAACCAACTCCGCCTCGAATGCTCACAGCTGACGTTGCTTCGTCCCGTTACATTAGAGCAGGACACTCTTCGACTACCCTTGCCGCCCTCGCGACTTCCCTACGAGGACCGACATGCTTTCTTCTCTTCCTCCCGAACTCCTTCGCGACATCATCGAATCATCCGTCCCGCGCACTTACCATTCCACCTCGTATGACGATCGACAAGCTACTCTTCGCTCCCGCTCCCTCGTATCACGACAATTCCGCGAGATCGCCCAACCACTTCTCTTCGAAGTCGTCCACATCGTGTCGGACCCCCAGCTCAACCTGCTTGCATCAGCCGAAAACAAGACTTTGAGACTCAAGGAACTCATTCTGGAGACTTACCCGGAAGTCAAGCCCACGGAGAAGCTTTTGGGACGATGCACAAGCCTCGAAAGTCTGGTCATTGCGCGATACAACCCGGATGGCGGTTTCGACCTTGGAGTTTTAGCCGACTACACGAGTGAGTCAACTTCAATTCGACCCTCACTCTATAAATTCGAAGACTTTGCTCCAGCTTTTTCTTATTCCGTTCTTCAGAACTCGTCAATCTTCAGATTTCTGGATCTGCCTTTCGCTTCACCATTTCACGTCCATTCACTTCTCTTCAATCTCTCACCCTCATCGGCAGAGCGTCAAGCTCGGTAGTAGCACGTATGCTGAATCCGGAGAATCTCCCGTCGCTACGGGTTCTCGGACTACAAATATTCGATTCCTCCCAGTTCCGCGAAATTAACGGACCCAATTTGTCCCGACTTGTCCCGCAACTCGATGCTATCTGCATCTCCGAAGACGTCTACCATTTCTCCAAGGACAACCTCCTTTCGGGCTTCTCTTCCCGCATTTTAGTCGAGGTGGAGGAGGACGAGCTCGCGTATCCTGACATTGTTCAGTCCCTCGCATCCGCTCAACACCTTCGTATCAAAGCTTGCGGGTCCTTGCGGTCGTCCAGGTTCCAGGAGATTGCGAGCTTCATCTCGGGCCGCCGGAACTCGAAACTTTCGCCCCTCCTGTCGATCCACCTGGATTCGTCGGTGCATTCCGTTCAAAACGAAACGATCATCAAGAAGGCAGAGTTCCTACAAGCGATGGAGGAGTGTGAGCGAGGAGGAATTGAGGTGATTTTCGAAGAGCAACCCGCGTTCGTTGAAGACCGTTTCATCTCAGATGAGTTCTGGTCGAGGCAACGAAGGAGAAGAAGGGGCGAGTAACTGGGCGACCTGTGATCATCTGTAGAGGCAAAAATACTCGTCAATGCGACCAGGGTCTCGGCGTCAGGTGAAAAAGAGCTAGTTTTCGTATTCTTCCTCTTTGTCGTTCTGCCGTTCCTCTTTGCCCTTCCTGGACGAATCTTAAAAAAACTGTGATTGCTCTCTGCTACCTTGTTACCACCTCTGCCTGGAAAGCAAGCCTTTTCAATCGAACCACCTCAAGAAGACTCGCTGGAACGTTTCTCGAGTCTTTTCTTCCTGCTGCTGCCTTTTATGTTTCAATTTTCCGGTATAGATCTCTCGAGATCACGCCGGTCCCGTCGTCTCCTGCCTCAAAGGATGAAAGGTCGCGAAGCGAATCGGCAAAAGCTCGAAGCGCGACGAAGTCAGTTTTGACCTGATCGCTCAACCTCCCCTTCCTCAAGCGCGCTCGGCAACACCGTCGAACGCGGAATCCTAGCCTTACATCTAGGCCTGAACAAGAGGACCCGCTAGCCGAACCTTTCATCAGCCTCAAAAACCTTTGCAAGATCAAACCTCCTCCCTCGCGTAGCAATCGACTTTGACGCTCGCTAGCTACTACGATCTGTGAGTCATCAGTCCAGCTACCATATGTGCTACAAGGGAACGATTCATGGGTGATCTGAGTGATTCGGTTTGATGAGCGGAAACAAACTCCTCTTGTCTCTCGAGCGCAAAGCAGAGCCGAGAAGTCAGGCTACGTGGGCAGAGGCTTAGAAGATCGCAGCTAGATGACGAAAAGCTCCCGTATCCCTGAGGGCCGCTTCGCTGACCTCTCTCTGCTCCTTTCCCTCTCTAGACACTCGTCATGAACTCCTCTCGACCTCTACTCTCCTCCTTACCGACGAAGACCCCTCGCCGACGAGTCCGCGCCTCTCATCTCCCTTCGAACGTCCCTCCTTCCCGCGATTTAATCGGTCCTCCTTGTCCCCTCTCTAACCTCCGTCCCGTCTACTATGCCCCGCTCTTCCCTTCTCTCCACAACCCATCAACATGGTCTACCTCATTCGCTTCTTCTCCCTCCTCGGAATTGACAACAACAGCGACCTCAAACCCTCATCCTTATTCCCTCTCCGAATTCCCTTCGACGAATTCCCTCTCCCACTCTCCACGCCAACAAAAGCTCTCTCGACTGAAGCAGAAGCTTCATTCCGAGGACCTCGAATACCGATTGGCGAGGTATCGATTCGACAACTTCAACCAAGATTTCTGGGTCCGAATGAATACGAAATTCCTCGAATCCCGCAACGCCTACATCGCCTCACTCCGACCATCCTCCACATCCGGCTCGTCACTAGCTCTTCAAGGAAAGCCTCAAGCAGGAGAGGTGGATCTAGCCCCGTTTTACGCGTTACATTTAGCGAGAACGAAAAAGATTTACCAGGAATACAACACGAAATTGTGGAGGATGCAGGCGAAATTGATCGGGTTGGCAGTGAGGGATGTCGTGAGGAGGATCAGATGGAATTGGGCGGTCTGGTGGGCCGGAGGGGAAAAGTAGCTATAGCTTAAGTTTGTTCGATTGGAAAACAGCTCTTTTTCTTGATCGTGGCTGTTCGGAATGATCGTTGAATCGATATATTACAACAACAACACGAGACTGCGCTCCTCTGATTCATCCCATGATTCTCCTCAACCTCCCTGCCTCGACTCTCTCTCCCCCCTTCCCCAAATCCGGGATCCAAACCTTCCCCAATCCCGTTCCTCCCTCCTCCTTCGCGTCTTCCACAATCTCCGTACTTCTCAAACACTTGTAACAAGCGACTACTCCAGACGGTAACGCCGTAGGGTTCTCCAATTTTCCTTTATGAATCGGACAAATCCCTTTCTCCATCCCGTTGCTCTGCTTCTCCTTCTTCGAGGTTGCGCTTGGAGGTGCTCTGAGAGCAGGCTGGGCTGAACCATTCTTCCCACCACTGCCGCGGATTCGACTAGCGCCTCCGGAAGGTGAATACCACCATTCGAGAAAACGGAACCCAAAAATCGCCATTGGTAGTGCGACACTCAGGGAATCGAGCGCGATTCGAGGGGAGAGGGAGAGAAGTCGACGAAGGACGAGGAGGACGGGAGGACGGGTTGTTGGTGGGGACGAGGGTGGTGGAGCGAGGAGAGTCGTCAGATAGGAGGGGACGGTTGAGAGGTTTTGCTGCGCGCGTGAGCGGGTAGTCAGCGCCGTCGTGATCATCGGTGCGAAGAGAGAGGAATGCAGAGATAGACAAACTCACGTAATCTTCTTGACCCATTCGACGAACCTCGATTCCAAGGAGCTTGAACCAAGGTCTCCAATAAGGTGATCGACCGAAGAGGTATCGCAAGTTGTAGACTAGGAGGTAGATCTCGTAAAAGAAGGTAAAGTAAGGGTAGGATTGTTTGAAAAGAGTTTGAAGGAATAGATTCATTCGAGCCTGAGCGTCGGGATGTTTTGCATCAGTTTGATGTGCCGTCAAAGGAGAAGCAAGAGACGGCGACGCACTCGAAAGGAGAGGTCTGGGTTCTTGAGAATGGAGAGGAAAGATGTTCGAGCTGAAGATTCTGCGAATAAATCGGAATCGACTCCTCCTCCTAGCCGTTCGAACCAGTCTTGCGCTTTCGTCTTCAGGTACGGCAGAAGGATCTGTATTCAACCCCTCCGCTGTCAGATGAGGAGTTGTCACCTAAAGAGCGGAGAGACACGTACGAGTGCAACCAAACTTCCTCGAATTTCCCTCTTCCCCAGCTTCTCACTCTTCCCGGTCAATTCGAACGCTGCTTTCGTTCTCTCCTCTTTATCTGCTCCTCCTCCTCTTCTAGAAAGGACTTTCCGCCGTTTAAGGCCATAGAAATGTTCGGAAAACGAAGCGGAATAGTTCACGAGGTAATGTCGTTCGACGAATAGCATGGCGAGCGAGAAGAGCTCGTCGTGAGAGTTGACGAGTCGGAGGAGGTAGCGAGGGTTCCGTTGCGCGAATACCTGAGCAGGAGAGAGAAGGGAGAGGTCAGCTAGAAGTGGGGAGTAGCAAGGGAGAAGAGAGAGCTTACGGATAAGACATAGCGCACGACGGGACTCAAGAGGTCTCGTAGCTGGTCTGCAGAGGTGAACGAGCGTTAGAGTCAGCTCGAGAGGGACGAACATTGATCGGAAGAAATTAGCGAGAGTTACGGACCTTGAGCCGCGAGTTCGAACAGACTGGGTCGGTACGGATCGTTCTGGTGGGCTAGATCAGTCGTATACTCCATCTTGTAAGGTCGGGCGAATCGATAAAGAAGCGAAAGAGCAAAAGAGAGATCTACCGGCAATTGACAACTTCCGTTCGGCTCTGTCTGCTCAACAACACGTCAGATCGACCCAATTCTTCGATGACTATGATATTCAGAGCTATGGCTAGCTGTACAACGAAGACAAAACGTACCGGCAACTCCGCGGACTCTGAACTCGTTCCCTTCGTTCGGCTCGCTCCCCTCCATCTCGCCTTGTCTACCTCTTCCCGGAACTTGATCGAACAAGATGTATGAAGACGAAGGCGTTCCTGGCGAGAGCAAGTGAGTCACAGTTCTCAACCGTTCCTTCTCGACCTCGCAACTTAGCTGATCTCTCGAGCCGGGGAACAGGCTCGTGAGGACCATCACTCTTACCGGTCAGTCCTTTGACGTGCTACGCGTGAGTTTGATAGCTGACCCATAGAGCGCATTGAAGGAAGTACAGTCATCAGTGCAGGTGAGCTCGACTCGTCCTCTCTCCCCGCTTCGTGCTGGATTGACTCTCCTTGTCACGCGGCTCTAGACGATCTGATCAAACGAGACGTATTCGCTCTACCCTCCCCGTTTCCCATCCTCCAAATCTACCCTCCTTTGCCGTCCTCCGCCTTAAAATTGAACCACATTCATTCGACGCAAACTCCGACTTCGATCCATCAAGGTCCCACATCGGGATCAACATTGACACCTTATTGGGGCAATGGAGAGACGGGGACAGCAAAGTGGACAGTTGAGGTCGAGGCGGGAAGTTGGGCAAGAGTTAAAATTCACGATTCAGTCAAATTTCGAAAGAAAGATCAGGTGAGAACCGTTCAGTCCCCCTGATATTGCTCGTTGATTACTGACATTGGCGAAAATCATGCTCGATAGGGCTTCATGGGAGAAGTGAATTTGACGGATTTGTGGAACATGTTGCCTCTCGAGTCGCCGGGAGAAGGTTAGCATCCCCCCTTCACGTTGTGCTGATCGCGTACTAATTCCTCGATACCTCTAGTGTATCTAACGAAAGAGCTGGAAAAGGGAGCCGAGAACATCGCCGTCAGCGGCGCCCTATCGCTCGAGATTCGCTCAGATGAAACACCCCGACGTCGTCAAGACCTGCTTCTCGCTCATCAAGACCGACCGACCGACCTTCATATTCGACCTCCGTTCCGCTCTCAGGCGTCGTTACAGGCAGAAGCAGTCTCTCGCAATTACGTCTCCCCTACCTCCTCCGTCCCTTTCCGCTCTCCGCCTCTCGACCTCTATCCTCTTCAAACCACGCAACCTCGACCTCCGACATCCCGAACGACGTCGAGTGCGATCATTGACGCTCAAATCTACTCTTCTCGCTCTCGTCCAACTCCTCGTCAAATCATCACCGATCGACCGAGCCTCGAAGCCGCTTCCGCCGCAAATGCTACTGGAGTACATCGCAGGATGACTCTCGCGGAACATCGTCGTGCCGAAGCTGTCGTGAGTACCCTCGATGACGCACTCGCTACGAATCAAGGAGGAGGAGGAGGATCCGAAACTTTGCCAGACGCCGGCTACTCTCGACTCGGACCTCTCGAAGAGGACTTCTCTCGCTTGACAGTCGATCGTCAAAGCCCTACGTCAACTCCCCCCCGGGGTCCCCAGCGAGTCAACTCGAATCCAAACTCTTCGACCTCCAGAACACCAACAACGGATCAACTTGGCCCGTTACCGGACGGATGGGAGATGAGAACGGCTCCGAATGGTAGAGTTTACTTCGTTGATCATGGGACAAGGAAGACTACTTGGTCGGATCCGAGGAACCCGAGGAGTGGAACGTCGTCCTCGAGGAGGACAAGATCGGCCACAGCAGCGAGTTCGACGATTCAGGTCTCGCCTACGTCTCAAGCTATCAGTACTCAGATGGCGCCTCCGACACCGGCCGCAGAATCAGTCTCGCCCTCGAATGAACCGGAACCCTCGACAAGTCTCGATTCGGCCAATCGAACTCCCGCTGCGTCTTCGAGCTTTCCAGCCCCAGCAAGTGAAGGCGATCTGACCGTGCAAGACGATGATCTGGGTCCTCTGCCTTCTGGCTGGGAGAGGCGTCAAACTCCTCGAGGCCGAGCTTATTTCGTCGATCACAACGTACGTTTCACTCTCGCTACCCTTCTCTCAAACAGAGTCTGAGGCTGACTCTCGTCCCTCTGTAGACGAAGACGACGACATGGGATGATCCAAGAATGCCCTCTCTCCAACCTGATAGCGATCAGAGTAAACGAGATTTTCGTCGCAAACTCGTGAGCTTCTCCCCCTCTTCACTCGCACTTACCCGCTCACATGCATCTCTTCCGCTACAGGTATACTTCCGCTCGCAACCCGCACTGCGACCCAACGTCGCCGGAGGAGACGTTCGGGTAATCGTTCGTCGTTCAAACCTCTTCGAAGACGCCTTCTCCGAAGTCATGAAGTATCCTGGCAGCGAACTGAAGAAGAGATTGATGATCACGTTTCGAGGGGAAGAAGGAGTCGATTTCGGAGGAGTTTCGAGAGAGTTTTTCTTCCTGTTGAGTCATGCGGTGTTTGATCCGAGTTATTGTCTGTTTGAACCGGTGAGTCTGCCTCCCTCTCATTGATGTACATGAGTCCAACGCTGAGTCGCGCTCGATAGACCGAGAAAGGGGATTATACGCTTCAGATTAACGCGAATTCAGGGATCAATCCCGAACATCTCGATTTCTGTAAGTTGGGTCTCCGCTCTAATCATTCACGTCCAATTCACATACTGACACCATTCGACGATCAGTTCAATTCGTTGGTCGAGCTGTCGGTTTAGCGATCTTTCACCGTCGATTCCTCGATGTTCATTTCGCGACGTCAATCTACAAAGCTTGTCTCGACAAGAGAGTCGGACTCGAGGATATGGCTTTGGTTGATCGTCAACTCTGGCAGAGCTTGAGTTGGATGTCGTGAGTCTCTCCTCCTTTGAACCTCTGTCTCAGCTGGTCGTTGACTATCTTCCTGCTGCGCGTAGCGAGAACGATATTACGGGAATCCTCGATCTCGACTTCACATCCCAATACGAAAACTTCGGTACTCTTGAAACGCTGGAGCTGAAACCCGGAGGAGCTGACATTCCCGTCACCGAGGAGAACAAACTCGAGTACATCGATCTCCTCTGCGAGCATCGCTTGAAGGGACGAGTACAAGCTCAACTCGATGCGATCAAGAGAGGGCTACAGGAGATCGTACCGCTGAAAGAGTTGAAAGTGTTTGACGAGAAAGAACTCGAGGTGAGTCTCCCTCGACCATCTCCGTCCTGGACATCACTGACCGACGGCCTCGCATAGCTCCTGATCGGAGGAGTCGAAACGATCGATGTTGAGGATTGGCAACGAAATACGGAGTATCGAGGTTACGTCGCTGAAGATCAAGTCGTTTCTTGGTTCTGGCAAGTCGTCAGTGATTGGCCGTCGGAGAAACGAGCTCGACTGTTACAATTTGCGACGGGCACGAGTCGAACTCCGGTTAATGGATTCAGAGATTTACAAGGGAGCGATGGACCGAGGAAATTTACGATTGAAAAGGCATTGGTCTCCAAGGGAGCTTTACCAAAAAGTCATACCGTAAGCGCTCGCCTCTCATATTCCGAGGCTATGCAGGACACTGAGGCTGGCGGTCGGATGCGCAGTGCTTCAACCGAATCGACTTACCCCCGTACGATTCTCTCGAAATGTGAGCTACTCTCCCCGCTCTCTGGCTGCTCTGAGTCCGCTGCTGACGCTCTCATCTTTCACAATACTAGACTACAAGATAAGCTGGCGTTCGCGCTCGAGGAAGGATCGTCCGGGTTTCACAATGAATGAACGGTTTTCAGTCTTCTTTCTTCTATCAGTGTCGGAGGGTCTTGCCCGTTCAGTTCTCTGTTTATTTGTCCGTTCAGTTCTCTGTTTATAGCTGGTTATTCTCGCATTCGCGTCTGTTTTTATCATTCACTGCTAACTCTGGACGTTATCCGTCGCTTCCAGACTGTTTCTCTTCGGTCTTGTTCGGTGAAGTTGCGCTACTCGCTCTGACAGCTTAGGCATCAGGCTAGTCCTCGGTGCGGGCTCGCGAGCGAGTCCGCGTCGTGAGCCGCCGTCGCACGACATCCTCTACCGAACGCTCTATTCCTCAAGCGACGAGTCGCATTCAGACCGACTTAACATTGGTCCACGCAGCACCGTAGCAGTATCTCGTCGATGATTCAGAGTTTGCGAGCTCATAAGAACTCGGAAGGAGTAGAAGGCAGGGTGAATCTCACCAAAAGTTAACAGAAGTAAACGTTTCAAGATAAGTGATCCTCCCGGTTCCTCTTTTCGACTAGCGAGGCAGGCACTTGCGTTCGGAGGCCTGCGAGCCATTATCCTCCCCTGTTACGCTCTACGTGAGCAGTACGGGCTCTGTAGCTACGCATGCAAGAAGAGCTCGGATCGTCTTTCGCAACTCCGTTGGGGCTTCTTTGGGGTACGTCGAGCTGTGAGGCAGCCTCAAGCATATGTCGGTCTCTTCTTTCGATCCAGTGTCCACGTCGCCGTTCATCGACGCTGTACCTGCCTTCGTGACTTGGATCTCGCAAAGCCACAGGATCGGTCCTTTCGCTCTCCTCGCCTCGCCTTGAACTGCCTTTATCATCGATAGCCACGGTGTATCTATAGTCTGCTGAGGTCGGTGTCTTCCTTTCCTGAATCTCTCTTTCTCGTCAAGACAGTGATCGAAAAAGTCAGCTGTCCACGAAAGGTTGACTTCGCGATCTCTCGTTTTCATCGCTCGCACTGTTCACCTTCGATCTCAGGGACGTTGTCTCGTTTCTCATTTCTCGTGCTGGAAATCCATACGCTAGTCGCGCATGTGTGACCAAGTAGGCTCGTTTTCGTTTTTCTGCCTGAGCACTGCGAAGGCTCAAGCCGATCACCTTTCTTCTCTCTCTCCTTCCTTCCTGTCAAGCAGATCGTCGACATGGAATCGCTTTAAGATCTCAACCTCTTTCAATGCTCGATACGAACTGTATGGGAGCTCAGCTTGAACAGCGTTGTGGACCTGCAGACTCCCTCGCTCATCGCGTTTCCGTTGTGCTTCGGCCTCCGACAGGAGTAACAAACGGTACAACAGTCAATATCGAATTTGATAATCCCACGGCCCGGTTGGGACGAGCTGTAATGAAGAGCAGGAACCCGAGACTTTCCCATTTTCTTCGCAAAGGATTTGCAACTCTCCAATTACGCCTCTTGTATTACTGAGTTCTGGGCTTGCGGTACGTGTATAGTACATACAGTCTCGTCGCGTCAGCACTGAGCTTGGTGGGAGGTTGGAACATTCTTCGCACGGGAGTCGCGAGTCTCTCCTCGAGTCTCCCTACTATCGTAGGGCTCAGCTCAGCAGCCGGTCAGAGGGTCCCAAGCGCCGAGAGGCCGCCTCGCTTCCGCCCTTCCTCACTCAACATCGAGTCGAGAGATGTCAAGACGATTTTGCGGACGACTTGCTTGAAGATTCACAAAAGCTCTCCCAACCATGCATGAAGTGGGCCTCCTACCTGAAATCGATGGTCCTCCCGTGGGGACTTAGAGAGATTGCCTCTGGGGTAGAAGGGGTTTTTTCGTTTCGTCGCACCGTGAGCGACTCTCGACTCGCGAAATGAGTGTTTGAGCTCGAAAGCTGATCTGTCGATATCCTCGTTTCTCGTTCGTTTGATTCGAGGAGAAGTTGGCTAAGAGCGTGTCCACCCGAGCATGAAGGTTACTGCGTCGATTTGAATCGAGAGTGTCCAAGCCGAGCACGAGAGCGAGCAAAATCGAAGAAATGCGAAGGCACTTCTGAAGATTTTCGAAATTGATTTCGTAGCACTCTCTTCTCTCTTCTCTTTCAGCTCGCTCGTTCCTCGGATCCTGATCCGAGTGAGGACCAACGACTTACAACCAACGAGAAGCTCAAAGACCAGCTTTCTAACCCGCACTTTCAACCCCATCGAAATCGCACTTCGATCGTTGCCCCGATCCCTCTCCCTTCAAATTTTCGCTTCTCTTCTCTTCCCGCACCGGCGACTGGACGACTCTAGAGGGACATTGTGAGATAGGATTAGACGAGGGTACAAGAGGTGAGTAGCTATTCCCACTCTCAAAGCCCGTTCAAATTGCTCTCTCTCTGCGCAGGAGATCACTTCGGCCTGAAGAGAGGAGCAAAGAGAGAGGTCGTCCTACGGTTCGGGTCACGCTGACCCCCTTCTCCTTCGGTCAGAATCCTTACTACCCCGAAGAACTACGCGCGACAGACGCGAGTTGGCATTCTTCACCTCTCGCTTCTTTCATCATCGAGAAAAAGGTCAGTCCAAATCGTTCTCTCTTGTTTTTTACCCCTTGATTTCCGGGCCCCCCTCTCCTTTCTCCAATACTTCTCGACCGCGGCCGGCGTGTTTGTTGCGAGGGGGCTTCGATAATTCGACACGCTTTTACCCCCATTCCCCCTCTCCTCGATCACCCAACTCCCACCCACACACGACACGACGACGACACAGCAGAATCACAGCATAGGGAGGAATGTCAGTACTGACTCAATCTCCTCCATCTAGTCCGAGCCCAACTCGTCCTTCATCGACGACGCGAAACTCGCTAGGACTCTCTCTCGCACCAGTCACTCAGGTCGATTGTCCGCCGTCCCCGACTTCACCGACTTCGTTCTATACTTTCGCAACGAAAACAGGACTCGCCGGTCCCCTCTTGGCTTCCGCTCCTCTCGTTCGAAGACCTTCGATCGAATCCCTCGGTATCCCCTTCGCGTTGCATCCCCTCCAACTCCCTCCTACGCCGACGTCTCCCAATACTCCGATGCCCTACGCCCTCCCTTCTTCTACCTCTTCCCCTTCTCCCGTCGGAACGATCACGATGCCAAGTATTCCAACTTTTCTTCCAACCTCGACGAGCGCGCCTTCCCCCTCGAACTCAGCTCCTCCTTCCCTCGCAGCTTCTCCCCGAGCAGAGATGAAACGCCCCGTCAGACACCACCAACGTTCCCACTCTTCCGATCCGATCGCGAGCACGAGTAATTTCATTTTCGTCCAACCCGCTTCGCCTGACGACCAACACCATCACTCTTCGTCTTCGCTCGCCGATTCGAAAGCGTACCTATGGAGCACAGCAGAAGGCGACGCGACTTCTCCGGGTTCCCCTTCCACCGTACCTCGACAACAGAGACGGGTCAAGCTTTTCGCTTTGACGCCGGCGAAACCTGAATCACGCAGTCAAGGAGGAGGAGGGGGATCGTCACAGGATGAATCATCGTCGAGTAGTGGAGAACGAGGGAGATCAGTCACGTCGCCGGCAGCAGTTTTGCCCATGGACGAAGATTTGACGCCGCAAGGGATCAACGATTTTACATCGAGTCTTCGACACCATCGAACTCGAGGTTCCGTCTCTTCATTCACTTCTTCTTCGACTGTCGACGACGAACATCCTTCTCGGAAACCAACAATGATGGTCAGGAAGAAATCTGGAGAACTCGTTCGACCTTCACTCAAAACGGATGGAATGAGACGCGATTTCTCGAAACCTCGTTCCGCGCCCGCAACCCCAATCTGTCCGAAATACGTTCACTTCGATACTCAACTCGAACACGTCAAACACTTCCTCGCTCAACAACGACCGGCCGCCGTTTCGAGAACTGGAAGTCCCGTCGAAACTGAAACTGAAGACGAACCTGAAGCGTTCCCCTTCCCGGCGATGGCGACTGCTCAAGCTGGAAAAGTGAAACTCGTTCTACCAAACTTCCCGGCTCGACCTCCGACAGAAAACGATTGTTACGTCGAATCTCTCGATATGGCTTCAGACGGCAAATCGATCAGGGGAATCGTACGAGTCAAGAACCTCGCGTTTGAGAAATGGGTCGCCGTGAGGTTTACTCTCGATCACTGGCAAACGGTCAGCGAAGTTTCGGCAGATCACCACGAATCGATGGGACAAGGTACGGATCGATTCATCTTTACGATCAAACTGCAAGACTTGCTCGCCCGGATCGAGGAGAAGACGATGTATCTCGCGGTGAGGTACACAACGGCAGGAAGGGAGATCTGGGACAACAACGACGGGCAGAACTATCGAATCGAATTCAAAAAAGGGCCTCCTCCAACTTCTCGATCTTCGGCATCTTCGGCGTTTTCTGGACTCAACCCTCCGAAACGAGCCGCATGGAGCGTCACGAACGCTGGACAAGCTGCCGATCGAATGGCCGACCTCCGTCGCGAACTCGATCGACTCGTCAAGGAGGACAGTTTCGACAACGACGACGTTGGAGATGTCGTTGAGGAGACTCGTTCAGCTCGTCCGCATCGACTCGATGCGAGGAGTCTTACCGAAGGAAGCCCTTACAGCTTCTCGAACGCCCTCAAAATGTACACTCCCGCCGAAAAACGAGTCGTCTCGTCTCCTCAACCTCCTACGAACGTGAGTCTCCTTTTCTCTGTGCTTCACGGATGACTCGCAACTGACTCTATTGTGCGCCCACTCAGGTTGGATCTTCTCTCACTGCGTTCTTCGACCCCGTTTCAACTTCCCCTCAACGACCGAAAACGATGCCCTCGACGACATCTCCTTCGAAGAAAGCGGCCTATCCTGGAAACTTGACCGGAGGAATGCCTGTTTCTCCTTGCGAAGGCAACTCTCCCGTGATCAACTCTCATCCCGCTCCCGCTCTCTCTCCTCGTCCTCACCTTCAACCCGATTTTGGATTACCCTCGACTTCGTCAAAAAGCTACTACTCTCCAACCCTCTATGGCTCGAGCGTGCAACAGCCTTCGATTCCTTCGACAGAATCGACCTATTACGGTCCAGCTCCGACGAATTACTTCAGCACGTTCCTCCCGCTTCAAGACGAAACGACTCACGGCAACTCTCCAGATCACACTCCGACGCCTCCCTCAGGCCACGGAAGTGGTTCAAGTTCTCCTCACGTTCGATACGCCTCATACCCCGTCGGATCTCAAGGTCACGGTCTCAAAGGTCTTCACGCTTCTTCCTCCTCTTCTGCTCCTCTCATCTCTCCAAAAACGACTTTCAAACCTCTCGTCCCTCCCCCTTTTCGCGACAGTAAAGGCGCCTCCCCCTTCGCTTCTCCCGCAAATTCTCCCGCGATCTCCCCCGCCGGTTCGCCTCCTCGAGTTCGCAGCCCTGCTCTCGTGAGTCCACCATCGGAAGAATCACTTTGGAGTCCGAGCGCGAGCAGCACCGATTCGGTCGTCACGAGTTCGTCGAGGAGGAGCGAGGATTCGACGAACAGTCTCCTGAGTAGCCCCGAAAGCGATGCGACAAGCGTTCCCGATAGCCCCGCTTCCAGTTCGTTGCAACTAGGGAAGGACAAGTCAAAGTCGAAAGGTCCGAGACCGAGTAACGCTCTCGAGTTTTCTCATTTCCTCGATCGCGTAAGTCGCCTCATTCTCTCTTCAATCAACAGGGTCAGGACACTGACGAGCTTGTTGACCCAACAGTACCGCTTCCATCTGAACGCGAATGGTTCCGCTTCATCTCTCGGTCTTTCGGCGCCTGCGAATTCTTCACAACAAGACTTTTTCGACTTCAGCTCTTCGTCGATGAACTCGTCGCGATCACCCACCGATTCTACCCTCTCCTCTGCTCTCTCGAGCGCAACTTCCTCCCCAACGCTCGGAGCTCCGACTCCTCGTCGACTCACTCCTCTGCCGGCGAGTTGCGGAGCAGGTAGCGTCACTCCGCCAAAGTCCTTCCCAGACGAGCGAAGTTCTCCGATCTCCTGAGTCTGAATCAAATCCTGTACAAACAAAACCAATCGTCGTCATCTATCGCACCTTTTATCTTGGTTCAAGTTCTTCCTTACGACCCCCTAGCAGCAAAGCGATATCTTTTCCTCTCCGTCACGACGTCGATCCCCTCCAACCGAATACCCGTTTCTCCACCCCTTCTCGAATGCAGTACGAAAACCCCCCTCGTTCGTTTCGTTTAAGTTTTTCCCGCAGTGGCTAGATTCCCCCTTCCCTTTCCTTCGTCTCTCGTCTTCTGTCACATTTTGTCGTTTGTTCTTTCTTTGTTTATATCCCCAGCGAACTCTCCCCATAGTTAGATCTTTCACTCGCATGCCTCTTTTCGTCTCGTTCGTTTTCGTTCCACCTCGTCTCGTCTCGTCGTATCCACCTGTATCGGTCTCCTTCTTTCTCTTTCCTTCTGTCTCAGCGTCCAACTCTCGTTCACCTCGTTCTTTCGTCCTTCGTACATAACGTTTTGTTTTGTTTCTCCCCGGCCCTCAAAACTCCCTGTTTCTCGTCGTAGCTATTAACGATCGAAATAGCAATACTCTCTCGTTCTCGCTTCCTATCCTTCTGTCTTTGAGATCGCTTTGAGAGAGAGAGAGAGAGAGCTCATTTCGAGACTTCAAGGAACACAAGGTCAACTCAACTAGCTACAAAGTTCAGATTAACGACGCGACAACAGACAGAACAACCGAACGTAATCAAGCTACGAGAATCGCACGACCAGACTCATCAACCCAAACCAACGCTTTTCGTTTTAAGAACTTCTCCGCATCTCTCCCCTTTTCCTCCTTCTGCTGTTCTTTCCCTTTACCGTTCTTGACATTCGTCTTCTTCTCCTTCAACTTGTCTCTCTTTCCGTTCCCACCTCCACCCGTCGCGATCTCGAGAGAAAAGAGACCCAACATGGTTCGGAACGCCAAAGCTAAATTCGCGTCCATCGTGATCTTGAGGTATTCTGGAAACGCTTGATCTCCTCCTCCTCCTTTCGATGACGAATCAGGATGTAGATGACAAGCAGCTCGAAGTGGGCCGAAAGCGGAAGATTCGTTCAAATTCGAGAGAAACGACCAAAGAGCCGAAAGTCTGCGATCTGTCCATTCGATCGGCGTAGGTTTCGATTGCTCACGGGCGAGGAGAGAGGTTCGGGTTGATTTCGAGGGGGAAGGAGGCGGCGGAGGACAAGGGTACCAGATCGGGGGAGATGCCTGAGGTAATTGTTCGAAAGGAGCTGAAATGGGAATCAACCAACTTCCTTGTCGACCTGGAATCAGGAATTGAGCAGTCTTTTGCGAGAGGGTTGAGAGATTCGATGCGCCTCCTCCTCCACCACCGCCTCTACCGCCGAGAGAAGTAGCTGACGACGAATTCGAACGAGAGGGAGTGAAGCTTGGGTCGACGAAAGAATGGACAATTCGAGCAGGGGCTTGTCGACTAGGGATTTTGGGTGGTTCGTAGTCATGTTTGACGATGTGATGATATGGCTGTGAAAGGGTAATAAACCAACCGAGTAAGATCGCGGACCAAAGAGAAACAGAGCTTCAATAGAACGTACCGGAGGAATACACCGTTTGATCGCGCCTATCGCGAGTTCTGCATCTTCTGCCGGTGAAGGGTCCTCGGGAGTTGCAGGAACGAGTACCTTGGTAGGTGTTTTTCGACTCCTCGAACTCCTTCGGAGCGATTCTTCTTCCCGTGGCGGAGGTTCCACTTTCCTCGGACTCCTCCTCCTAGTCTCCGTAACTTCCTTTCCATCCTGCTCTTTTGCCGTACTCAGTCGATTCCGCGTAGTAGCAGGCGATTCGACCCTGACTCGTTTCTCGGATTTTCGCCCCTCGTCCCCTTCTCCTTGATCGGTTCTTTTGCGAGTTGTGCTCCAGGCTCCGGCTACAGCTCTTCCGTTCATCATCTTATTCTTGAAGACCTCGCCCTGTCCACTCGGCTCGTGGCGAGGAAGAGGAAGAGGAAATTTGGGAACCCAATGTTCAAAGGTTGACAAGTTGTTCCAGTCCTCGGGAGACGGTGATCGGGAGCGTGGCCGTAGCTTCTTGAATTCAGAGGGTGCTGCAACAGTATAGGTTTCGGTATTGGCTAGAGCAGAAAGAAGCGAGAGGAAGAAAGGTTGAGTGATTCTGAGCCGGCAAACCCAGCGCAGCTGAGGAGGACCCACTCACGAGTCTGTTCTATCGGTTCGTGCTTCTCCCAAGGAGAGCGAGAATAGCTAGTCGCTGTTGCCTCGCGAGGTTGAATGAGGGATCGAAGGGCGAGTTGTTGATTTGGGTCGAGAGAAGGAACAGTTCGGGTATCGGAGGAGAGTCGGGTGTGTAGTGTGACTTGGTGGGGTTCAGTCATCTCCCTGTCGACTCAGTAGCTTGTTACTGCATGATTGGAGTGAATAGGACGAGTTCATCATCCGAAAGTTCCTTTCTCTCTCTTTCCCTCATCTGACTTTCTAGCGACCATGAACTCTTCTACGCCAGACAACGCGAACCCCGTCATTCATTCTACGGCTTCGGGATCAGGTTCGCGCAAGTTGAAATCGACGGCTTTCCTCGATTTGGATTTCCAAGATGATCAAGAATGGGAATCGCTTGAGCAGCAACTCGGGTACGGACAGGCAGACGATGAGATGTATGGGAGCGTAGACGAGTCAGAGGAAATCGATCAGGACGAGATCTTTGGTCAGTCTCCTATCTCGCAAAGGTGGCGGTCTCTCTTGCTTTGAAGCGGGCGGGAGAGAGCTGCTTGCGACTCAGTGAAGAGGCAGAACGACGACTAATGCAAGTCCCGTGCGGTCGTAGACTTGATTCGTTCAATCTCGGATCCGGAACATCCTTTGACTCTCGAACAACTTGCCGTCGTTTCTTCCTCTCAAATCACCGTTGATAACGGGAAACGACCTCATGTACTCGTCGAGTTCACGCCGACGATCCCTCACTGCTCAATGGCTACGTTAATCGGTTAGTCTGCCCCTCGAGATCCTGCACTCTTTCTCCTCTTCTCGATTTGGCTGACATTGCTCGGGCTCTTTCATGCCAGGACTATCACTGAGAGTGAGATTGCTAAGGAGTCTACCCGAGAGGTTCAAGGTAGACATCAAGGTGAAAGAAGGAACTCATCAAAGCGAGAACGCCGGTATGTTTTCCGTCTGGCGCTTAGTGACTCGTGTGAATCGATTTCTGATCGTCTTCGGGGGAGATCTACATAGTCAACAAACAGTTGAACGACAAGGAACGAGTGGCAGGTAAGTCCCTCTCACCACTTCGACCGTTTGTCATCGTGCGAAGAAAAGACAGAACTGACGAGAAACTTCGCTCTCTCGCGGATCACAGCCGCACTCGAGAACACCGATCTCCTTTCGGTCGTTCAACAATGCCTATCAACAGCGGATCAACGAGGTAAAGGAGGGGATTGATTGTCGTTTCGGATCGTTTCGCTTGTATCTTCTGGTTCTTCGCACCTTGTCCATACTGTCTTCTCTCGCTCTACTGCATCACATACTCTCGTTCACCCTCGCTCGTAAGAGCAGGTTCTTGCAGAGCGCGCGAGAGCGAACTGGACATCTCGCTTCGCGTCGGAAAGAAATTGCGAATTTTGAGTCTTCGTCTTTCCCCATACGAGTCCCGGGATTTCGTATGGCTCAGTCAGGGCTATGCCCGAACAGTCAATCTGCTAATTAGCCTGAAATTCAGCGATGATTTTGTTGAATGAATGCGCGAAGCTTCTCGTTCTCTGACCTCTTCTCTTCTCTTTCACCGATCGCGCTCCCCGACAGCGATGTTACGACCGAGGAGGCGTACTGCTACTCTCGGCAGGAAACGCTACTCCGAACCACAAGCATCTGATCAAGATGAAGATGAAGCAAATGTTGAGGGAAGTGACCAAGAGTCTGACAACGACGTAGAAGAAGACGGTGGAGAGTATGTTGAGGACTCTGAAAGTAATCAAGAGGAAGATTTAGGTCAGTCTCCCTCCCTAGCCCGCGACGGGAGAAGCAAACTGAACCCTTACTCGATTGAACTTGTTCGGGATTGAACAGCTCCGGTACGAAGGAAGAAGAAAGCACGAACGTCTACTAGGAAAGCGAAAGGGAAAGGGAAAGCGAGCGGAAGAGGAAGAGGGAAAGGTCGTGGCGGACGAGTACGAGCGACGGTGAATTTACCTCTCGATGTTATTTATATCAGTGAGTTGCCTTCCTTATCCGCTCCCAGCTTGAGTTGACTAGATCTGCACGGTACTAGTCGCGGAACACTTGGATCCAGGTTCTCTCCTTTTCCTG
Source organism: Sporobolomyces salmoneus (assembly GCF_050403485.1). Lineage (NCBI taxonomy): Eukaryota > Fungi > Basidiomycota > Microbotryomycetes > Sporidiobolales > Sporidiobolaceae > Sporobolomyces > Sporobolomyces salmoneus. The sequence continues at coordinate 203,746 of NW_027481152.1, read as the reverse complement.
GGACGAACAAGCAAGACGATGAGATCTCTTTTCGCCTCGAAATCTTCGCAAACTCTCTGGAACACGGTCAAACGACGCTCTCACTTTCCCGAACTCGAACGTACCGACTTGAACGATCTCGCCGTCATGAGCTTGATCTACGATCGTGATTGTCACCTCTGTGGGAAACGCCGAGCTTTCGAATGTTGATTATTCTCTTCGAAAACGTTGGTGCAAGGTGAGAGCTTCCAGGTTCCTCTTGACTGTCCGACTCCAGTACTAACGTCCGATCCTCTAGGGATGTCGCGGTAATAAGTACGCTCTTTCGCTGCCTGTTACGACTACCTCACTGAGAGTTCCAAATGTTTGGAATTATTCAGCCTCGTTACAAGTTCTCAACTCCAGCAACACTGCAATCTCTCATACTCTCTAGCGGGACGTGTATCGGCTTGTTGCTTCTTCTCCGAAGAGCGCGGGCGTTACGGTTATACGAGTGAGTGAACCCGTTTCGACTTTCGAGTGAATGATCGATATTGACGACTTCTCTGCCTGATATAGCTCACCTCTACGACCGTTCCGGTGCTCCTCAGATCGCTTCCACGCTGCGTAACTTTGACGAAATCATCAGGAACGCCAAAGACAGGAACGAGCAGGAGCAAGCGAAAGCTTCGCTTCTAACGTACGTCTCGGAAAGGCATGCTCTTGTTCAGTCGGCGTCCGAAGTGAGTTCCCCTTTGCCTTCTCGTAAACCAGTGCTGGACCCCCTAACCTTCGGTCTCTGCGCCCAGGATGGGAAGAAGCTCGCACATTGGGACGCTTTGGTGGCCGCCGAACGTCAAGCCGCCAACGTCGCTGCTCGTCAAGCTCATGTAGAGGCGTAAGGCTCCCTCGTATCTGATCCTATTTCGGGTTTCTGACTCTCAGCTCATCTCGACTGCCAGCATCAACGCAAAATTACTCGAACTCGGTTACCAAGCAGACGAGTAAATTCCCCTCCGTTCCTAAATGGAATTCAAGCTGATCGGTCTAGTATTTGACACTTTCAGTTTCGAAGCCGAGAAGATGGACAGCGTCTGGCAGCTATTCGATCAAGCGACTCTTCTCACCCCCACCAGCTCGTTTCTTCTTTTTCTCTCTCGCCTTCGAAGCTTCCTTCAAGCTGAAGCTCTCGGTTTCTACTTCGATAGGTTGGAGGAAGATCTCGGCACCGATCATCGAAGTCGCAGAGATTCACCGACAATCTCGACTGACGTTGGAGGCGAGGAGTCGAGCTGAAGTACGTCGACAGTCGCTGAAGCCTTACTATGATGCTCTTCGCGACGCTTCTACCGAAGAGGAAGTCTTTCCCGAATTCGATCTTTTCACGAACATGCCCGCCGTTCGAGCTTTGTGGGAGGATGAAGACTCGACGATCGACGAAAACGTTTGGAACGCCTCTTTCGACGAAATTCAAGCTCAACTTCCGAAAGTCGCGAGGTGGATACAACTCGAATATGCTCGTGCCCTCCTCAAGGCTTACAAGATCGTTGGTCGACCTGTCGAAGATGAACTCACTCTCTCCATTCATCCCCGTGATCCAGTATCGCTTCCCGAGGCTTACAAAATCGACGGCTATCGACACGAGACTGCGCTCGATATCGACGATCCATCTACCATCTCTTCGACCGATCTCGACGCTTTCCTCTCCCGCTTCACTGCTGCAGTCTTCAAAAAGCCAGATTATCGTCAACTACTCCCTCTTCACTGGAAGAAAGCGTACGAAGGTCGTTCGCTCGAGCACGGCCTCGACTTCGAACACGATTTGAACGACGTCGTATCGCAGTACTGGCTCAGGACGCTGTTCAAACTACTCGAATTAACGGGAATCGACGATGATGAATCGGCGGAGAAAGAATTGGATCAGCTTGGAGAAAAGTTCTGGTGTCAAGAGTGTCCCCCGAGTATTCTGTCCATGTCGTCCGATTCGAAAGCTACCAGACTCACTTGGAAAGAGATGGTGAGCACACTCAACTTCCCATTGTCATCCAATCGCGTTAGAACGGGTTGACTGACTTTTGCTCGCCACATGTCAGATTGTACATGCATCTCATCGTCACACTGTCCCTTACCACTCCTCCACGGCGCGATCTCCACTTCAGATTCGCTACGCTAGCCCGAAATTGAACGAGAACCAAGCTCAAGGTCCGACATCTCTCGCCGGTGATCGTCGACGACGAGCAGTCTTCAGTCCAGTCTTGTAGTCGCTGACGCGCGTCCTCACGAGTCGACATTTCGAAAGACATCAAAGAATCTCGCAGAAACCGAACAGTACTGAATCATCGCTTGAACAAAAACAGTGAGTTGCCTCATCCCCTCTTACTCTAGGGTCTCGAGACGCGAAGAAAGCTGACCAATCGGTGGCTCGTCTTTGTACTCCTAGACTACCGCTTGAAAGAACCTTTGATCGTCAAAAGAAACGATAAACTCGCTTGAAATCTCTCTGTCTCTGTCTTTCTCTTCCTTCCTCTCTCTCGTCTAGGTCTTCTCGCACGCAATCCTCTCTTTTACTTTGCAATCACCGCGTCTTCCTGCAGTTGAATCTCGCTTACCATTCTGTCGCATCGTGCTTTTCTCTGAAACTTTTTGCGACGATGAGAGAATCGAGAGTTTTACGCTGAATGACTCGGAGCTTCAAGTGCTTTCAACTGTATTGAACTGAGCATGTAGAAGTCAGTTTCCTCGCTATCGCTACTGAGTGTAAAAGATCGCAGACTTTGTCGGATACTCGCGCAAGTGTTCGTTGATCAAACATTTTGGAGTTTAACCTCTCACACCGCTACCCGACTACGCCCTCGACATGGCTTCTGCTTGGGACCTTTGGCTCACTCCGACAATCTCTCTGTCTCTCATCGTCGAAGCGGAGAGTCGCGTACCATCCTTCTCTCGCTTCATCTCCCAATGGGCACTCTACTTCCAACCTTACCTCTTGAAGCAAGCGCTTGACTACGAAGTCGAACAACGACCAGAGCTGGATGTTATCTCGGCGGGAACTTTGAGGATTGTTGATTACTCGTATTTCAGGCAAACGTTCGCGAATCAGGTGAGTAAGCCCATCTTCTTGTTAAGAAAGACGGTCTTCGTCTGACCTTGGAGCATTCCTATCAGACAGACGAGTCATATAGGCCGGTTCGAGACGATAAAGAACTAGCATTTGACATCGCAAACTCGGAAGGAATCGAAAATCCGTCAACTGTGAGCTGATATCTCGCGCTTTTTCAATCTCATTGTGCTACGTAGAAGCCGTGCTGACATTCATCGGCGAAAGAAAGGGGTTTGAGTTATTGCAGGTCGCGCTCGAGCGAGTCAAATCGACTTATTCTCTCGTTGAAGCAGCTTCAACAGAGGCTGCTCGGTCATTTCCGGATGACGGGAGTGCAGACGAGGATCTTCGAGCCCTATGGACTTCGTTACGGCCTGAGCAAGAGCTTCCAGATCTGATAGGGAAACACTGGCAGCAAGTAAGTCTCGTTCAGCTTCCTGAATTCCTTTTCGGTTGTCTGACGAAGCTCGTCTCGTCAACAGCTCGGATTTCAGTCAGTCGCGCCGTTTCGAGAAGTCTATTCTGACTCGGCTGATCACGAAACTTGTCTTGAGCAGAAATACCTCTCCAGCGACAGATCTTCGAGGAGTTGGCATGCTCGGGTGAGTTTCCTTTGCCTCATCGCTCCCTCGTCGAGTACGCTGACCTCAACGTTTTATAACTAGCCTCGAAGCTTTACTCTTCTTTCCACGGACATACGGACAAAGAGCAGTCGAAATCGTCGATGAAGCGGTCGACGGGGGTCTGAACTGGTGAGAGCGACCCTTCTTTGACTCGTCTCGCTAATCACTGACTTTGTTTCCCTCGTGTACATGCAGGTATCCTCTCGCTTTAGCAAGCATACACATGACAGCGTTTGCGCTCGACCTCGCCGAAAAGCGTGATCTGCAATTACTCCTTCTCCGCGCCGCGCAAACGACACCCGACTCTTCTACAGCATCGACAGACTACACCTTACTACTACGGATATCAGCGGACCTGTTACTACTCTTTCACGAGCACTGGAAACGGAACGGATTCACCGTTATGCGTCAGTTTCCCCTTCTTTCTCCTCGAATCGTCAACTCTGTTACTCATCACTTTCTTCTGAGAGTGCAGAGTTTGAACAAGTCGAGCGAGAGTTTCAAGCGGCCCTTCGACCGTGGATCAGACGAGGCGTACTCGATGGAAGAGCGCTTGGGGAGAGATCAGACGAAGGGGGAATCAAACTCGACTGATCATTCTGTGTGAGAACTTGCCTCGTCGGTGCTGCAATCACAAGTGTTGTTGTCTTTACGATCCGATTGGCGGGAGTCGAAACCACTTCGCAGCGCTTTCGCACATCGCAACGATTTCGCAACGATGCTCAGAGCAGAGCGAACGACTTCGAGCTTCGGTTGAGACGTTGCGGTCAAGGTGCGATTTCGTCAGAACGACCGAGCGCGAGACTGGGGATGGAGAGGAGAAGGAAGAGTTTTCCTTTTCACTGTGCGGAGAACCAGAGGAGAAAGAGAGACGGGAACGTCATATGAAGTTCAGGGGAGGAGCGAATTCTCTCACTGAGAGACTTGGAAGTGATTCCGTCGACCTCGAACCCCCTTTCCTCCAACTGTACGTTTCTCACACAACCAACCTCTCTATATACAAATCAAAATGGGTCTTCTCGATATCGTACCTGTAAGCTCATTCCTCGCTCTATCCGCCTTCCCCGAGAGCTGACTCTCGTTCCGGAATGACAGGCGTTCGTCGAGTTTCCTCCAACTTGGTCCCACCTCTCCCTCGTTCTAACGCTCTCTCGTATGTTGACAGCGGAGTTGTTTCTGGAAAGAACTTGATCAAGCTCTTCGACCACGCTCGTGAGAACCACGTAAGTTTACTCCCCTTTAATCGATCAATCGCTCTCCTTCGGAACGAACCGGTCGATTCCGGTTCGACGAGCTCGATCAGTTCAGATCCGTTCATACGGCTGCATTGTACACCTTTCGCTGACCCTGCTCGTCTGTTCATAGTACGCTATCCCCGTAAGTTGAACGAAATCCATCAACATCTGTCACGTCACGAACTCATTCTCCAACATTTTCGACTCGCATTTCTGACTTTCCATTCTGCTTTTCTTGTTACCTTTGATTGATAGGCTTTCGTGAGTAACATTCCTCTTCACTCTGCGTTTGAAGCGCTGGAATCGCCGGAGCTAACTCGCTTCTCCACACTTTCTCTCGACAGAACGTCACCTCTTCCTCGACCGCTGTTGCCGCCCTCGAAGCCGCTCGTGACAACAAGGCCCCCGTCATCCTCCAAGTCTCCCAAGGAGGTGCCGCTTACTTCGCCGGAAAGGGTGTCGCGAACGACAAGCAACAAGCTTCGATCGCCGGAGCCGTCGCTGCCGCTCACTACATCCGTGCTATCGCCCCTACCTACGGAATGTGAGTCAATTACACTCTATCTATTGTGTGTCATTCGAGGCTGACCCTACCTCTCTCGATAGCCCCGTCGTTCTCCACTCTGACCACTGTGCCAAGAAGCTCCTCCCCTGGTTCGATGGTGAGTCAGTTCGAATGGATGATATAGAAGGGATGCGATCACTGACTGCCTCTATATGTAGGTATGCTCGATGCCGACGAGGCTTACTACAAGAAGGAGGGAGAACCCCTTTTCTCGTGAGTTTCGACTTTCTCTTTCTTTCTTGTTCTCCGAGTCTCATTCCCTCGCTTCGATAGTTCGCACATGCTCGATCTCTCTGAGGAGTCGAAGGAGGAGAACATTGAGACCTGCAAGAAGTACTTTGAGCGCATGGCGAAGATCGACCAATGGCTCGAGATGGAAATCGGTATCACCGGTGGAGAAGAGGATGGTGTCGATAACACCAGTGAGTTCATTCCTTGCGTGTGTTTCGCTCGTTGCTGACTTGTCTTTCCGTAGGCGTCGACAACGCTTCCCTCTACACCCAACCCGAGGACATCCTCGACATCCACAACGCCCTTGCCCCCATCTCCCCCGCCTTCTCGATCGCCGCCGGTTTCGGTAACGTTCACGGTGTCTACAAGCCCGGAAACGTCAAACTCCAACCCGAACTCCTCGCCAAGCACCAAGCTCACGCTCACGAGCAACTCAAATCTGAGAACCCCCTCCCCATCTACCTCGTCTTCCACGGAGGATCTGGATCGACGAAGGAAGAGATCAAGACTGCGGTTGAGAACGGAGTCGTAAAGATGAACGTCGACACTGACTGTCAATGGGCTTACATGACTGGTCACCGAGACTACTTCCTTAAGTACCAGGACTACCTCAAGACCCAAGTCGGTAACCCCGAGGGTCCTGACAAGCCCAACAAGAAGTACGCCGATCCCCGAGTGTGGGTTCGTGAGGGAGAAAAGACGATGAAGGCTCGTTGCCAAGAAGCTCTCACCGATCTCCACGCCAACAACACCATCTAAGTTTGATAGCCTCTCTCTCTGTGATTAGTCCCCCTTTGTTCTTTTACCCGCCTCTCTCTCCCCTGGTCTACCTTGAAGTTGACTCGGTATTTTTACCCTCTCGACTCTGCTCGAAAATGAAAACTTGAACAAGTTTGTCTCTCTCTCTAGTCCTCTCTTGGCGCATGATATCGAGAGAGTATAGCAGAGATTGTCACCCAGAGCGAGAGAGTTGAAGATGAAAGAGGAGCGAGTTTGTTCAGACTCGAGTCACTTCGAAGTTTCGAAAGTCGAGTCGCAGATTTCGCGCACTCGATTCGGATTCCTCTCTATTCGAGCCCTCTCGCATATCAGCGTGATCAGAAACCCGTTGCAACATAGCTATTCAGCAAAGCTACCACAGTGAGTCCAGCTTAATTTTGTTTGCTCCGTCGCACCTCGAATCCCGATAGTAATTTCTTGTCCCGGCACGAGATCGATGAAATTGTCCGTCAGGCTACATTCGTCATTCGCTCTGAGCACGATACCTTTGACTGGTCGAGCCGCTTCGAGGGTGACGGTTTGGTCCGTGATTGACAATTCGACTTTCAGATCAATCGTTTCCTCATTCGCGAATTCGAGATACTTGAAGCTAGAGCGGGTACAAGCCGTCGTCAGGTACGGACTCAAGAGAGAGCGTAACAGAACGACTTACGGTTCAGGCCACGCGAATGTCCTCGAAACGAGATTTCCCTGTTTGTCAAACAATTTCGCTGAAATGACAATGTCGTTGACCTTGCCTTCCTCTTGCGCCAGTTCGATCTTGTGAAGCTCAGTTGCGCGGTTAAAAGGGATGTCGACGTCCTTGTCCTTGCTCAGAACCTTCTTTCCGCTCTTCAACTCGAAACCTTCGACAACGAGTTTCGCATCAAAGGATTCGAGGCGCGAGTTGCTCACCCAGAAGTCGACAAAGGTATGATCGGTGGATTTGCTTGCCGAGTAAGGGTCGGGAAAGGTGCGTTTCGTGTAACGTTTCGATCCGAGAGCGATTGGTGCGAGAGCTCGTTTGATCGTGTAAAACTTGCGAAGACACCGAGGGGTCAGCGAAGCGAGGTTCCCGCGAGAGTCGAAAGACTCACAGAGGGTTTCGGTCGCAGGAAATAGTCAACGATACTCCAGGAAGTCGTCGGCCACTGGAGAGAATTCAAGCTCGGTCAACCAGCTAGAGCCGTGAATGTAGCGAGAGAGAGAAGCTCACTACGTCGTTCAATTGCCACACGAGAGCCCCGGAGCAGTACGCTTGTTCGATACCTCCCTTGAAGAGTCGTCTCCACGACGAGAATGCGGTTGAGAGAGCTTCGGCTTGAATGAATTGAGTTGCGTAGATGTAACTATCGAGCGAGTTGTCGCTCGATCGAAGGTTCTCGGCGATGCAGCTCGCAAGTCTTCGTGCTTGACCTCCAGCTACTCAAGACGATCGAGTGAGCTCAAGCTTATTCCAAATTTGCGAGAGAGATTCACCTTTGTTGTGGGCGTCCATCGTTCTCGATTCGGGATACGCTTCAGACTTGTCGCCGTCGAGAAAGTACTCAATCGTTCGCATATCGGGAGCGCCTTCCATTCCTGAACAAGCGGAGCAGATCGGCAAGAGGAATCAGCGCGAAAGGATTTGAGGAGTCGAGACTTGCCAAATTCTGATACGAATCTCCCGCTCAGTTTGTCATAATCCTGATAGGGAGCTTGTGACTGTTAAGTAATGAATCAGTCACTCAGCTCGACCTCGAGCAGGGAAAGTGGGGGACTCACACCATGCCACACGTCCCATTGATGAATATCGCCAACCGTCGGATCTCTCGTTGATGATCCCCCGAATGGAGAGCCTGGCCAGTAGAACGTGTTGCTGTTCTCCGCGACGATCGAAGGCAAAAGTCGTTCGTAGATCTCTCGTGCAGGGAAGTTCGTTTTCTGCGACGGTCAGCGAGCGTGAGGATTAGTTTGGCGTCGCTGAAGGACAAATTCTACGGCAATAGACTCACACTCCAGTCACCTATAGTTGTGATGGTGAGGAGTCAGAGAACACGGGTATGGAAAGGGAGACTCCGAGGGAAGAAGCAAACGCACCATCGTGATCATCTGGATCGTATTCAAGCTTTTCCGACTCGGCTACCTGACTAATCAGTATGCGAATACCTCGTCAGACTGATTCTGAAGTGTAGGAGCTGGGAAGAAAGCTCAGCACTCACTAATCTTCGTTATTTCCGGCTAACAAAGCGAGACAAGCATGATGGCGAAGACGCTTGACGTTCGCAATTGCCTCCCGTCGCACGGATTCGAGGAAAGGGGGATCGGCGGGATAAGCTCCACAAGCAAACATGAAATCTTGCCAGACGAGGATTCCGAGCGCATCCTAGAATCGCGAAGAATTAGTGATCGAGCAAGAAACTGAGGAAACGAGAAACACTAACGCAGATCTCGTAGAACTTTTCATCTTCGTAGACGCCTCCTCCCCACACTCTGATTATATTCTGATTCCCTTCAACGAGTAGTTCGAGCCATTTGCGATACCTTTCCTCCGTTGCATTCGAGAGAAAAGAATCGATCGGGATCCAATTCGATCCGCCGGCAAAGAACGGGATTGAGTTGACGCGGAAGCAGAAGCTCGTACCGGGAGCGTCGACGAGAGGTTCTTGAACGACTTCGAGACGACGGAATCCGACTTTGCGTTTAGCTTGATCGATCACGGCTCCCGTTTTCTGCAGTCGACATCAGGTCAGTGTCGTTAGAGCGGGGAGAGCGAGGTGACGTACCTCGTCAATGAGAGAGAGCTCAATTGAGTAGAGAGGCTGTTGTCCCATACCGGAGGGATACCACAACTCGACCTCGCGCTCATCTGCGAGAGACTTGATCATGACTTCGCTGTCGTCCGCATTGAGGGAGACCTTCGATACGACAACTCCAGCAGGATCAGACACTGTGACATTGAGCGACTGATCCGGAGCAGCGTCTGCGACTTTGTATCGAACCCGGAGGAAAGGGTTCAGATCAGAGTCGACGATCGCCTGAGGCCAACTGCGAGGAGATTGAGTTGAGCGACTCCGACGTCAATTAAGCTCATGAGTGACTCACAAGTCGTAGATGCGAGAGGTGTAAGTTTCGAGGCGAATTGGTCTCCATGGACCCGCTGAACGATTCTTCCTCAGCTTCTATTGAAGTTCTGTTCACTTTGAGACTAGCTTACCAGTCATGAGGACAGGACCCCAGTCCCATCCATAATTGTAGCCCGCTTTCCGGACGAACAGTCGAGAAGGATCACCGTTCCACGCAGGGGGATGGTTCCCTCGTCCAAGTTTTTCCTCCTCAATCTGTCGACCTCGTCGGAACGCTGAATGAAAGACGATGTAGAGAGTGTTGTAGTACTGGAGGTTCGAAGTGACTTGGATGCTGTTCCCCACGCGTTCCTTAGCTCACTCGAGCGAGTAGAACTAAGAAGAAAGCTTGTAACGAACCGATAAGGCGTGAACATGTTGTCCGCTTCGAGCACTTTTCGTCCGTTCACTATGTGTACGATCGTCTTAGCTTCGATTTGTTCGATCCAAGCAGAGAATTGACTCACGGAAGACGGTCGCGAAAGTATCGAGTCCCTCGAAGACCAAATCCGATTGTTCCCCCTCTCTTGGTAGCTTGTCCAGACTGAAATCACACTTGTACACCCAATCTTCCTCTCCTACCCATTGTACGAGCTATCGCAGCGAGCTGTGTCACAACGTTGAGGGAACCTAGGGTTTGTTGATCAAAGAGGGAAATGACCTCACCTCCTCGTTACGCTTCAGAAATGGATCCGGAATTTCCTTCACCTTCATTAGCTCTACGTGAACTTGGCTCGGGAACTGACTGCATGGCCGATACGTTGAGAGTGACGAGAGCTCTGCAGGATCGGATTCGGAGGTCGAGTGGGGAGGAACCTTGGACCATGACCACTGAGCGGTTGTGACATTGAGATCGAGGGTTCGCATGTAGGCAGGAGCGAGCGAGAGCGGCGAAAGAGCACAGCAGAGACGAAAGCTCGGAGGGAAAGAGGGGAAGAAAATCGAACGGCCCGTTTCATCTCGCTCGACGTTGCATGGACTCGTCTACTTACTGTCAGGATTGCGGCGTATGGGTATTCGTATGCGAGACCGGCGAAATCGAGCGACGACCCAGCTCGGCGACAGAAGATGGTCAGATGAATACCGAATAATTACTCTGCGAAACACTCAAAAGCCCGTGAAACCTCTACTTGATGTGCACCTTGTCCATCAAACCCGCCAGCTCGTCTTCCTCCTCCTTCTCTGTGACAGTCTCCTCCTTCTTCGGTGCCGCGGTGTCCTCCTCTTCCGATTCTACCTCTGACTCTCCCTCGTCTTCCTCCTCCTCCTCGAACTCCTCCAATTCATCGAGCTCATCAAGCACGTCCTCCTTATCATACTTCTGTAGAGCTTCCTTGATCTTAACATAGCATTCATCCTCCTCTTCTCCATAATTTCCGTTCAATTCCAACACCTCGAGCTTCTCCCCCTGTTTCTCGATCACTTGAGCCAACACGAGGATCGAAGGTGCCGACAATTCGTTCGATTGGAGTTTGAGAGTCGAAAGGAGAGGGGAGGAACCGGTCAAGAGGGTGTTCATGATTGAGAGACCACCTTTCGGTCGGAGGAGACAATCGGACAAGTTGAGGGTGTGTAATCGAGGCCAACTAATCATGCGAACTCAGCTTCAGCTACAGACTACTCCGAGCAATGTAGAAGCTAGAGGGAGAGACGCACGAAGGTAAACTCTTTGCGATCGCTCTCGAACCTTTCTCCGTCGCGGTGTTATCCTGTAAATCCAAGTACTCCAATTCTGTGCACTTCTGTAGGCCCTTGACGATCTGTTCAATTCCTTCCATTCGGATGCCGTTTTGAGGCATTCGAACTTCTTGGAGCGTTTCGAGGGCTGCGAAAGCTTTCGCGAAGGCAGGGGCTGATCCGTTCTCGAGTCGGTTGCGACCTAGAGGGACGATGAGCGGTCAGATCAGTATGCCATATAGATAGAGATTGGGAGAGGGACTCGCCGCAGACCAAAACACGCAAGCTCGATTTCCTTCCCTCCTTCTCAGCTTTTTGAGCATTCTCCAAGAGAGCGCCCGCAATCATTTCACCACCTTGAGGTCCCATACCATTGTTGTTCAATTTCAAGACTTGTAGAGCAGGCGCGTTCGCGATAAACTCCAACCTGTCGTGAGGTAACAGAAGGTTTTCATAAGCTTTTCGTAGAGAGCTAATGGAAACGCTCGTTACTCACATGGGTTCAGCGGATCTTCCTCCGAAGGCATTATCACTCAAATCGACAGAGACCAATTCGGGGAGGGTCAAGAGCGAAGTACAGAGCGCTCGAAGGGATTGAGGGATTTCGGAAATCAATCGACCCGTGAAAATGTCGGAGAAATCGGCAACCTGTTACACCGCTCCTCGTCAGTCAGGACACTTACAGAGTAAGTAGACGCTTATCGCAGAGGCTCACCTTGAGCGACTTCTTCTGCTCTAACACTTTGGCGACTCCCTCACACGCCTCTACTCCAAGCGTGTTACCCCCGAACCTGACCTCTTGCAAGTCCTCTACTTTATCTAATTGGTCCAAGTAAGGCTGGATCGATTCAAGCGTGTCAAACTTGAGGACGAGACCTTGAAGGGAATACACAGTTGAACTAGTATCTAAGTTCTCTCCTTCCCTGGTCAGCTAAACGAGACGAGGATACTAGCAGAGGACAGAGCACACGTACCGGGGTGTACTTGAGGTTCAGACATGACGAGATTGAGAGGTTGAAAGATGTAGGGAAGAGAGAGAGAGAAACGAGCGAACTCCTTCTCCTCCTCACCTCATTACGACTCGCTCTCTACAATGCAGTCACTCACTCAGTCCTTCAAGACTCTAACAACAGCGAGCGGGAGTCGTCAATCGATCATCCGAACCTTGGCGACTGCAGCGACTGAACAACCTTCTCCTTCTTCCTTCACTCCTACGTCGAAGCGAACGGGTGTATTGGCAAGGAAACATGGAATGACAGCTCTATGGCACACAGACGGTACTCGAGTACCCGTCACTGTTCTCCAAGTGCGTTTCCTCCTCCTCTTTCCTCTAACTCCTATTTCCTCCTTTGCTCACTACCTTGCTCGGGTGTGATTGCAGCTCGATTCAACTCAAGTCATCTCCTCTCAATCGTATCCGGCAACACTGAGAACTCCCGAACGTCACACCGTGATCGTAGGATGTTCACCTCGAAAAGACAAAACTACGAATGCGGCTCTACTGGGTCAATTCCAGAAGCATGGAACGGAATCGAAGATGAAGGTGGTAGAGTTTGAAGTGACGAAGGATGCGCTTGTACCGGCAGGTTAGTCGAGTTTCTTCAGTTTTCCTTTTTTTCGCGAGAGTCTCAAAGTCTTGACTCTCTTCCGGTTCGATAGGTACGGAGATTTCGGCAGCTCATTTCGTTCCAGGACAACACGTAGACGTACAGGCTCCTTCGTGAGTGTCCCCCGAGTTCACTCCGCAAGAGAAGGAGAAGATTCGAGTCTCATTCGGGTTTTCGTTTGAAATGCAGTATCGGTAAAGGGTTCCAGGGAGTAATGAAACGACACGGGTTCAGAGGACTGCGAGCAACTCACGGTACTTCTATTTCTCATCGATCTCACGGTTCAACGGGTCAACATCAAGTGAGTTTCGCACCTTTGTTTTCTCGGTTTTTGCCCATGCTGACTCGCGCCTCTTCTCGTCATACTAGGATCCCGGACGTGTCTGGCCCGGGAAAAAGATGGCCGGGCGAATGGGAGGCAAGAACGTAACCACTCAAAACCTTCAAATCGAGCGAATCGACACTGCGCTCAACGTCCTCTACGTTCGAGGAGCGGTCCCCGGTGCGCCTGGTTCGTTCGTTCGAGTGACGGATGCGTTGAAGAAGGTTGGATGGAAGGTGCAACAGAGGGAGAAGAAAGGGTTGGGGTTGGAGAAGGGAGAGGTTTTGGAAGGGATCAAGTCGTTACCGTTCCCGGTCGGTTCGAAGGAAATGGCGAAGGGTTGGCCGAGGGAAGTACAGAGGGGTCAGAGTCCAAAGTAGAGATGCGCAGGGAGGAAAGAAAAACTACTTACGAATCTGCTCGTCGCGAGAGAAGAGAGAGAGACGAGCACGGGGATTTCCTCGAAATTCGACTGGATGGCCTGAGGTCCTGCTACAGATCACAGATGTGTCACAAGCAATGTAGACCGCTCACTGCTTGAGTGAGTCGGAAGTCAAGTTTGCCCGAAAATAGCGAGTCGACCTCAGTCCCTTCCCTCACTCCTCCGAATCACCTCGATCTATCCTCAGCACTTTCGGAAGCTCGCTAAACCGTACATACAGAGCGCGAGCACAACTGCAGGAATCTTTGTTCTCGATTATTTGATTCGACTCATCTCCCTCTCACCTTCTTCCGCTCTCCTCATCCCGCATACAGTCTCGGAGTAGTGCACTATCTTCGCAATGGTAAGTCAAGCTCTCTACCGCCTCGATCTCCCTCTCGCGCTCGTCTACGAGGTTCCCGGCGTATCTTCGTCATCTCTCGCTTCCCCTCCTCCTCTCCCCTTCCTCCGACCCCGTATCCCGCTTACTCTAATCACTGACACAACGATTGGATCTGGTACAGGAACCTCTACAAGAAGGTCACTCTCCTTCGGGAGGAGGTAGGATCGACGATGATGAAACGATTGAAATCTCTCCGACTCCTACTCCCGTAGGACTACATCCGAATCACTTATCACCGCAAGCTCAAGGTCAACTCCAACAACAACAACACGGTGGAGCGCCGATGGAAGTTGATCCGCATCAGATTGTAGCGGTCGATGATGGTTCGTTCTCGCTTCTCGTCTCATCTCTTCAAAGCGGAAGACTGATGGACAAACGAAAACGATGCAACAGAAGCGTTTGCGAGTAAACATTTGTCGGATATGGGAGAAGAAGTAGAAGATTTCACGAGGTTTACTTGGAAATTATCGGAATATCGAAGGATGGACAAGAAGACGACTTCTCCAGAGTTCTCTTGTGGTGGTCATAAATGGTGAGTCTCATTTCTTCCTCACTCTCCTCGAGCGAAGAGCTGATCTCGTTTGCTGAGTGAATAGGAATATCTTGTTATTCCCGATGGGAAACTCGAACGGACAAGCGAACGATATGGTTTCAGTCTATTTGAATTACGGAGATCAGAAAGCGAGTGAAGGATGGCACGTTTGCGCTCAATTTTGTTTGGCGATTTCAAACCCGAATGATCCGACCGTTTACATTCAATCTCGTTCGTTCCTCCTCCCTCCCTCTTCGCGCCTTTCCGTCCGAGTGCTGATGAGATTACCTGGACTCGTCACGATGAGCAACAGAGGCCCATCATCGTTTCACGAACGAAGAACAAGATTGGGGATTCACTCGATTCGTCGAATTGAGGAAATTGTTCAGCGTGACGGATGGAAGGTCGAAACCGATTATCGAGAACGACGAAACCGTCATCACTGCGTTCGTGAGAGTGTTGAAGGATCCTACGGGAGTTTTGTGGCACAATTTCCACAAGTAAGTGCCTTTCCTGTCCCTGTCAAGTCGACGGGAGGAGGGTAACTTACACACCGAAGTGGTTCAGCTACGATTCGAAGAAGGAGACTGGTCACGTCGGATTGAAGAATCAAGGAGCAACTTGTTACATGAACTCGCTGTTACAATCTCTTTTCCTCACCAATACTTTCCGAGAAGTCAGTTCACTTCTCTCTCTTCTCTTGAAGCGAGGAACTGATCGACATATGCTTGATGATTGCAGGCTGTGTATCAAATCCCGACGGAAGAAGATACGACCGATACCGTTCCTTTGGCTCTTCAACGAGTTTTCTACAATTTGCAAACTTCGGATCAATCAGTCGGTGAGGAGATCTGCCGCTCCATCCGTTATGATTAGACCGTTATGATTAGACCAACTGACTAATGGTTTGGTGGATCGTTCTCAGGTACGACCGAATTAACGAAATCGTTCGGTTGGAAAGGGTTCGATTCGTTCCTCCAACACGACGTTCAGGAGTTCAACCGAGTCTTGTGCGACAAGTTGGAGACAAAGATGAAAGGAACTCAAGCCGATGGTGCGATCAAGAGGTTGTTTTCGGGAACGATGAAGAGTTATGTAAAATGTATCGATATCGATTTCGAATCGGCGAGAACCGAAGATTTCTACGGTGAGCTCACTCTTTCGTCATCCTGACCTCGTATCCTCTCACGCTGACTCCTGTCCGTGTCGCTCGCCAGACATTCAATTGAACGTCAAGAACTTGAAAAACTTGGAAGAATCGTTCAAGGATTACATTCAAGTCGAAACGCTCGAAGGCGAGAACAAGTACAACGCGGAAGGGTTCGGATTGCAAGATGCGAAGAAGGGAGTCATCTTCGAGAGTTTCCCCCCGGTTCTTCACCTTCAATTGAAGAGGTTCGAATACGATATGCAAAGAGATCAAAACGTGAAGGTGAGTGGCTCTTCCTCCTTCAGTTCATCCAACGTGGAACTGACTTGGCGTGTACATTCGCAGATCAACGATCGACATGAATTCCCTCTCGAAATCGACCTCTCTCCTTACCTCGATGCGAAAGCCGATCGATCCGAAACGTACAACTACAAGCTTCACGGAGTTCTCGTCCATTCGGGAGACGTTCACGGAGGACACTACTTCGTACTGATCAAGCCTTCTGCCGATGGTCGATGGTTGAGGTTCGACGACGACCGAGTCGTCCCCGTTACGGAACGAGAAGTGCTCGAAGACAACTTCGGAGGCGAATCGCTACTACCGAACGCGAATGGAGGAGGTTACCCTGCCGTCGCACCTCAACAACAGCAACAACCAGGAGGTCCGGGAGCGAAACCTCCCCTCAAAGGAGCGATGAAACGATTCACGAATGCCTATATGCTCGTCTACGTTCGAGAGAGTCGAGTGAACGAAATCTTGAAACCGATCTCGACGGAGGATGTACCGGAACACTTGAGGGTCAGGTTGGAGAGGGAGAGGAGAGATGCAGAGTTGAGAAAGAAGGAACGGGATGAACAGCACCTTTATTTGACCGCGAAGGTAAGCGCTTTCTCGCTTCTCATATCAAGATCTGCTGCTGAGCAAGACGTATCTCTGCAGGTCATTACGGAACACACGTTTGGTCAACATCAAGGATTCGATTTGGCGACTTTCGACGATCGAACAGTTCCCCAAACTGAACTTCCGACTTATCGAGTACCGAAAGCTCAAACGTACCTCGAGTTCCGTGCCCTCGTCGCTCAAGATAACGGTTGCAAACCTGAAGATATCCGATTATGGGTTCTCGTCAATCGACAGAACAAGACTGTGCGACCCGATGCTCCCGTATCTGATCAAGATCCTACCATGAGTGAGTTCTCCTCGGTCTCACTCAAGCGAAAGAGTGGAACTTGATGAGCGCTCCCTGAACAGCGATGGAGGTCGTTCGCGACAAGATGGCTTCTCGACAACAAGATCTCAAACTCTACCTCGAGCACATCAACCCTCAAACGAAAGCTGACTGGAGCGCTCAACACGGCAACGAACCTCCGATAATGGTTTTCGTCAAGCATTTCGACGTCGCTCATCAAACCCTCGCCGGAATCGGTCACTTCTACGTTCACCGAAACATGAAGGTTTCAGATTTGGCGAACAAGATCAACGAACGAATGGGATTCGGTCCGACGACTCCGCTCAAGATCTTCGAGGAGATCAAACCCAACATGATCGAATTGATGAAGATGAAAGCGACGTTCTTGCAAAGTGAGATTCAGGATGGAGATATCGTATGTTTCCAAGTCGACATGTCGGATCGAGAGTACGTCCTCTTTTCCGTTACTTTCGCTCGGTTCGTTACTGACTTGGAGTTTCGCGTCGTCTCGCAGACTTCAAGATTTGACGAGTCAACAAATGTTCACGAACCCGGTTCAGTTCTACGACTTTTTCCTTAACCGAGTTGTCGTCACCTTCCGACCCAAGTTCGATGATCCTACTCCTGAGAACGAGTTCTCAATCGTTCTCAGCAAGAAGAACACTTACGAACAGGTGCGTTCACGCTTCGTCTCCGTTCGTTTGGCTCAAGTGCTCATCTTCTCGCTTCATTCAGATGGCGATCAAAGTCGGAGAGAAGTTGAAGCACGACCACCTCAAGATTCGATTCACTCAATCGAACGGAGCGAATGGAAACCCGAAAACGATCGTTCGAAGACAAGCGAATCACTCTGTCGCCGAATTGATTCAACCGGGCTACATGACGACAAGTACGAACTTGCTTTATTACGAACTTCTCGAAGTCAGCATTATCGAACTCGAGACGAAGAAGAGCCTCAAGATCACTTGGGTCGGTCCGACAAACAAAGAAGAGGTACGTTATCGTGGAATCAGTCTATGTTGCTCAGAGACTGATGTAGCGACGTCCAACGTACAACAGGGCGTTCACTCGTTCCTACTACCGAAGAACACGAACATGCACGACGTCGCTCAGGAATTCCTTCGAAAAGAAGTCAAGTTGAACGCTGCGGCCGGTACTGGTCAAATCCGAATCTTCGAACTTTCATCAGGTCGATCACAGAAGTTCTTCGGCGGTAACGAAGTCGTTAGGGATATCTCGGAATCGACCGAGTTGTTCGCAGAGGAGGTTTTGATCGAGGAGGAAGAATCGAGGGATAATGAGCGAATCGTCCAGGTCTATCACTTCAACAAGGACCCTTCGAGAGCACACGGTGTTCCCTTCAAGTTCATTCTGCGACAGGTGAGCTTGCTCTTCTCGTCATACTCGGAATCTTCCGAGACTGATCTTTCCTCTCCGCTCTGAACAGAATGAACCTTTCTCCGAGACGAAGAAACGATTACAAGCACGAACCGGAACGAACGATAAGGATCTCGCCAAGATGAAGTTTGCCGTCGTTCAACCTTCGATTTACACGAAACCTGCTCCCGTTCAAGACAGTGAGTCGAGAGTCTCCTCCAATTCCTTGCTCTCGTACTAACCACGCTCTTCGCCTTTTCCAGCTGATGTACTGTTCGATCACAAATGGGCCGACGAGGATCTACTCGGAATGGACCACATTGATAAGAAACGATCAGTTGGCGAAAAAGGTGTTTTCATTAGTGCGTCCTCCTTTCCCCATCTCGCCTCACTCTCGGCGCTGACTCATCTCGTCCCTCTCTCGCAGGATGATCGCTTCATTCTTCCTTTCGCTCGATTCCTCTTCTCCTCGCGCGCAGTAGTCTTTCCTTTCCTATTGGTTCTTCGACTCTTTCGCAGCGCTTACCTGCTACACGCCCCTCCCGACACTTGTCAATCGCACCTCCCCTCTTCCTTCCATTCTTGTTCAGCTAGCTTTGATTGTAGTAAAAAGTCTTCTCTTTTTTCTCTTTGTGAATTCCTCTTCCAGCAAGATAAACCATTTGATCCTCTAGCTCGTCGTGAGACCGGCAGCTTGTGCGAGAGGAGAAAAGACAGGTCTGATTGCGACTTCGTAGGAAAGACAAAAACACAGAAAGGACAAAAAACGATACATTCGGGAGAAACTCGAAGATCAAGGGTTCTTCTCGTTGCGGTAGCGATATTTTCCGTTCGCTTGTCTGTTCACAGTAACGAGATCGAGTCAGCACGAAGACGTACACGATTCAAATTGTGTTGGACTTACTCGGCTTCAATGATTTTATACTTTTCTTGTTCCGCTTTCTGCTGTTTAGCTTTCGCATTGATCTTTTCGGCTTGCTGAGTACTTGGGAATCCTGCACAATTGGAGAGAGGAGGGAGGAGTCAGCGTCTGTCTTCTCCGATCGGATTGGAGGGAAGAGAGACGAGGACGAACCCATTTGCCAGTAATCGGGAGGTTCAGGAACGGCTGTGCAACGATCAGGATTCGTCAGACGCCGATGTACGAGAACGTCAGACGAGAACCTGAACTCACTTCTCTGAGCAGCTCGATGTCTACCGTCTTGTTGCATTCGCTTTTCAGCTTCGGCCGCTCTCAGATCCAAGTACCCCCCTTTCGATCTGGATTTCGAGGTCGAAGCGGCAGTAGGCGGATCCGCATGCTTGCAAGGACCGACTGGGACTGGCTCTTTCTTGCGATCGTAGTACTGCAGAGGCGGAGGAAGAAGATCAGAGAGAGATTCGACTGCGTAAAGACGAGAGCGAACTCACGGCTTTACAGTTTCCACACGCTTCAGCTACCATTGATTGCCGAACCGCTTTTCTCCGTTCAGTCTGTTTGAAAGCGTGTTTCTCGCCTTGATTTCGATCCGGGTTCAATTCGACTTGAATTCGAGGTGATGACTTGCTCGCTTTCCTAGAATCACCGCCACGTTAGCGGCTCCGAGAGGGACGGTTCAGTAATGGATGAGGGTGACTCACTCTTCTCGAATTTTGTTAACCTTTTCATGTCTCTTGATCGCGAGTTTCTTGATCCACAACCTCCTCGCATCTTCATCCGCCGAACCCATCGGCATCTCTCCGAGAGAGTCCGAGCCCGATTCTCCTCTCCCAATTACAGGTTTGACATCCTCTTCTTCCTCTTCTGCGTCCTTGTCGAATCCAGTAGCTTCGACACTTTTCCGAGATCGTTTCGAAGTTCTTCCGTCGTCCTTTCCATCACTCTTTCGTTTTTGTTTCTGTTTCTTCTTCGGCGAAGGAGATTTCGAGCTATCTTTACGTCGTTGATTTGTCGATCGATCATCTGCGAACGGATCATCGTCGTTATCTTCCTCCTCCTCCTCTTGTTTCACGACAACTTCTTTCCCCTTTCCCTTGTCTGATCTCCTTGCTGAGCTTGGAACAGAAGGTGCTCCCCCTCCCCCTCGAGGCGAGAAGAGCAATCCCCTACCGACATCATCATTCACTTCAGCTTCACTTTCCGTTTCCCTCCTCGTCGTCGACGGTCGAACTACTTGAGCAGAAGGAGGCATCGGGAAACTATTCCCTTTGAGCGGCGAGGAAGAAGGTGAACGAGATTCCGAGTTTTGCGAGTATCGATTAGGGGAAGGTTGGAAAGGAGAACGAGCAGAGGTAGAATGCGAGGGGTCCTCCACGACGGCAGTGATTGCTTTCCTCTGCATTCTCGCGGCGTAAGACGGCGAGAATGGTGGTTTCGGATCGAGAGCTGTCATGGAGGGATCATGAGAAACTGCCGAAGTCCTTCGAAGGGGCGATTTCTTTGTCGGTGAAGCTAGTTTGCGAGGTGAACGACTCTCCGTTCGAGAATTCGGACGAGAATTTGATCGGATCGTATCGGGTTCGAGATCGTCGTCTCCAGTCGACGACTTGAGCGTATCGGGTTCAGGTTCGAGTTGACTCATCGTCGCGTCGGATCGAGGGACGAGAACTGGTTCGAGTTGAGTATCATCGACGAGAATGACAGGTCCCGATTGACTCTTGCTGGGAGATTTCGGAGTTTGACGCGAAGAGGGAGAGCCAGTCGATGCGCCGGGACGAGGAGTCGATGATGCTGCTGATGAGGAGGAGGACTTTTTCTTTTTCGGTGAGAGGAGGTTCCAATTCTTCTTCTTGGAGGTTGAAGGCATTCCGTTGACGACGGTCGGCTGAGGAGATCGTTCGGGAGAAGCTGGGAGTTGGGTTTCGCCTGTGACCAGGGCCGGTTTCGTGGTAGTTTGAGCGAGGAGTGGGTTCCGAGTTTCGGATTGAGGTCGAGCGGGAGAAGCTGTTGTTGCTGAGGAAGTAGGAAGTTTCGGAGTCGATTGAGCCTTTGACGACGACGTGGGAGCGAGAGTAGCAGAGGAGGTCGGAGTTGCTTTAGCGCCACCTTCTCTCAAGATCCTCCTCCGTTTCTTAACCAGCGCTTTCGTTCCCGTCGGTGTTCCGGCCCCTTTCTCCTTCCCCTTCCCTTTACCAGAGCTCTTGGTTTTCGTAGCAGCTTCCTTCTCCTCTTCGTGTTGCCCTACGGTTTTCTTCGTCTCCTCTGTCCAAATCTTCCATTCCTCCAACCTATTCCTCGCTCTCTTCTCCGCGTCTTCCAACGTCTCATACCTCTCTTTCAAGGTTCCATCCTCGATCCACGGATGATGAGACCTCATCGTTCCATCCGAGTTCAACCCGTTCGATGGTAATCCCTCGAAATGTGGGAATTCGTCAGAAGGGTAGATCGGTAAAGGAGGATGAGGAGTCAAGGATGAAGGATTCGATTCTTGTAGACCGGGGAGAATTGTTTTGCACCAGGTTTGGGGTTTATCGAATTTCGAGGTGTCGTCGAGATAGACGCGGTGGAGACCTGGGTATTGTTTCAATTGACGGAAGGAAACTGAGGAGAGTCGGGCAGAGGAGGAAGATGTGGGAGGTAGTGCGGCGGAGGTCGATGCAACGGTAGAAGCTTGAGTGATGGGAACTGCAATGGGAGTAGAGACTCGGTTTGAGCTGACGGGAAGAGCTGAGGTCAGATCGGTTTGGTCGACGATGGGCGCAACAGCCGGAGAAGGAGAAGGGTTGCGAGCTTCGACGGCAGTGCGAGGGATTGTAGGTGGCGAAGGACCGAAGACGTCGGAAGTTGCAGCTGCAACGGAGGGATCGAGGACGGAAGTCGATTGTTGAGCTGTGTTTGCGATCGGTTCGAGAGATGGTCGATTCGAGCTGGAAGAGGGAGCAGGAGCCGAATATCGAAGGAGAGATGGCGCGACAGGAGAAGCTTTCGGAGTTGAGATCGATAGTTTGGATCTACTAAATTTCGAGTGAGCTGGAATGAACCTGAATCTTGAAGGATGCAGCAAAGTCCACTCACTTTTTAAACGTCCGAGCACTGGAGGTTTCGACAGGACGAGGAGAAGATCTTGAAACGGGCGCCGGACTCGGAATAGCGATCATTTGTTTGATGTTATCGAATTTCGACTCGACGAGCTTGAGTCTTTCGATTTCTTCTTGAGCGTCTTCGATCGCGACGAGTGCATCGTCTCTTTCAGCCGTGACTGTTTCGAGTTTAGATTGGAGATGTTCGAGTGTCAAGACGAGTTGATCGTAATTTTGTCGTCCTCCCTCGATTTCCTCCTCCATCTTCTTTTGCGCGTCTTCCATCTCGACGATGACCTCTTCGAGTTCCCCGATTCGATCATAGAGTCCTGAAGTCTCTTCTGCGAGTGCAGCTACTCCTTCTTCATAACTTTCCGTCAAACCTCCCTCCCCTTTCTCCCTTTCCGCAATCTCAGCTCTCCTAATCGCCTCTTCCGCTTTCCTATCGGCCTCTTCGACCCTCGTCCACATTCTCGTCTTGTCCTTCTTCGCCTTTTCGATCACATCGACATGTTTCTCATGTTCCCTCCTCAACCAATCGAGTTCTTTCCTCACTTCCTCTACCTCACTCCTCAGTTTCAGGTTCTCCCGTTTCCTCTCGGCGTTCCTTTGCGCGTGTTTCGTTTCAGAGTAGGATGAGGAGGTTTGTGTGTATTGAGTGTCCTCGATAGGCAGGGAAGAACCAGCGGCGGCGATCGAGGAAACGGGAACGACTCGAGCGGCACCATGCAACATGACGAAATCTTCGAGGTGGTCGAGTGAGGCGAATCCAAGTACGTTCACGAGCGCCGTGAGGCGCTCCCTCTCTTCTATAGACGGGCGAGAGAGCGAGTTAGCGAACAGTTGACAGAGAGAGAGAGGAGAGGAGAGGGAGAACTTGCCTTGTAGTTCTTCTTCCGTCATCGTGACTGCCATTCTATCTAGTAGTTGATCATTGACGAGGTGGCGATATGGGTCGGCGATGAGTCAGGAAGAGAGAGGCGAGAAGATGAACAGAAACGCGACCTTGTTTCCTCTCTTCCACCACCTCTACCAGACCTCGCCTTACTCGGTAACCAACTCAAGTTCAACCAGGACCCCATCAGACACGCGACCAACCTCCACGACAGGCTTTGAAAGCGAGAAAAGGAAACCCAAAATGTCATTCAACTCTCCGGTTCAACGGCCAGACATCAAACTCAAACTGACCTGTGTAGGGGACGGTGGAGTTGGGAAAACTTGTCTCTTGATCGTATACTCTCAGAAGAGATTCCCTACCGTGAGTCTTTCTAGCTCTTTGAACTTGTTTGCGCTCGCTCGCTCGCTCGAACCTCGCAGTCTCTGCTCACACCTTTGCTTTGAACGGGATAGGATTACGTTCCGACAGTGTTCGAGAATTATGTATTGAACAGAGAGTACGAGGGAAAGATTATAGAGTTCGCATTATGGGATACAGCTGGACAAGAGTACAGTTTTTCTTTCTTTCTTCTCCCTCGCTAACCTCTAAACTGATGACCTGGTTCGCTCGTCAGGGAATACGATCGACTAAGACCCTTATCCTACCCCGAAACGGATGTCATTTTCATTTGTTTCGCCGTTGATTTCCCCGTTAGTCTCGAAAACATCGAAGACAAGGTACCTCTCCTCTCTCCCATCTCTCCCTCTCCCTTCTCACTAACTCCTCTCGTCGACGTCTCGTCACGTGTAGTGGTATCCCGAAGTCGCTCATTTCTGCGAAGGGATTCCCTTGATCCTAATCGCGACCAAAACCGACCTCCGAACCGATTCCCGCGCTCTAGATCTCCTGAAAGCGCAAGGACGTCACCCGGTAACGACGATGGAAGGTCAAGCGGTTGCGAAACGGATAGGAGCCAAGTATGCTGAAGTGAGCGCGATGACGGGCAAGGGAGTCGAGGAGGTGTTCGATTTGGCTTTGAGGGAGGCATTGAGAGGGAGAGGAGGAGGGGGAGGGGGAATGAAATTAGGGGGACTCGGTGGTGGAACGTCGTCGGGGTCGAGAATGGGGAAGAGGAGAGGGAAATGCTCGATTCTCTGAGCAGACCTTGCGGAAGAAACAAAAAAAAACAGACACTTTTCTATCCGATTTTTTCCCCGAAAACACCAGCTTCTTTGTCTCTGTTCCATATTGTACAACTTTTTATGGCCTTAAGGCTTGATATTTGATGCGCAAACTTTCGCGAAAGTTTCATCGCGTCGGTAAATCGATTTCGTTTCGCCGAGTTGACCGATTCGTGCTCTCCTTCGCTCTCGCTACTCTCAGTCGATCTTCGTCTACGTTCCTCGACAGGATGTCTTTCCTACAGCGAGGCTTACGTTCCTCCCTCCCAATTCGCTCGCTCCCCCACTTCCTACCTCAAACCAGCTCCTTCGCTACCGTCTCTACTCCTCGGCCTGACTCCAAGCTACGTATGATTATTCTCGGTGCACCTGTACGCCTCCGCCGCTCTCTCATCCGTCTCTTCAACAATTGCTGACATTCTTTGGCTTAATGCGTTCAGGGAGCAGGTAAAGGGACCCAATCCGACTGGTTACTCCAGAAATACTCTATCGAAACGATCGTAGTTGGACAATTACTACGGAATGAGATTGTGAAAGGAACAAAGTTGGGACAGTTTGCGGAAAAGAAAATGAAAGCTGGAGGTACATCGCTGCTCTCTTCTCTCCCTTCGAGCGAGCGAGAGCGAAGGGAAGGGTGAGGCTGATATGATGTGAGATGCGGGTATAACAGAGCTGCTAGCGGATGATATTGTGTTGGATTTGGTCAAACCGGAAGTGGAGAGATTGAAAGATAAAGTGAGTTTTCATTTTTCCGCTCTCTCGCTCCATCGTTGACCTGACCGAGATCCTCGCTTCCTGAAGGATTGGTTCGTCGTTTTTCTTGTCCCTCTCCATCCTAGGCGCTCTCCCGCGTAAACCCTGATCTCTCGATTGCTTCAAGGATCCTCGACGGATTCCCTCGCAAAGCGTCCCAAGCGGTCCTACTAGACAAACTCCTCTCGAACGATAAAGAATCTCTAAACTTTGTTGCGAGTCTCAGAGTACCGGATGAAGTGATTCTCAAACGGATAGAAGGTGAGTACTCCAGTTTCCTACTTGTTTCATTTTCCCGATTCGTTCCTCTGAACCCGAGTTGATCGATTTTCATGTGAGCAGAGCGCTTCATTCATTTACCTTCAGGGAGAACCTACAACGTACGACTCAGATCTGACCAATCGAGATGAGGAAAGAACCCTGACCGATTTGACGATTCTGTCGTAACTAGCTCTCCTTCAATCCTCCAAAAGTAGCCGGTAAAGACGATGTAACCGACGAACCCCTCTCCCAACGACCCGATGATAATGCCGTGAGTCTCCGTCCTTTCCCTCTTCTCCCGCACAAAATTTCTGACCCAACCCTCCTTCATTGATCTCGTTTGATGATGCGGAACAGACTACATTCGCAGCCCGCTTGAAATCGTTCCACGAAGAGAACGAGCCGTTGTTAGCGCACTACGAAGGAGCCGTTTTGAAGTTTGAAGGCAGGAGTTCGAAAGAGATTTGGCCGAAATTGGAGAAAGCGATCGAGGAACGAGTGAGTTTTCTTTCGTCTCGTTCTCCGCCGTCTCAGCATGATTGCATCGGAGTTGGTAGATGTTGAGGAGGTTGTCGAGCAAGGGACTGACGTTGGTTGGTTGATGTGACATAGTTCCCGAATTTGAAGAGACGGTAGAAGATTAATCGGTAGAAGCTAGAAGCTGTGAATTATCCATATCGACATGCACATGCACAAAACGACAAGGCGTCGTAGAGAGAGGCTGAGTCGTTCCGAAGGATCTGTCGCAAGCTGATCGGAGCGGAGACTTGGAATCGCTCGCGAGTGAGCTCTCGAGAAAAGGAGAGGGGGAATAAATTGGCTATTCAGCATCTAAGTTCTAACAGGTTACATCTGCGTAGAGTTCGAGAGTCGATTAGCGTCCGCTACAGACTTCGACCGGAGAAGAGAGTTGACTTACGAAATCATCATCGGGATCAAAATCGTTCGCAGCAACATCATCATCCAACGCCTCTCCAAACGACGACAAATCTTCCTTTCCTCTCGCAAGTGCTTTCCCTGCACCAAGCGAAGGTTTCCCTCCCTTTCCATTGCCACTCTTCGCGAGTTTCTCCTTTTCTTCGACAACTTTCGCGATCGCTACTCGAACTTTCTTGGCTTCTTCTGGTTTTACGGGTCCGAGTAATGATCGAGCGAGATGCTCGATCAGATAGGGGAAGTGGGAGGAGGAAGAGTGTTTCTCGATGAGAGAGTCGGAGAGTGCTTCGGCGAGAACGGTGAAATCTTCTTTCGAGGAACAGTTCATCGATAAGGGATCATCTACACCGTACGAGTGAATCGTTAGCGTGTATCTCTCTCTCGGATGGTAAGGAGAAGGGAGGGGAAAGGGGAGGGAACGAACTGTTGAGGGAAGAAGCTCCGAAGAGAGTCGCGGCGGAATCCATATCAGCAGCGATTTCGGCCGCACGGGTACGAGCTCGTCGAGCATTAGGGTCATTATCAAGAGCCTATCATCTCTCACCCAGCTCATCAGTTACAATAGCCAGAGTAAATGAGAAAGAGTTGAGTTTGCACTCACTTTCTGTTCCTCCTCTTCCAACCTCTTCCTTTCCGCCTCTTCCTTCTCGGCAATCTTTTTCTTGACCGCTCCTTTATTCCTCATTGACCCTACGGCGGCAGGATTCGGTGTAACTTTTTTCGGTTTATCGTCTTCGTCCGAGTCTGAAACGTCCCAATCGTCTTTGACGTTGTCATCGTCACTCGCGTCTTCGTCAGCGTATTTCGATTTCTTCGCGGCTACGACGGGGACTTTGGGAGGAGGTGCAGCGGGTGCTTCTTCGTCCGAGGATGCGTCTGAAGAAAAGTTGAAAGAAGTAGATCAGCGGGACGCGATCTAGCGAGTAAGCGTAGCGAAAGGAACAATGTGCAGCTTACCCCAGTCGCTTGGCATGGTTGATGAGAGCTGGCGGGTTGATGAGAATTGCAAGAGACTCGACGCTCATCATTCGAATCCATCTTTTGATCTCTTGCTCCTCACTTACAGTCTCGAGACCACCACAGAAGAGCTCAACGGATAGCCAGAAGTCCATACTAGCCGAGCTCCAGTCGCACCAGCTCCCGTTCATCGAGTTCCGGAAGTCTCATCTCGCCTCCCCTCCCAGCCTCACCCAACTCTCGAATCAATCGAATGTCGAACCTACCAGGATCACCTCTCGTGAACCCTTTCCATCGTAGAAGGGAATCTTCGAAGCCGACCTCGATCAAGTCTACGAGTTCGAGTTTGGTAGATCGCGACGGATTGGAAATCGTTACTGTAGGAGGCTCTGACGGGGATCAGGAAGGTGCAGTACCGCTAGAACTCGTAAGCTTCGATCCTATCTCCTGTCTCCCAGCCCTCAAGACAGGAGACGGAAATATATCGCCAAGTAACACGACTGACCTTCCTTCGTTCTCTCTCTCTCTCTCTCGCTCGAATAGCTCCAATCCGTCTATTACTCGAACCCACTCTCACCGCCTCCCGATCAAGTCTCGTTCGACACCTCTATCACTCCCACAAACACTTCGAATCCTCAAGTCTTACCTCGTACCTCAACCCCTCCCGTCCCAGCTTCTCCCTTCCCCTCTTCCTCTCGTCATTCCCGCGAGATCTCCATCTCCTCGAATTACGCACCTCACCAAGTCCCCGACTGGCCGCGTGCCGTTAGCTTCACGACGAGAACTACGTTCCCACCCGTGAAGAAACTCTCGAGACAAGCGAGAAGGAGAATCCTTGTAACGGGTGGTGCGGGGTTCGTAGGGTCGCATCTGGTAGATAGGTTGATGTTTATGGGTCATGATGTCGTCGTGTTGGATAATTTCTTTAGTGGGAGTAAAACTACTTTGGCTCATTGGGTGTAAGTTCTCTCTCTTTTCCCTCTCCCTACTCTCAAGCTGAATCACTCGAATCGGGTGGATTGTACAGCGGTCATCCGAATTTCGAGCTCGTACGAGGAGACGTTGTCGAACCTCATCTAATTGAAGTGGATCAAGTCAGTCTTCTCTCTTCCTAGCGGTTCTCCCGCTAGACGGTTCGGATAGACTGACGAATATATTTACCATAGATCTATCATCTCGCCTGTCCTGCTTCTCCCAAAGCGTACCAACTCAATTCGATCAAGACGTTGAAGACTTCTTTCATTGGAACGATGAATTGTTTGGGATTGGCCAAGAGGGTGAAGGCGAGGTTCTTATTGTCGAGTACTTCTGGTACGTCGTTTCCATCTATCTCTCGGAGTCTACTCTCGTTGGGGAGGAACCAGTTTGGCTGTACCCTTCGTGGCATTCGCCACGCCGCTCTCGAAGAAAAGTGATACTGAGTCGCCCTTTTCAACGTTTGAACAGAGGTCTATGGTTCCCCCGACGTTCACCCTCAACCCGAATCCTACTGGGGTAACGTGAACCCGATAGGACCTCGAGCCTGCTACGACGAAGGGAAACGAGTTGCCGAAGCCCTCACGTACGGTTACGCCCGACAAGACGGAGTCGACGTCAGAGTCGCGAGGATCTTCAATTGTTTCGGTTCGAGGATGAGCACGGACGATGGGAGACTCGTTAGTAATTTCGCGGTTGCCGCGTTGAGGGGGGAACCGTTGGAGATTTATGGGGATGGTCAATCGACGAGATCGTTGATGGTGAGCCGGTCTCAAAGCTTCATAAGCAACGTGAACATATCGCTTATACTTTCTTGGTCGGGTTTGCAGTTTGTTCACGATCTCGTTTCAGGGTTGATCGCGTTGATGGGTTCGAACTATTCCGAATCCCCCGTCAATATCGGTACCTCGGACGAAGCCACCGTTGAACAATGGGCACGAACAATCCTCTCCCTCGTGAACGAGATGCGTCGAAACGGGACCGTTCCTCCTTTACCGGAAGGGAGGAAAGAAAGTGAAATTGTTTTCGTCGATAAAGTCGTCGATGATCCACCTAGGAGGAGACCGGATACAACTTTGGCGAAGGAAGTAT
This sequence comes from Sporobolomyces salmoneus, assembly GCF_050403485.1. Taxonomy (NCBI): domain Eukaryota; kingdom Fungi; phylum Basidiomycota; class Microbotryomycetes; order Sporidiobolales; family Sporidiobolaceae; genus Sporobolomyces; species Sporobolomyces salmoneus. The sequence continues at coordinate 174,462 of NW_027481152.1, read as the reverse complement.
TGAATTGGGAACCGAGGTGGACCGTGACGGCGGGTTTGGAGGAAACGATTAGGTATTTCGTTACTGTTTTGAGTGAAGGGGAAAACTAAAAGGAAAGGTATTCAGTTACATGGTTTTGGTTTGATGCTCTGCTGGATTGTTGTTGCTATACTACATTATACCAAAGAGTAAGACTGCGCGCTTGCTGTCGCCGAAGCCTTCCTCGCTCAATGTGATCAAAGCTCGCTCTTCGTCCTCGAGTCGCGCGTGACTCGCGCAAGTAAATGGGGAACAGTCAACTTCACTTAGCTTCACAAGTACCCTCAGTGTCAAGTAGGAAGCGTGGAGAAAGTCCGACCGCTCGCTGAAACCGCTAGCTGAAACCGCTCAAAAGGTGAAAAGCGTTCGAAAGAGAAACAGCGAGTAATGGGAAGAAACGAGAAGATACTGGCGACGGAAGCGCGAACGTGAGTTTGACCTGTCACGCTAGCTGTCGCGCCAAACCTAACCACACCGCGAAACGCGAGGAAAGCTGGATTTACGATTTCGTTTCGGCATTGAGCTCGTCAGTACCCTATCACCACATCGGAACAAGGCCTCTCTCTTCCCCAAGCGTGATTAGAGCGTGTATATCCGGGTGCTACGAACAAGGGGAGACAAACGGAAAAACTAGAACAGGACAAAAAAGGGAAAACAGAAAAACAATCGAGTCCTCTCTCACATACCGCGCCGGATACCCTTTCAAAGTGACCTGATCCTACTCCTCCATAATTTCCTCCGAAGTCACTTCACTTCCTCACGCTTCTCCTTCGTTGTCTCGACCAAAATTTCTTCGAGATGAAAGGGTCTTCATTGATCCTCCTTTGCGCTTCGAAAACAAGCTCAATTCCACCTGATCGACACTCCTCGATTACTCGTTCAACTTCTACAAGCATTTCTGACGATTCGATTCGTGAGGGGCGAAGCGAGAGATCGAGATAAATCGATTTGAGGAGCGAGGTCTTCGATATTCGAGATATGGCGATGAAGTTTGTGAGCTTTTGAACAGTCTCTATCGACGGCGAGAATGAGGTCCGGAGACGGAGGTGATGAATGGCAGCGAGAGCGGATGTCCGATCTCGTTTGAGGACGACGGGGCCAACATCGACCAGAGTCCGTGGCAGATACTCAGATAGAAGACCGTTCCTTCCTTGGAAGTAGATGTTCTCGCAAACATGGAGAGTATCGAGTTGTGGAAGGAGTTGCGATCGGCCGAGTGCTTCGACCTCCTCCGGGTGGAGAGGACTGAAGTTTGTAAGGCCCAGGACCCTCAGTGACGGGAGAAGACCAGGATTTAATAGCGTCTTGATGCAATCCAAAGATCCCTCATCGATGATGAGAGTGTGAAGGGAAGTGCAAGGGCCGGATACAGTGCAGTTGAAGGCAGACCCAAAAATGGCAAGGTCGACGAGCTCTGGACAACGTGTGGAAGAAGAGCCTGATCAGCGTAGTAAACAAGAGTGTTCGACGTCGACACTTACTCAAACGTCCAAGAAGGACTCCAACATCGACAGAAAACTCATGTATGGTGCGCTGAAGGAGAAGGGTTTCAACTCCTTTCCACCTCGACAGAAGGTCCTCGATAGAATCACATAACCAAAGATACTCGATGAGAAGCTCCTTAACTCCTAGAGTCTCGTATTCCGCTTTGACGAGGAGGTCGAGCTGATGCTGAGACTCGATGAAGACAATTTCAGCTAGCAAAGGTTGGGCAATCTCGCGAAACTGTCGAGACACGAGGGAGAGGGAGCAGAGAGTTCGTTGTCGTTGCTTGTAGGTGGTCGAATGGTAGGTATGAGGGACGGTCGCTTCGATGATGTCGCGGAGGAGTTCGGGAGGGAGCGAAGAGGATTTGTCAGTCATCGTGGGAAAGGCTAGGGGTGTCAAGGATTCACTCGGAGGATGTTCTGCTTTGGTCGCACAAGTCACAGCAACGTCAGACGTGAGAAACAGAATGACACGAGAGGGGTGGATCGGGGGGTATCCGATGAGGGTCGCTCACACTCACCAAGGGCGGTTCTAATTGACTTTACGAGCTTGATTTCTCTGTCTGGACCAAGCTGTGTCTACGATTCAAAGGCTTGAGGATGCGTCGGAAAGAGAACTTATTGATGAAAGCCGATTGCGGTCGACAGAGGTGGTGAGAGGCGGGAACCACTTGCTATGCCGACCCGAGCGACTGACCCGAAGCGTTTGCGAGTGATCCGAGTGCGGATCGAGTCGTGAGGGTGAGAAGTGGGAGGGAAAGGAAGCAATTCGATTGTTTCGGCTCGATCCGCCGCTCTCTTCAGGTGCCGAGTACTGGAAGTGCTCTCAGGAATCAAAGAAGAGCGCTGGACGCAGAGGTGGACGCGATCAGTACGAACAATGAGCACTGACACGAGTCCTTGAGCAGATTTCCCTTCGATCGATGTCCCGAGCTCTCGCTATCACAGCCTTTTGCTATCAAAAACATTTTGCGTCAGGAGCTGGCACGGTTGCAAGATGAGCTAGTCGAAGTGGGGCACGAGGAGAAGTAAGCTCAACCAATAGAATCGAAGGACGCTTCGCACGTTTCTCTCCTTCGTTCTCGAGTCGCGCGACTCGACGCTATCTCTTTCCCCCTCTGAACCTCCCTTCGGCAACTATGACTGAATCTACAATTACAAAACGCGCAGAACAATCATCTTGGGAGCCTCCTACGCCCACCTCGAGTCAAATCCGTTTCCATTCTCCTCCAAATCTCCCTGTTGACCACCTCGTGCTCCTCCCTCCTCCCCTCGTTCCGACTCATCAAGGCGATTCCCGACGAAGCTCGACGATATCAGAACTCGCCCACCCTTTCTACCCTACTCACATCCTCCCTCCTCTTTCTCTCCCCGAGCCCTCCCTCTCGACGAGCTATCACGTGCAAGATGCAAGACGCGAGGGTACGTCGTCCGTGAGCTGGGAAGAAGAGTACACGAAACGACCACGAAGATCCGCTGCGATCGCTGCAGCTCGTAACATCCCTCGACAACCCTCTCCGCTCGAACTCGAATCTGACGAGGACGACGACACGAGTTTCTCTCCGCCCCCTCTTGTTCCCAGTACTAGCTCCTCTACGTCAAGCAAGTCGACAGCGAAAGATAATGCTGGAGGAGGAGGAGCGTCGAAACGGAAAGTTTCGCATTCTCTGATCGAGCGAAGGAGGAGGGAAAAGATCAATGATTGTTTGGCGACCCTGAGGGAGACGGTGCCGAGCTTGAAGGAGGAAGGTGCGAGGAAGATCGCGAAAGCGAAAGAAAGAGGGAGGAAACGAGGAAGAGACGATGCGGGCGAAAGAGGAGGACTGCACAAGCTCGAGATCTTGCAAGTAAGCCGCATCTCCATTTCAAGTGATGTACTTTCCCAGTAGCTGACGATGTCTGGACTGCAGGGCACGATTGCGTATATTAGCGACTTGAGAGCTCGGATCGACGAGCTTGAACGACTCGACCGAAGAATTCAGGGTTCACCACGATCGCTCGACGAGGGTGGAACCGCAACGGAGCGTGACTCACCGACGTCTATCCACTCGCTCCGTCTGATGGCCGCTTCGACCATGAACAGTTCCGCATCGAGTTCGACCGGCTCAACTTCGATCTCAAATTCGCCTGAGGACGTTTTACCACCGATGGCCACGATGTCCAAGGAGGAAGCAGATCATGCTGCCAGCATGTTACTGTACTTTTCAACCTCTCCCGAATTGCGCCCCGTGCAGATGTGATCGCTTTTAGGGAGAATAAGAATCGACGAAGAGTTCTCGGGGTTCCTATGTTTTCGTTTCCCTACTTGTCCTTGTTGTTCGCGCATTCTAGAAGTAGCACATTGTCAGTGATCACCAGAGTCTCGTGTTATTTTAAGGCAGAGCCAGTGAGAGTACGAGCGAAAGAGCTGTGAATGAATCAAGATGAGTTTCACTGAAAATAAGATGAAGATGTAGTGTAAGTAAGAAGATCGAAAGAACGTGAGTGACTTGAATAGCTATAAGGTTCTATGGGTATGAAGCACTGAAAGAGATGTGGAAAAGTCGTACAAAAAGAAAACCAACTCGAACCTCCTAATCTATGCTCATTCTCGTCTCGCTCCTTCCTATCGCGCTCTGATTGTACTGAGACGAACCATAATTGATACCGGATGGTCGACGGAGACTTTGCATGTCCCCGTTCGCGTAGTCTTCGCGAGTAGGAGGCGCAAGGATCGAGGGTTTGTCGATTCGAGCATTCGATTGGGAAGAAGGACCGGGTAAGAATGTTCGGCCGCCATTGAACGCGTAACCCGGAACTAGAGACAAGTCGTTAGTCGTCAAGGGACTCGAGTTTGGAAGCTAGAAATGTGAGAAACTCACTTTTCTCTTTCAACCCTTTGCCAAAGTTACTCATGCACAAACCCGTCAAGACGAACGTTGCCAACAGCATGAGTAGCGCAACGACGGAGAAGATTGTGAGAGTTGCTTTCGCGGTAGCGTATCTTGGCCCGGCTTCTTCGGAGTAAATCCTTGCGAGCTTGTAGGCAAAGTAGGCCTGTAGCGGAGCATAGATCGAGTGAGTACTCGCGTAGATCGAGGAGATCACGCGGATGGGAACGGGGAACTCACCATTCCGGCAGCTTGAACGAGGAGTGAACCGTAGACCCCTATTCTCGATTCGATTCGAACGACGACCTAGCTCCAGTATGAACAGCGTCAGCGGTTACGACGGGCAAAGATAACACGACAGACTCACGGCAGTAAGCCCGAGCGCAAGCAGGATAACCGGTAAGGCGATGATAGTCAGAACAAATTCGACGGTTTTCGTCCCCGTCACGAGAACAAGGAACTGGATTTCGAACTAGATTACCGCACACGGTGAGTATAACGAGACCTGACGAATTAGAGGATATCTGAGGGCTTACGCCGAGGAAGAAGAATCCGTCGAACTTGAGCAATGCGACGAAGATTTCATAGACTTGATAGCACTTCCGGATCCGAATATCGGCACCGATTCGTTTGAACACCTATCAGTGAGTCCGAAACGCAATGTAAGCTCATAAGTAGCACGGAGGTGATGAAGAAGCAGTGAACTCGCATCCCAGCCGAACTCCTCGTACAGACGCCAAGTCAGGTAGAAGAACGACAGCGAAGAAGCCCCAATAACGCACGGAATCACGATCGAGTAAGCGTTGACGAGGAGTCTCACTCTCGGCGTATCGGCATTCGAACCGTCGAGCGCGTTCGCGAGTTGCTTGTTCAAAACCGCCGAGTAGGTCAGCAGCGCAAGCTGGAAAGCGTCCAGGCAAAGTATTCCTATTATATTTTTTTGTTGAAAAGCGTCGAGAATCACAAGCAGTTCAAAAACCCTGCGAGAATATGCCAAATGTCAGATTGTAGTCAGCTCGTGCAGCTCGCTTTGACGGGAAGGGAAGAAGAGAAGGAAAGGAGGGATCTGACGCGATCTCTCTTCTTTCCTTCCCGTCACATCGTGCGAATTGACTAACACTGCGAGGATGAAGAGAGAGACATAGGTAGCGACTGATTCTAGTTGTGGATCTTGCGCGAGAATTTCAGACGTCCGCAGGTCGCCGATGTTCTGTTTCAGAGAAACGGGTTAGTATTTCGCCGAAACTGTGGCGCAGGAGCCCATCCTAGCTCACATTACGAACGGTGATGTAGATGAGCAGAATCATGACGAGTACAGCGACTGCTTGTACCCCGAAGATCGTCAAAAACGAAAGCTAGAAAGTGAAAGGGTGAATGAGCGCGGATCTATGATGCGGACGAAGACGAGCGAGTTGCGTACTTGGTTCTTAGTCTTGTAGGTAGCCCAGAAGCTCGACCATCTCGATCTTGGTCGCGCTAGAGGAGGAGGGGGACCTTGAGGAGGGTAGGAATCTCGAATCGAAGGATCAAACGTCGTTTCTTTCGAACGCTGACCTGGGAACTGCTGATCATGGTCGTTACTCGAGTAAGGAGTGTTGAAAGGGTCGCTTGTATAGCTGTGAGCTTGAGGAGGAGTCCTTGGATTAGAATGATCGAAAGGAAGAGGTCTGAACGGAGGATGATCTTCTCTTGCAGGTATCGAATACGGGTGCGATTGCTGACGGTGGCTGGTCATGATTGTCGAACTGACCGGGCTGACATCTAGGTCCCGAAGATGGAGAAGGGAGAGAGCAAGGCGCTGAAACCTCTCTCGGCTTCTCCCCCTTCACTTCGCTTACGAGAATGGAACAGGCAAACGCATTCGTGAACAAGAAGCTAGCAGGTGCCAAAGGTGCAACCAAAGGGGGTAAACTACGAGTACGTCCCTCTCCTTCTTCTCCTCGCCCACATCGTCGGCTCATCTCTTGATCTCTCATTCCCCCCTCTAGCCCAAACGATCCCACTTCTTCTACGTTCTCATCGTAGTATGGTAAGTACTCGCTGGATCTACCTCGTGTACTCAGCTAACACCGTTCTACAGCGGATGGCTCTTGCCCCCTCTCGCCATTCTCGTTCGATTCGGCATTGGGTAAGTTTCTCCCTCCTTCTCGCCGGTCGTTCTGCTTGGCTGACAATCCTCGTGTACAGATTCGACTTCTTCCTCAACATCCTCTTGACTATCTGCGGCTACATTCCTGGACACGGTCATAACTTCGTAGGTTTCCTCTTGAACCGGCTCGGCGGGGCTTCAACCCTTTTCTCCTCTTCTGAGCTGACACGAACCGTAATTGCTCCTTGTAGTACTGCCAAAATATCCGCAACAACAAGACGAAAGCGAGAACTCCTCGTTGGGCAGTCAGGGCTGGTTTGGTCGAAGTGAAGGATCCTCGTGGTGGTAGACATCAATGGGCTAATCGTTATGACGGTGAGCTACACTTGGCTCAATCTGCAGCTGCAACGGGTCGGTTGCTGACGATTATCTTCTCCTCTTCTCCTACTCCGACTCCTCCTTTCCTCCGCCTCTGCTTCGTCCCCAATCATCCCTACATCAATATCAGAACGTGGCGCCGATGCTGTACCAGGTCAAGAATGGGACGGACGAGGACCTGAACCTGCTCGCGTTTCTGGTAAACTCAATTCGGGAGGTCGCAAACACCACGGTCTCGCCCCTTGGGACAACGTTGTCGATGATGACGAAGTTGAAGGAGAACCCGAAGGAGGATTATGGAGAGACGGAGAGAACCTCGCCCCGGTCGATTCGAGGGGATCACAAGTTCGAGGAAATAGGAGACAGAACGAACCCGACCCTCTCGAGAACGAACAGTTCTACCCTTCCGCTGGAGATTCAGGATTCGGAGGATCAGGTTCCGCGTTGGCCAGGACCGGATCGGCGGGAAGCAGGAAGAAGAGCAGTAAGATGGGAGGATTGTTGGGCAAACACCGAGATCGTTACGCTGCTCAACCTAGCGCCGGCACGAGCTCCTCGGATCTCGCGGCGAGGAGGGATAGCTACCAGGACGATTTCGAGCGGGAGATCAACGAGGGTTCGAGGCCAAGCAGGAGGGAGGAGAGGTTCGACACGTTTGACGCTGAAGGACCTGAAGACGCTTGGGCTTCGGCTCGTCCCCCTCCCGTCGGATCGTCGAGGCGACAAGAACCCGTGGCTCCCGCGAAACCCAAGCAATCTGAGGCTGATTGTGAGTTCTCCGTGGTCTTCTGAAACGAAACGAGGACTGAATGAGTTCATACTCTCGCAGTCTTGAACCACACCTTCTAATTTACGTCCACTGTCCATAATCCCCTTCGCCAATCCTCATGCTCGTCCAACCCGAGCATTATACCTTTTCATTCTCTTCGCCATCTCTACCTCGTCATCTCGCTGTACTACTTTGCGGAGTTTCATTTCCCTCTTCTGCTATGCTATACGAATTGAACCGTTGGAATGCGATACCTTGTCTTTGCTATTGATCACTCACCTCAAAAGTCTCGTCAGACTAGAGTTTTCTCTTCTTTGAACTTAACCTTCGGATTGCTATGACCCAGCATTCACGAACTTGTCGGAGCCTTCCAGCTCCGTGCAACTCTTTCAGCCTTGTCGCTCCGCGAAGACTAGGTCTGTCGCACGTGCGGTTCCCTCACCCTGTTTGACTTCTCGTGTTTCTCGTGTTTCAGCGAAATTGACGTTTTCTCCGAGGCTTTTCAAATCGTCAGTGTATTTGATTTACGAAATCCAAAACGGCGCTAACATTTGCAAACTTGCACGTTTCACTTCTCCCCTTCCTGTCTGTGACAAGCTCGAACGTTTCGCGCCGTTCCCGCATGTTCGCCAAGCATCTCTGCCGACGGATGCTCCACTCCTCGCCCGCTCAGACGATTGAGAGAGATTGCTCTTCTTTTGCTCCGTAACCCAACCTGTTCCAAATCCTTTCAGACGTTCAGTATCGCCGTCATGGTCGGTAACAATCTGTCCAACAAACGACGCCTATCGACTCTGGCCGTCGTCGGAACCCTCTTCTCCGCCGCGAGCGCGCAGACATTTCGCAGAACAGCAGCTTGCGGAACCGGTTTGGGCTGCCTCTTCCCTCCTGTGAGTCCTTGTCTCGTTCGAAAGGGGGCGTAGCTGTAGGCTCATGCAAGTTTCGTCGAGACTGTAGGATCAAGTTGATTTCGTCGCCGGCTCCGTTTTCGACATTCGCACCGAAGTCCAAGCTCCCCTCAACGGATCGCGGCCCTACAACAACGGTGTACCCGATTCGAACTTTACGATCACCATCGGTCGCAAGAAGGATGGATCGGATGCGAAACCCATCTCGAAATTCTTCGAGGTCGACGAGCCCGTTGCGAAGAACTACAACTTTACCTATTACGAGGATCTCTTCTACTCAGCCAACAAGACGGCTACCTTTGTGAACGTCGTGTCGAAAGACTGGCGGCACGTGAGTTTACTTCATCGATTTAAGAACCTCGTTCCGCACGAAGTTTCCAGTTGTGCGCTCACTAACAATACTTCGATTTCCCTCAGGTCGCCTTATACGAACCCGGAGACTACTACGTCAAGCTCAAGTACAACTCGGGCAGCGAAACCAAGGCTCAATGGACTGTTCTCCCCGTCGCTGAGAAGAGGAAAGCTAAGAATGTGAGTCTACTCCCTTCTCTCGAGTGTTCCTAACTCCGCGAAGACTGTACAATGTTCTGAAGAAGTTCAATAAGCTCACACGCTCCTCCCATCGCTGTAGGTCATCATGTTCATCGCGGATGGAACTCCCCCTTCGGCCTTTGCTGCGGCACGACTGATTGGACACAAGAGCATCAACGGTCGATACCAATCCCTCTTGACGGTCGACGAATCTGAAGGACTCGGAATTCAAATGACTCACTCGCTCGATTCCTTCATCACCGACTCCGCAAACTCTGCTACCGCGCTCATGGCCGGTAAGAAATCGACCGTAAACTCGTTGAACGCCTACACGGATTCGACCGGTTCGCCATACGACAACACGAGGTTCGAAACTATCTTCGAAATGGGTCGACGAATCAATGGAGCTCAAATCGGTATCGTTTCGACGGCTTACATCGCCGATGCTACTCCGGCCGCCGTTTGCGCCCACACCTCGAAACGTGGAGAATACTCGTACATCATCGAGCAGTACCTGAACGGAGCAAGTCAAAATCACTCGTGGACTCAATGGTTCGTGCTTACTTTTCCGATTCTTCTCAGTTCCGACAATCGCTGACAGACTGGTCTCGTTCAGGGACGGACCCGATGTCCTATTCGGGGGAGGAGGATCCGATTTCCTTCCGAAAACTTCAAACGGAAACGTTTCTCAAATCAAGAGATGGCAAGATCGAGGCTACGAATTCGTTACCGACAACACGACTCTCCACAACATCGGTAACGATGAACGTGCTCTCGGACTCTTCTCTGCGTCGACGATGCCTACCTGGCTCGACCGTACCGTCTACAAGGAGAATTTGAACACCACGGCTTCGTTTGCGGCTTTCAACTCGGACAACGACACTTTCTCCGCCCCCAACGTCGACAGCCCCGGTCTACTCGAGATGACGCTCAAGGCCATCGATATCCTTCACACTCGATCGGAAAAAAACGACGTTCCCTTCATGCTGCTGTCAGTTTTGTGATTTTCCACCTCTTTCGCTCACTGACTTGCACTGACACTATCCTATTCGGCGTGACAGCTCCGAAGCTGCGAGTGTAGACAAGCAACTGCATGCTGGGGACTCGGAGAGGGCGATTGGTGATCTCCTAGAACTCGACAACACGATCAAACACGTTCTTAAACGACTCGAGGAACTTGGACTCGCGGACGATACGCTCATCCTCATGACCGCTGATCACGCTCACGGATTCGATGTCTTCGGAAGGTAAGCTTACCTCTCTTGTTGAGCTGTCTACCTCGTCTACTCCATGCAGACGAGGTAGACAGCTCGACAAGGATCGAGCTCGAAAATGAAAATTCGTTGTACCGATTTAATTCGCTCTTCTCTCCCTCTTTCGGTGTGCAGTGTTGATACGGCATATATGAGCGCTCAGGTGACTGATGCTGGAAAGAGGACCGCTATCGGAACCTGTAATTTCCTTTCGTTTCTTCCGCTCGAATCGTGCTGACCGTTCTCTTTCTTCTCTCCTCCCCTTCCATCTCCTTGTTCGCTACGCTCGCCTTATTCTCTCTCTCACAGACCAAGAGAGTGGATTGTCAGGATACCAAGTACCTCAAGCAGTCAACCCTCAAGATAACCAAATCTACAACAACGGCAGTGGTTTCCCCGCTACTTGGGATCCTCGATACACCGCAGCTTTCGGTTACGCCTCTACCGTCGACACTTACGCCGACTACCGAGTTCACAACCAGATTCGCGAAATGGCGATCGAAAACGAAGATGGAACTTACAGCGCGAACAAAGAGGACGCTCCTGATGGGTTCTTCCTCTCGGGTAACCTTCCTCCTACCAACGATCAAGGTGTACACTCTGTAAGCTTTGACTGCTCCTCTTCGTCAGTTCGTCGAATTCGGCCTGACTCATTTTCTTCCTCGATGTAGCTTTCCGACGTCAACGTTTACACTTGGGGACCGGGTCACGAGCTCTTCAGAGGTGTCATGAATAGTCCGGATATCGCGAACCGAATCGCCTTGGCCCTCGACCTCGGAAGGAAGTCGAACGTGACTTACTCGTCGAAAGGCAAGCACGGACGAGGTCAGGTCAAGCTCTAGTTCCCTCGAAGGAGTCAGGGAAGGAACTCGGAGTGAAGGGAAGGCTCAGCGATACGTGGAGAAGGGAATCAGCTGCATGCAGTATAAAAAGGAATATTTCGGAAGTTTGTTTTCTCAGTTTATAGAATATGTTTTGTGTAATGCGCTTCGTCGCTTATCAGTGGTTCGTTCGTTCGTCGTCGGCGTCGACCAAGTTCGAAGGATTGCGAAAAGCTCGAGTCAATTGATACAATCTGATCACGTGGTCTTGATCTAGTTTCCCCTTATTCACTCATTGTTGACTCTTCTCCATTTCCCTCACTCTCTACGCCAACGCTTCTTCTCCAGCTCTCATCGGTCGACTAGTCTTGACATGCCCGTAGCGACTCATGCCCGGCCCACAGAATCCCTCTACTTCTCGACGGTGGTCCCTCCTCAACTCGCGACGTTGAACCTGCCAGACACGCAACTCTACCTCCAACGATTAGGGCTAGATCCAGAGCTCGCCCATAGTCCGCCCTCGGTCGAACTCCTCTCGGCCCTTTTGTTGAATCACCATCTCAAGATCCCTTACGACTCGTCAAACATCCACGTGGCAGATTGGACGGGACCATCGAGACCTATCGAATGGAGAAAAGGTCCTGGAATGGAGTTGGGGAGAAAGAACTTTGAGAGAATCGTTGGAACGGGAAAAGACCGAAAGCAAGTCCTGGGTTTGAATGGGTTACCGAGAGGAGGGGGAGGTTACTGTTTCTCGCTGAACCAGTCTTTCACTGCCCTACTACGAGGTGAGAAAGTTTCACTCCGATCCTCGTCGCAGAAATGTAACTGATTCACCGTGTCGGTTCGACAGGATTTGGGTTTTTCGTCTCCGAACTGCCAGCTCGAGTCTTCAAGCATCGCGGAAGAGACCCTGCTACGTCAGGATATTGGTGGTCTCATAACACGCATTCAGCGCTCCTCGTCGACTGGCCCGGATCAGAACGCTATTTCCTCGATGTCGGTTTCGGAGGAGGAGGTTCACCAATCCTTATCCCCTTCCACGATGGAGCGACAGGCGCCTCGTTGTCAAAGAGTGAATCATTTTTGATCCGGTTCGAAACGATGCCAGTTGGCGATTTGACGACTTACCCCGATCCTCCCGACGGATTCACGCTTTATCGTCGAGTTGTTGACGAAGGTGTCGAAATCAACGATCATTGTGTCGCCGAAAGTGTACCAGGATACTGGACTCCTTGCGTGAGTCATCTCTCTCGCCGTTGGTCCGTGTTGGGATGCACCCGCTCACAATTCTCGCTCGACAGATTCATTGCTCGGTTGCTTCAATGAGTCCCGAGGACATCACCATGGCCGATTTCTTCAACAGTTGTCATCCCGACGCTCCCTGGGCCTCTATCTTTCTCGTTTCGATCCTGCTTCCGAACGGAGCGAGAAGAACTCTGTGTCACGGAGTTCCAGCAATCGATCGAGCGGCTCCTCCTCACCCTGAAGGCAAGAAGCTCGCAAAGTTGTACTCGAAGGAAGGAATCAAAGGTAGTGAATTTGATATCGAGTGGATCGCATTCGAAACGGGCCCGATTCGAGAAGTGCTAGAGAAAGAGTTCAATTTTCGTTTTTAGATCTGGTTCTCTCTCTTCTCTCTTATCTTAGCAGTAGAAGGAGGGTAAACAAGCACTATATAGAGTTTCCATGATGACTACTATGACTAGGGTATACACGCGATGATGATGATGGTTGATGCGAGAGAGATAAATAAACGAAGTGACAGAGGAATACAAAACAACGAGAGAGAATTCAAGCCTAAGCTGCTACACATGATCCGACTTGAGGATACTGGAGGGGTAACCTCATCGCCATACTCACTAGACTGAAGAACAAAGGTCCTTTCCGTTCCCATTCTTCTTCAGGTTTGAACAAGAAAGCGTCTCGAACTTTGACGAGATTCGCTTGAAGTCGATCGAGTTGGTCCGGAGAGTAGGCGGAAAGGATCTCTTCGACTCGATGCGCCTCGTTCTCTGGAATCGTGATTGAGAAGCGAGAGTAGTCGAGGATATCCTGGAAGGGGAAGAGATTACGATCGACGATGAATGCTGGAATGCATCCCGCGTAAATCGCTTCGAACGTCCGTGTTGTCCTGCACATCGAATGCGTCAAGTACACGTACGAATAGACAGTGTAATGAACTAAAAGACGTACCAAGCAGGAATGCCTCGAGGTAAAAGACAGAATTTCGCTGAGTTGAGGGTTCCGAGATATCGTTGACCGGGCGAGAATTGTTGGTAGAGAATCGGACTCTCGGCCTCTTGACCCGTTCGTCCGCACCCGATCTTTGTCCTCGCGATCGCTCCGAACCCTCGAACTCCTCCAGCGAAGAATGCGAGGTGTTTGCGAGTGTTGACCGGAGCGACGTCTGAGGGTTCTTTGAAGGTTTCGAAGAGAGCTTTCGTATGTTTCGTGACGGCGGGAATGACGACATCTCGATCAGGTTTGATGCAGCGAGTATTGAAGTCTCCGTTGACCTGTGAAAAGGAAGCGTCAACGATCTGAAGCAGAATTTGCTCGAACTTATTACTCACCTGCCACGCTACGGCTTGATTCATCGGAGACGGAGGTGAGTGTCCTAAGACATCTTCGAGTTTTGGCCACCATCCAGTGCAAGAACCAAAGTCGTGAGTGAAAGGGACGACAATTTGTTCGGCGCTGATTTTCGACGAGGCAGCGATCGATCTTTCGGCGTAACTGACGGTGTCGGCGAGTTTCTTGAACGTGTTCTCTTGCAGGTAGTTGAAGGTGCATCCCTGTTGTGCATCGGTAGAAGTTCAGTCAGATGTCAATTCCAGACTGAATCTCGGGACGACTCACTTGATAATACGGAATCATGACGAATTCTGCCTGATCGAGCGGTACACTTCGATTCCGTAGAGCCTCGACGAGGAAGTGATCACCCATGAACGGTAACGGAGATTTCTCCAGGTCGTAACAAGCTGGACTCTTGAGGTGATTGTCGATCGTCTCCGGGAGCTCGATGACGCTCGCTTTCGGTAGCTTGTCCAGTCCAAGACGGAACGCATCTTTGGCGCCGGGGAGAATGAGAGAATCCCACGTGATCGAATTGACTCGTCCCGTGAGCGAAAGTTGAGGAGGTTTCTTTTCGGGAGGTGGATACGACGTTTGTTCCGTGAAGGCGATTGAAGGGAAGGGTCCGTCGGCTCGTCGATCACCGCATCGATCTCGAGTGCACTTGCACGCCTCGGAAGCGACGCAAGGTAGAGGTGCGGAACAGTCGACCGAGCAAGTCGGGAGATCTTTCGGAGTCCAAGCGTTGCCGTCTCCGTAGGTTGGTCGACAGGTTTTGCTCGTGAATGTCTTGACGTTCTTCTCGAGTTTGACGATTTGATCGTGTTCGGCTCGAAGGTCTCCACATCGTTTCGTCGCGAGAGTCGAAGCGGCGAGAGTCGTGCGTCCGTCTTCCGAAGGGTAAGTGACTTGCGACGTGAGGAGGGCTGTCCGGAGAGAGCGACGTCAACAAGAGTCCATAACAATGACAGAGAGGTAGAAACTTACGATCTTCCTTGAAGAAATCCCAAACATCTTTCCTCCTCTCTTCCGAGGCACAACAGATCGGGTTGAACTTCCACAACAAGGCTCTCGCATCGTCTCCAACAGGTTGGAACAGTAATTGACGTTTCGGACTATTCGGATCCTTGAGCGTGAGTCTCCTCTTCGGTTCTTGACCTTCTGGAACTCCTTCCGTCGGTGGTAAAGTCAAAGTGAAACTCCTCGCATCACGTTGAACGAATTCAACCGTGTACCATTCGGCGATCGGATGCGCTCCAGGTTTCGAAGCTTCTGCGAATTCTCCTCCTTCGGGAGTGTCGGCCCACATTACGATCTCACTCTTCCCTGCGACGAGTTTCCCATCTTTCCCTACTACGGGACACCTCATCTGAATATCGACTTTGCCTTCGAGTCCTCGTTCGGCGAAGATTTCGACTCCTCGAACTCCCTCTTTGAACGGAACGGCCGGAACTATCGCGAGTGGTTCGAGGTGAGGTCCTTCGAGACCTTGAGAACAGCCGAGAGTGTAATAAGCTCCTTCGATGAGAGTGAGAAGTTGAGTGTTGCAACCGGCGAGAGCGAGAACTCCTTCTTCGAGAACTGGAGTCGAGGGAGGCGAAGAACAAGCGACGTTGATTTTCGAAGAGAGGTGAGAAGAGTGAAGTTTCAGGATTGAGGAGATGTAAGTCTTGAGAGCCGTTTCGGTGCTCGTCGAAGGAGTGAAACCGAGAACTTTCGTAGCAGTCTTGCGGAGAGCTGCTTCGCTATTGTGGAATTGAGGGTTCGATGCGGTCGCTGGAACGGTTCTTTCGACGAAGATTTCGGAGAAGGGAGATTGGGAGAGAGTGAGGGCGAGTGCCGTGTGGGCGAGTTCACCGAGGGGAGTGTATTTCGTCGAAGCGATGGGAGGTCCGACGACTCCGACTTCGGCGACGAATCCGAGAGGTCGAAGGTATTCTTTGCCGAATGCGACGTCGAGCATCCTCGCGCTCTGAATGATCGAAGTCGAGGCATCGTCGATAGCGAGGAAGGGTTCATTCTGACTTGTCGAAGGGTAGATCGTGACGGGGAGATGGGCGAGAGCTGATTGAACGATGTTTGGAACGATATCGAATCGAGGAGAGTAAGGGTCACCGATGATCGAGTTGTACGACGGGAGTTGTAGTAGAAGAGAATGAAGAGGGAACTTTTCGGTGAAAGACTTGATGAGGTCCTCGGAGGCGAGAATGGCGGGAGCAGTCGCATTCGAGTTGACCGACAATGAAGCCTGGCGAAGTAGAGATCAGTATTGAGAGCGAGGGACAGTTAAAAAGCTTCTCACCTCATCCCATTGATCGCTTCTACGAGCAACGACCACCCAAGGTCGATCCGCGATGACTGGTCGTTCTCCCTTCTTTCCCTCCAGCTTCTCGAGTCCTTCTCTCTCCAGCGACGCCAAGATCGT
Source organism: Sporobolomyces salmoneus (assembly GCF_050403485.1). Lineage (NCBI taxonomy): Eukaryota > Fungi > Basidiomycota > Microbotryomycetes > Sporidiobolales > Sporidiobolaceae > Sporobolomyces > Sporobolomyces salmoneus. The sequence goes on along the minus strand of NW_027481152.1, from coordinate 158,336 downwards.
CTTCATTCCTTCCTTCTCGACGTCCATACAATCGACCGGGTTCACTCGACAAGCCGGGGGACTGTAACTCGCGAGGTGAACGATTCCGGTGACAGGAGGGATCACGACCGTCTTAGTTTGGTGTCCTTTCTGTTTGAGCGGTCCCAATTTCGCGTTCAAGAGTGCCGCAGCTTGTTGTTCCGCCGTCAATTCGGTTACCGTGTTTCCCTTTGGCGATAAGAGCTCTTTGACGAGTTTCGAATCTCGAACGTCTCCAATCACGACCCTCAATTTCCCCATCTTCTTAAAACTTTCGACACTTCGTTCGCTTGCCGAGAACGCTTGAGTCCGTGGATCGGTACCTTTCAATTTCTGTCGACCGGGTTTATCGAGCGGAGCGGATTGAAGCAGGAAATTGAGTTCTGAAGAACGATCTGTCGTGTCGAGGATCGTGACGATTGCTTCTCGTTCCCAACTGAGTTCGTCTGCACTCGCTGATCCAGCTCCTCCACCGCTGCCCCAAGACTCGTCTCGCCCTGTACTCCGACTACTCAGGAGCAAATCTCGAACGACGTGCTTCCCGATCGAACCGAACCCTCCAGTGACGAGGATGTGTCGCCGTTGTCGAGGTGCGAACGCATCCTCACCGTCGTCGGAAGTTGTCGTTGAAGAAGAACCGGATTGACCGTGTCCCAAAACTCGAGTCGAGGTCAATTTGAGTCGATCTATCGATGTCCGCGCGTCGTAGTAAGCTAGTCGTGGTGAAGGATTCGAAGTTCCAATGAGCTGAACAGGACCGAACAGTCGAAGTCATCAGCGAAACGACGTTCTTCGCAAAAGGAAAACTCTCAGGAACTTACCTCGTACAAACTCCCCAATTTCGTCGTTCTCCCACTCAATCCCAACCCACCTCCAATCTTACTAACCCCTTCCCTCAATTTCCCGAACCCACTCCCCAAACTCCCTTTCAAACCCTCCTCGAAATGCGCGTAATGATCCAATCCCAACCTTTCTCCCCAACCCGTATCGAGATCAGACAAGCCTGCTCCTCCTCCTCCTCCTCCTAGATGCGAAGAAGAATCGTACGAGTAAGGAGAGGTGGGAATCGAAGAGGAGGGAGAGGAAGAGAAAGAGGCGAGAAAGTGGAGCACAAAGAGGAAGAGGAAAGTGAAACCTCCTAGTCGTAACAGCGACGAGAGCCGTAGAGGTGCCATTTCCCGCGAAATATGGTTCTAGAGATTCAATGCGAGAGATCCTGATGGTTGTTTGGGGAGTTTGCGACGCGAAACCTTGGAGAGAGAGATCAAACTGAGGTTGGCTCCCGGTTCCCGCGTGAAGCTGTGTCGAGCGCGCAGTCGAAGGAGCGTAAAGGTCGGAGGTAGTTCGCTTGGAGAGGGAGGTGATACACGGCGGGTTGGCGTTGAGAGATGAGGAGAGATGAGAGCTCTAAAAGCCTCGAGAAGCGCGACGAAGAGCTCTTCATCTTATTCAATTTTCTGCTGCTTCAGACCTGTAAGATACGAGCACAATACTCTGCACAATATCGAATAATTCAAACGGAAAAAAAGCGAAAACGAGGGAAGCCGCGAACAACGACGTCGAAGTTTCTCTCTTCCTCACTAACAGATGTCGACACCAATCCAAGCACCAGCGAAAGCAGAAGATGAAGGCTACGCTGTCGACCCCGATTCAACAAGAACAGCTCCTCAAGATGACCCCACTGAAGCATCATCGTTGACCTCATCGACTGCTTCCCCCCCTCTCTCACCACCACCGACAAATGCGAACCTAGCACCATTGAGAGCATTGTTCCCTAGCACGAGTGACGACATTTTGGAGGCGGTACTTGAAGCACATTCGGGAGATCTTCAGGCTGCGACGGAGAGTTTGTTGGATCTCAATAACCCAGAGTTCAAGAGTGATCCAGCACAGCAGGAAGAGGTAAGAGCTATCATCACAACATTTGCCGTTGAAGGAGGGAGAGATGATTGACTCCTTGAAGGGGACCTTGCTCTTTCTCTCGTAGATGGAACAAATCGATCTCGACGCAGAACTAGCTCGTCAACTCGCCGAAGAAGATCAACTACAATACCAACGGCAAGAAAGAGATCGTTCTTCGAGGCCACAACCGCGAGAACAGCAACAGCAGCAACAGCAACCAGTTCCAGTCACGTATCAAGCTTACGTTCCGAAGAATCGAAGGCGACCTGTTGCCGCTGCAGAGAGTGCTCAAGAAGGACATGGGAGTTGGCAACCACCTAGTGCTGCAGCTGCGAGTAGCAGTAGACCGAGACAACAAACTCCGATGGAAGATGAGAGGGATGAACTGGATGTTCTCGCGGAAAACTTGTCAGTCGGAGAAACTCTTCTGCCAGTCTTGACTGAAGTGAAGCTGACTGTTGATATCCTCCAATTGGCATAGCTCGAAACTAGCCGAACAAGGGAAGAAATCATTCGGAAGTTTCATGAGCAAAATGAAAGAACAAGTTGGAAAACTCGATGAAATGATCCAACAGTCAGCGTGGGTTGCGGGACTGCCTCCATATCTAGCATCTCGTAGCTGATATCGAACACTCCTAACCTACAGCTCGCCTTCTACTGCCCCTGATCGACCACCTCAACCTCCTCCGAAACCGACTCCTTCGAATTACGGCTCACCGCGAATGGGAGCTCAGTGGACGGCTCCTGAACCGCTACCTCGTCCTACCGATGCACCACCTCGAACATCTTCACTGATTGCCCCTCGAGATACCCTCCATCGTCAAGATACGAACGATTCCTTCACGAGTGAGCTCTCTCTTTCTCCGATCTGAGCTCCGAGCAGTTCATTGACTTCGATACATGATGACAGTCGGAGATGATACCGACCACTCTCCGAACCCTTCACCAAACGCAACTCGACAACCGAATCCTCCTGGCGAATCGATCGATTCTTACTTCAAAGATTTCGATAGCAGAGGGCCTCCGGAACCTCCGATTAAAGTCAACAGGAACGATACCCCTTCGTCTCCTACCGAGCCCGAGCCAGCGACTTCAACAGCCTCAGCAGCGGCTGAAACGAAACCAGTTGAAGTAGTAGAAACGACGAATGCATCTCAGGCTCCTGCGCCAAAGAATCCTCGTCCTGATTTCTGTGAGTCGTCCCTCCGTTCAGTCTCCTACTTGCTCGTAGTACTGAACACGAGAGTTGTATGACTTGCAGCGAAAATCGGTTTGTTACCTCGTAGATCCGTTTCATTGCTCGACGACGATAAACTCCACCGCCCCTCTTCTACGGAGAAAGAACGTATTAAGAGTCCTTTGGCCCATCCTGCGGAGAAGAAAGTACAGCATGAGGAGGAGAAGAGAGGGAATGAAAGCGACGAAGATTCGGATGAATTGGAATATGTGAAAAATCCGTTTGATGAGGAATGATTCCCATTTTTACACTGTAGATACACAATACCCTTTCTAGTACTCTGTGCAAAGCTATCCCTGTGAATCTCCGGACACGAATTGATCGAAAATGCGAAAGTCCGCGTCGAAACTTTTTTGCTCTCCTCATCTCTCCACTCGATCTCAGCAACTTCCGAAAAGATGGCGGAACCGACACCGCCAACACCGACGACACCACCGGTGGATCCAGTGGTACAGAAACCTGTAGTGCCAGGACCGACAGTTCGAAGACTTCCTCCCGCTGCTCCCAAACCCACAAATCCGTCAGTTAGTCCATCTTTAGCACCTCGAAAGCTGTACTAATGACGGATCAACTGTCGTAGATTCGTCTACCTGGGTATCCCCCAAGCCGTACTCGATTGGAGACCCTCTCGACCCGGACCCAAAATGTCTGTTTTCCTCCTCTTCACGGCATCCTTAACGAGTTTATACGCGTACGATCGATACGAATGCAAGAAACTACAGAAAGAGTACATGGATAAAGTTAGGTGGATGAGTGAACAGAAATTGGACAGTCATGAATTTCCGAGAAAGATCAAAGTTTTGGGAGCGAGGGTACCGGATGATGGAGAGTTGGAGAGAGGGGCGAAATGGTTCAAGAGGTATATGAAGGTCAGTCTGAAAGTCTCACTCCAAGATCACTCGTTTGCGACAGCTGAACTTCGTGTCTTCGGTGTCTGACAGCCAATTCTCGTCGCATCGGGAACTGATTACGCCCTCAAAATTGGAACGAATCCTGGAGGACTCGCAAGAACTTTGATCCACGAGATTCGAGGGAGGAGGATCACGAAAGCCGCGAACGAGATCCCTGGGAGTGTCATGTTAGTGAACGACGCTCAATCGAACGTGAACGCAGTTCTCGCAGAGAAAGATCTAGAGGAGGAACAGAGAGAAATGGATGGAGCTACGGTCATCTTGGGTCGAGGAGCTTTGAAGGAGTATTTATGGGCGTTGAAGAAAGGGTATGGAGAACCGATCGATTTGAGGGAAGAAGCGAAATTGGAAGGACTCGGGTTGGGGAACAATGAGAGGAGGAAAGATGGTAGATGGGAGAGAGAGGACGAGTTGATGTCGAGGGAATTGGAAAAGGAAGATGAGAAGAACCCGAACAACGATCCTTTCGAGGAAAAACTCCCGGTTGGATTGCAAGATTTAGGAGTTGACGACGCCGAATCAACCTCAACCGAATCTCAATCCGTCAACTTCCTCTCGTACTCTCCTTATCGACCTATCACTCCCACCTCTACTCCTTCCTCCTCCTCCAGCTCTTCGACCTCCGAACCTGAATCACCTCTCGTTCTCCCCGGTTCTGAAGTTCCCCCTCAACCTCCTCTCCTTCTTGTCCCGTTCACTTATCCGTTCGGTATCCGTACGTGGCCTTCGAAACTCGCTCACTTCTGGAATCATCGCCAAGACGTCAAACTCGGAGGAGAATACGCCCTCGCGCTCCTTCTCTCCCAAACTCGTCCTTTCGATTCTCCGAAACTCCGAACTCCCGAAGGAACCCTCCAAGGTCTCGTCGATGAAAACCTCGTCGCTTCCGTCCGTCGTGGAGAACTCCACGAAACGACGATGGAAGAAGGAGTTCCCACCGGCTCGAAAGACCTCGATTTCCTCTTCGATTTGGAAGAACGTCCTGAACACTTCAAGAAAGGGTATCGAACGATGCCGAAAGGACACGAATATCATCGAAGAACGTACTACACGGATGATTTACCTCCTCGATTGAAAACGGCGAGGGAATTGGCTTCGGGAGAGAGGGAACGAACTTCGGCCGAAGAATCTTACCCACCAAAGATTGAGAGCGAGTTGAGGAAGGAACGACTCGATAAGGAATTGAGGTGGAGGAGAGAATTGGAAGGTTGGGGGATTCAACGTGCGGGGAGTGGAGTCGCTTGGACTGAGGGAACTGAGGATAAGTTGAAGGTGATTGAAGCACCGGTCGATGAGAGGGGAATCGAGGAACTCAAACGTAGAGCTCAGGAATGGGAAGAGACGAAGAAACGAGTCGAGGAAGATCGAGAGAGGATGTGGAAGGAGGACGTGAGATCGACTGTCGACGAGGAAAATGTATAAGTAGTTCCATTCTTTCCCTGCTCTTTGGGGGGATTATTGTAGACTAGACACACCAAAAGGGAATACCCGCAATCACTCTTCGCAAGCATCGCAACACGACAGTACATCTCACATTTCTTCTCTCCTTTTCAGCACGAGAGCGATTTTCTTTTTTTCTTTTCTCTCTTTCCTTCTTCTCACTTCATTTTTACAGGACCTCGCTAGCTTTAGTCGATTCTGTCGACATGTCGCAGTATCATCCACAGTACAACTACGATACTCCCTCGTCTCTTCGCCCTCATCGACCTCCTCCTTCAATCGACGAAAACGGATTCAACTTCGATCCTCGTCATTCCGGTTCCTCTTTCTACGACGACCCTGAAGAATTCGAGACTATGAGAGAGCTCGATAGGGAGGGTCAAGGCTCAAGCATGATGGAGTTGGAAGAAGGCGGAGCTGGTGAGTCATTTTCCTCCTCGCTTTCCCACTCTGTCGCATCCAGTGTACCCTTCGCACTTCCCAGATATCCAGAGACACCGTAGCTGACGACTCATGTGAGCGAGTTGTTCGTGTAGACCTCTTCGCGGCGACACCACTCTCCTCGGCAACTCCCTCTTCTTCAGGCGACCCTTCGTCTTCCTACGCTCCGCAACCGGCTCTGACTTCGTCTAGCGGCAACTCTCGACGTCCTCAACCTCCTCCATTCTTCTCAGGCCCGCCTCCTCCCGCTCCAAATTTCTCGTTCTCTCAATTCGGCGGTACGATCTCGAATCCTTCTTCTTCCTCTTCTGCTCGGTCCGCTGCTCCGTTCCACAACTCTCGACATACTGCTTTGTCCTCGAGTGTGGTGACTCGACCTAACCCGATCAGACCAATGCCGATCAAACCTGTTGCGCAAAGGAATTTCTCCCAACCTCGAGCTTATTCCTCTTCCGGGTTTTCCTCGTATCCAGCCTCTACGAACGCCCATCGAGGACATGGTTTTAGCGTGAGTATGATTGGACCGAAGTGGAACAGTGCTTCGAACGAAACTGGACTTGAAGATCGTGGTCGATTCGAAGAAGTCGAGGAAGAAGATCAAGACGAAGCTCAGTACTGGGGTGATAGCGGATACGATGCAGCTGTAATGTCAGTCGATACCGATCAACAACAAGGTAAGTCAAAACTCTCTGAATAGTATCGCTTGGAACTATTCAGTTGACTTGTTTCCTTTCAGCTCAAACCCGTCGACCTGTTCCTCCTCTTCAAACCTCCCAAGATTCTCGCGTACAGTACTACGACGATCTCATCCCTCAAGATCAAGGTCCCTCTTTCACTCGAAACGCTGTTTCGTCGAATCGAATCCAAAGGGGTGGAATCAAACTCGTTGCAGTTTCTCGACTTCGTGCGTCTCTGCCTCTCTCTCTCTCTGCAATCAGTGGAAGATTTGGGCTGACGCTACCTTGGCGCGTCCTTCGAAAGCTGACGCTTTCCGTTCGATCTGGCGATTCGGAGTTTTCAACGCGGTGCAAAGTGTCTGTTTCGATATAGTCTACGGTACCGACGAAAACGTTGTCGTCTCGGCTCCAACAGGTGCTGGAAAGACTGTGAGTACCGACGTTCTATGATGATGATCCGAGCGACTGAACGAGCTCAACATTTCGTGCTCCCTTTCGTAGGTTCTCTTCGAACTTGCGATCATTCGTCTACTCATGAGTTCTGAATCGACTCAATCGAAAGTACTCTACATGGTAAGTCCCCTCCTTCCGCTCTGCCTTCTCCCTCAACTCTGACCAACCCATTTCCGGTGAGAGAAATAGGCTCCGACGAAATCGCTCTGTGCCGAACGAGCAAACGACTGGAAGAAGAAGTTCGACTCTGGACTCGGCTGGAAAGTCGTCGAGTTGACGGGAGATTCAGATATCGGTTCGACTGTTTGGCGAGAGATTTCGAGTTCGAGAATCATTGTCACGACGCCGGAGAAATGGGATGCGATGACGAGGAGGTGGTGAGTCACTCGCTCAATCGCTTGTGATTGGTTTCTTGCTGACTGACTTCGATGCGGTAGGCATGATCACGATCGAATTCTATCAGAATTGCAGCTGTTCTGGTTCGTTCATTCTCCCATCTCTTGAAGAGAGTCTCGACTCACAGGGTATTCGAACTCTCCGTTCAGCGTCGATGAGGTTCATTCGGTCGGTACGGATGTCAGAGGAGCTGTTCTCGAGGTCGTCGTCTCAAGAATGAAAACTCTCGGAACCTCGACTCGCTTCGTCGCTGTCTCTGCTACCGTTCCGAACATCAAAGACGTTGCTGATTGGCTCAGTGAGTCTGAATTCCCTCATACCTATGAGTGTGCCGCAGAACTTACGATGTCGTTTTATAGGTAATGTCTCCGATCAACAACCTGCGAAAGTGTTTGAATTTGGTGACGAGTTCCGACCTTGTCCTCTTCAGAAGTGCGTGAATCAGTTTCTCCTTCAATCTCAGTCATATCATACTGACTCGGCTCTCGGCAGGATCGTTTACGGCTACAACAAGAACAACAACGATTTCGCCTTCGCCAAAACTCTCAACCTCGAACTGTACAACCTCATCAAGAAGCACGCTTTCGGAAACCCTGTCCTCATCTTCTGCTCGACCCGAAAAGGGTGTCTCGAAGCCGCCGAACAACTCGTCAAAGATTACAAAGAATCTCTCGCTTCCTCCTCTGCGAAATCGAATCGACCAAACCTCGCTTGGCCGAAACCTCCTCGCACTTCGTACTCGATCAACGATAAACGATTGGCTTCGCTCATCGAGACTGGGGTGTCGACTCATCATGCGGGAATGGACGTGAATGATCGAAAACTTGTTGAGAAACTGTTCCTCGATGGAAAGATTAGTGTCATCTGTAAGTCGGAAGAGACTCTCTCGCCCCCCGAGCTTCATTCACCTGAGCTTCATTCACCTGAGGTATTACACAGGCTCGACCTCTACTCTCGCCGTTGGTGTCAACTTGCCAGCAAGAATGGTGAGCTCTCGATTTCCTGTTCCTAGCTCAGCTCCGATCACTGACCTGGCCTCTTGACCCCGAACTCTTACAGGTCATTATTCGGGGAACGAAAGGCTACTTCGACGGTCGAACAGTGGATTACGCCGATATGGACATCCTTCAAATGTTAGGAAGAGCTGGTCGTCCTCAATTCGACAAGATTGGAGTTGGTGAGCTCTGTCGACTCATGTCTACTGCTGATGGGATGAGCTGCTGACTGTGTGCTTGATGACTCGTGACAGCGCTGATCATGACGGAAAGGGATCAACAACAGAGATACGAAAACTTGGTCAATGCTCAGGTGAGTTTGTTCTCCTCGTCTGCTAGCGCTACCTCCTAAGCTGACTTCTTGACATACCTGCAGAAAAAACTCGAGAGCTGGTGAGTCTGCCCTCCATGCCCGACTAGCTTCAGATCGCTCAGGTGTTCTTTGATGCTTCACAGCTTGCACAAAAACCTCACCGAACACATCAACTCAGAGATTACCCTACGCAGTAAGTCCAATCACCTAATCGACTGAGATTCTCGAGCTGATTGTGCTGCTCGACAGCGATCACGAACGTCGATTCCGCTCTGCGCTGGCTTCGCTCGACTTTCCTCTACGTTCGAATCTCGAAGAATGCTCCTTACTACGCGATCGCTAAGAACAGCAAACTCTCGCCTGACGCTCGTCTCGAGGAGATCTGTGTCGAAGCCGTCAAGCAATTGGTCAGTGAAGGAATCGTGGTCGAGGATGAAGATCAATCGTTGGCTCCGAATGGTGAGTTTTTTATTTCTGCTCTTCGCATCTGATCGAGCTGACGGGTAGTCCGCACACCGCAGAGTACAGTGACGTGAGTACGGTACTGAACCCGCGAAATAAGACAGAGCTGATACTCATCGCCTGTTCAGATCATGAGTCGTTTCTACATCTCTCACCCAACTTTCGTCGCCCTCAAATCGATGCCACACGGTGCGAACATGCGTTCCCTCCTTGAAACCATTTCGAAAGCAGAAGAGTTCAGCTCGTTCCGTCTTCGTCAAGGGGAGAAGAGTGTAAGTTCCGATTCACTGCAAACGCTCGTTTCTGTTTTCGCTGAACCTGGTTGATTTACGATTTAGGTTCTCGCGAAAGTCAACAAGGTGAGCTCGCTGCTGCTGAATGCATTGCTGAGCTGAGCTTACGTTGGCGATCTCTCGCAGATGATTCGTTTCCCGGTTGAAAAGGTCGCAACGACTGCTGATCGAGTGAGGCTGACCACTTCGTGCCGTTCCCCCAGAGCTAATCTCGCTCGACGAACGATAGATCATGATCCTTCTTCAAGTCGTCCTCGAGGGAATAGCTGGAGCCGACATCAAAACTGAAAACGTCAATCCTCTGCTCGAAATCTCTGCGATCTGGCCTTCTGCCGTCCGTATCGCCAAGGGTGAGCTACATTTCACCTCTCTCTTCTCGCTTCATCTGTTAACTGGCCCTCTTCGTTCTTCTTGACAGCCATCTTCGATCTCGCAGTTCTTCGCAAGGATGGAGCGGCTCGAGTTGCCTTCGAATTGTCAGTCCTTCTTTGCTCGTGAACGCCTCGCACAGTCTCACTGATGCTCTACGTGACTCCTTGTAGACTTCGTTCATTGAATGGTCGCTGCTGGGATGGATCGTCGTTTGTTCTTCGTCAGTTGAAAGGAATAGGAGAAAAGGGTGCGTTTTACTCTTCGCTCTATCCTCTGAGGCTCTCGATGCTGACTCATCCGTCAACAAGCAGGCTACAAAGTAAGTCTCGAAATTATGCTTTTCAGGTCTCGCTACTGACTCTCGTTCGGTTGTTGAAAGGCTCTTGTCGATAGTGGAATTCGTTCGTTCGCAGATGTCGCTAATGCCGCTCCCGATCGTCTCGAGCTCATCTTGCACCGGTGAGTCGGCCTAGGACTAGTGTGTTCTCGACTATCGCTCACTTCTCTCCTCTCTGCAGAAAACCTCCCTACGGCTCGAGTCTCATCGACGCAGCGAAATCTTTCCCCAAGTTCCAAATCTCCCTCTCAATCGAGAACGAAGAAGTACGAGACGTAGGAGTCGAAGTTGAGCTCAGAGTCGAAGTCAATCTGCAGCAAACCAAACCTCCCGCGATCACGAAGAAAGGAGTCATGAACCTGTATGCGAGTTTGTTGATATTGACTAGCGACAATCACTTCATCGAGTACGTCTTGTTCTTCTTTCCGCCATGATGATGCTCTCTGACACATTGCACTCGTTAGATACCGTCGTTGTCCTCTTTCTCAAATCGCGAAAGGTTCAATCAAACCTTTCTCCGTCTTGGTCATTCTCGTCAAACCGAGTCAACGTGTTGTCGCCTCGGTATCGTGTGATCTGATCGGTGAGCTCTATTCAAATCTCCGTTTTCGACTCTCAATCTTATTCGCAATCTTTCGATTTGCAGCTGGTTCTGAACTTCGTGCTGAAGTCAAACCTGCGACGAAAGCTTCCGACTTCCCTGTTCCTCGTGAGCTAATCCAGCTTCGAATGAGCAAGTGAAGCGCTGACGAGGCGCTTCGCAGATCTCTCGAGTGATCCGGATGAAAGCTTGGACGAATTCAGAGTACAGCCCGACTTCCACCTCCTTTCGACCAACTAGCGAGCTGACACGATCGCCGCGTCACAGGCTCAACCTACTCCCGCATCTTCGAAACCAGTATCGAAACCGTTCAAGGCTCCCACCCAAAAACGTCCAGGTTCGTTTCTTTTCGTCCTCAGGTGCCCCCTCGATTCCAACAATGACGCGTCTCGTTCATCTACAGCGGCGGAAGTCGAAGGTCCAGCTGAGATCCCTCAACCTCGCATGCGTCCAGACGGGAAGTACGATTGCAATCATTCTTGCGGCGACAAAACGAAATGCAAACATTTCTGGCGAGTTTTCACTCTCTCGAGTCTCGCCGAATCCCCTGTCGCGCATATTAACATCTGGCTTATCAGTTGTCGCGATGGACTCGACAAACCTCCTCCTCCGTCAAAGAAACGCAAACTCGCAGCATCAAACTCTCGCACCAATTCGACCGAACCAACTTCCTCCTCGGCCACGTCGAAGAAGCAGAAGACCCAAAGCCGAATTCCGATGAAAGTTTCGTCTGGTGTCACGCTCACTCAAGATTCGTCCGGCAAGATCGTCACTCGAAAGAAATCTTCCGATTCTGCTGCCGAACCGAAACAAACTTCGACGAACGACGATGAAGACGATATTCAGGACGACGATGACGACGACTTCGAGTTCCCAACTCCCGAGCAAGTCGCGTCTGGACATTACGAACGAGACAAGAAGAAACTTCCAAGACGAAAAGCACCAAGAAAGAAGAAACTTGTTTTCTCGCAACCTTCTCCTCCTCCTCCAGCTCCCTCTCGCTCTCGTACCGTCTCCCCTGATCCATTCGCCTCATCTCCCGAACAAGACTCGGCTTCGACTCTCCCTTCCTCGACTACCAATACTTCTTCCGCTTTCTCCAAGAAAAAGGAACCTCTCTCTCGTCCTTCATTCGATAAATCGACTCTGGCACTCGACAAGAAATCGAAAGTCTCCTTCAAGGAGTTCGATTCCAGTGATGACGAACTCGAAATCGACGTTGAGGTACCGAAAAAGAAGCAGGAGTCCTTCGTCGTCAAAGAGCAGAAAATCGAGACAGATGAACCTCTATTCCGTAAAGATCCTTTCGAACCTGACAACTCTGACCACGACGATGATGATTTCTTCGACAAGTTGTATCCTCCTATCGAGAACGACGAGGTCGGCGGAGGAGGAGGAGGAAAGGATATCTTTGCTGGAGCCGCGGAAATCGAGGATGAGTTCGATCAATTGGATGCGGATACGGCTCGAGCGATAGAGAAGTCGTTTGAAGATCTACTTGAAGCGGAAGCGGAAAATCGACGGGAGGGAAGAGCTGGAGAGGGAGGAGGATACTCGGGAATCGAGAACGGAAAAGGAGACAAAGTTGGAAAAGACGAGGTCGAGGTCAGTCAGGAGAAGGAAGAGACGGTAGGAGATGATGAAGACGATGATTTTGATGATTGGCTCAACGCGAACGTCGTGATCAAAGATTGAAGGAGGTTGGCGTGAAATTTTGGGGGTAGTTCGGAAAAGCGAGGTTGGAGTTCTTTCGCTTTGTATCTGACCCAAGGCAATGCCACTTCTCTCTATTTGTACAACTGTCGAGTCATGCGCTTGAGAGAGTGAGTAGTATATTGCACGAGATTTTAGTGAGGTGTCGGTTTTGAGCCTACGCAAGATAGAAGAGACTGTCAGCTCGATCACGGGCAGGAGCTGAGCAGAATCGAGCTTACCATCTACTCGCAAGTTGCGCGTAGCACTCGGTAGAGTAATCGTAGTTCCCTGCATATCTTTCGTCACTTTCACTTGACAGCCAAGTCGAGAACTGAAATCACCGAAGATGCTCATCAATTCTTCATCTGAGATGTTGCGAGGATAATCAAAGGTGACTCACGTATCAGTGAGTCCGAAAGCAAGGTCAAGCATGTCCTGGGAGAAACGGACGAGAAGAATGTCAGATTCCGCTCCTAAAGGTGTCTCTCGGAATACAGTCTCGAGAGACTCACATTCTCATCATCATCCGGTTCTTCAAGCTTGTCGTAAACGTCGTCTTCTAGGATAACGTGACAAGTCGAACAAGCGACGGATTTTTCGCAAGCAGCTAAAGTGAGAAACTCGAATATACCGTCAGTTTCTCATCCAATTGACGGCAATCTGGAATCCTCACCTTCGATATCGAGATCATACTCCCACGATACGTCTACGATATCGTCCCCTTCGTTCGCCTCGCAGGTAACGATTTCTCCGTTAGGTTTCTTGAAATGCAGAGTGATCCTATCATCTCGTGCGAAAGGGTCGAAGTTTAGCTCTGTCAATAGTCGAGCTGAGGAAGACGATCCTACGCACCCTTCTCCAGGCTTTGGTCGTCCCTTTCCACCATGTTGAGGAACTTCAGAAGGCGAATTTGCAGAGATGAATCAGCAGCACGTCTGTTAGCACGATTGTAGCATATTCATCTCTACAAACTCACGAGGTGTAGAAGAGAAACTCCTGAGTGCTGGTGGCCGTGTCGAAGAGAGGGAAAGATGAGGTCGGGATTGGGCAAAAGTTGAGATCGAACCGAGAGTCTGTCGGGTAGGGCGGGCTAGCATTGATCGAGTAGCCGTAAGCGCTGTTCTCATAGGTGCTGCCATCCTGAGTACGAGGCTGAAAGGTAGCGGAGGAAGAGCAGTTCCGTTTCGATCAACAATTCGTCTCTTTCCCTTCACCTTTCCACTCCGATCACCGACAAGACTACAGATAGTCTAGCTAGCAACCCAGAGATACGGCGGGGAAGCGTCCTGGGCGGTCAATGCCGGCTTTATCGCGCAAAGAGAAACTCAAACAAGAATCAGGTTCTTACGTCCCAAAACTCGTCGCTTGCTTCTACGGTGAGTCGCTCCTACTGCTCTGATGAACAATTAGATGAAGCTGAACGAGAAGCCGTGCGCTCGTTCAGCCGTTTTCGACCCCACTCTCGGACCTCGAGTCGTTCACCAAATCCCTGAAGGTTCCGTCGCTACTGCCTTATCGACGTTCCCCTCCCGTACAGACTCTCCTGAAGACTCGATCTCTTCCGCCTCCCGTCCTTCGTCCTCGTCCGCCTCAAATTCCTCGACTCCGCATCCTTCGAATCTTTCTCCTCCTCAAGATGGACTTGCAGCGGGGGCAGAATCGATTATCAGATCGACCCCAGTCTTGTTCGATTTCTCCTCTGTGATCGACTTCGTCATTCCGAAACCGGAACTGTGCGGACATCTCATCACGAAAGCGACGAGAACTTCCAAAATCCTAGGTCTTCCGACTCGGTTCGTTCACTCCCTCTCCCTGCTCTCACTTTCCTCACTGAGTCCACGGCGACTCGACTCTCCAGGATCGTCGACGAAGAGAAATACCATCACAGCAAACAAGTCTACAACCGCAATTCGTTCATCTTCAACGTCTGTTTCGTTTTCGAACGAGACGCCGAATTATCCGTCTACGAACCCGTCGCATGGAAAGTCGGCCGGATCCTCGGTCAACTCGAAGAAACTCATTCCCTCCTCTCCAACCCCGGTCCCAATGCGAAAGATTTCTCAATCGCGAATTTGTTGGAACAAATGTATCTCGATTTGAACGCTTATTCAGAAACGAGTATAAGTTTGTTGGATACGGATTTGAGTTTGTTCTTGTTGCCGTTTTATGCGAATCCTCCGGATGTGAAACTGTGGGATGTACCGATCGCAGTTGCGGACTTGGAAGCGATGAAAAGTTATAGCTGGGATGTGACTCTTTACAAGGTAAGCTCTCACTATGCTATGATCACATGCGAGACTGTTGCTGACTCTGCCGTTGTCTCCAGATCTGTAGCTTTATCAACGGAGTTAATCACGTTCGCAAAATCGCCGAATTGGCTGAAGTCGACCTCTATCTCGCGAGAATGTGTATTCGACATCTCCTGTAAGCGTCTTTCCTGCCTCTTAATGAATCTCGACTGATCGCAAGGGCGATTTGTAGGTACTACAACGCCGTCATCCTCGTTGACTTGTTCCAATTCACAAACTCCTACACGGCTCTTTCCGATATCGCTGAAATCGCACATGCTCCCGAAGACGACGACGATGAAGGCACCGACATTCGACTTGAATGCGAGAATTACGTTTTCTCGGGCGATGGTGAGTCGAAGGTTGGATCAGAGGAAAATTGACTCTAAATCTACCTTCTCCTATTCACAGCCGACAGTTCACCGGTCCCCTTCTCCACTCTACTCAAATTCTATTCCCAACTTCGACCAGGTCTAACCGTCTCCGCTTGGATCGACGATCTCTCACTCGACTCTTACCCGATTGACGTCCGACGAATGATCCAGTTCGGAGTGATCAAAGGCTTCCTTCGTCGAGTTTACGCGTACCCAATCTGGCTCGAACATCCTTCTTTGCAACCTCCCCCTCCTTCTTCGAATACGAAACCGACAACAGAAAACGAAAAAAGCAAATCCGCGACGAAAGCTCTAACCAGCCAACTCGAGCGACTCGACCTCGACCCCCTCAGCAGTGGTGGAAGACCCTCATTATCACGCGCCAACTCGAGTCAACCCAAAATGCTCCATTCGCCTCATTCGGAAACCTCTACTCGTTCCGCTCCTGAGATCAGTCGACCTCCTCGAGCTCCTCACGGTACCGGTGGTCGTAGAACTCCACTCCCCCTTTCCACCACCGTTTCCGCGCATACCTCCGCCCGGAACTCGCCTGCTTCCGAAGCACCTCCTCCCGAACGAGTTGACTCCGATTCCCCTTCCCCCGAAGGACGACGCCAAAGTAACACGACTGCGATTCCTCCGATCTATCCGAATAGTTTGACGCTCATGTTGGATGGGAATCATCATACGGATGAAATCTGTCTGAAGTACGGGATTGGATGGACTACGTTACAGATTGTATTGAAACACTTGGGAGGAGGAGGAGGAGGAGGCAACGACGAGACTGAACAGATGGGGACGGTAGGAGGTAGGAGAGGAAGTAGGGATACAACAAATGGGGCTAGCGGAGGGAGTGGGTATGGAAAAAACGTTGTGATGTTGTGGATCTAGATAGGTCTCTTTTCTCCTGATGACCGCTCAATGTTGTACTACAGTGCGCTCGATGTAAACGATTCTCTTGCTCTTCATCCTGAAGGTCTGAACGGAACCCTAGCTGAACTTGTCGCATTTCCTGTTTCTCCAAATCGACGCGCCGGTAAAGGCGGCGGAGGCATCTCTTGCAATCGACGAGTTTGTTGTCGAGGAGTCGAGACCGGTGTAGGGCGAGGAGTCGATCGAGGTGTGGTTTGAGAGTGGGAAGGAATGAAAGGTCGAGTTTGATGCATCGGCGTAGGAGCTCTAGGGACCCCTCCTGCTATGGATGAAGAGGAGACGGGTAGAGGGAGAGGCGGAGGAGGCATCATTCGACGATCTTCGTCGGGATCGTGCGAGAAAGGTTGGGAGTAGTGCGAAGAAGCGGGAGGGGGATGAGAGAGTTGTCGCGGCGCGGGATCGAATTGAGCGACGGAAGCGGGCGGCTCGAAGGTCGAGGGAAGATCTTTAGGGGGAGCAGAAGAAGTCGAAGGTCGCTGAGAAGCTCCAGATGCGCTTGGCGTGTAGGCGAAATGTCTGCAAGTTACTCAATCGAATCTAAGGAACGCGACAACGCTTAGGAAACGACCAATACTCACGAGAGGTGTTCTTTGATCGATGCTGGTCCGTTTGAGCTTCCTCTACTTCCTCCTCCTGACATTCTCGAAGCTCTTCCAGCCGCATTTTGACCCAGTTCTCCCTCTCCATTTCCAGCTAAATGAATCGTTCTCGAACTCTTGATCCCATCGATCGGAGGTAGTTCGTTCTCGGGGATTGTTTCAGGCCGAGTCCAGTGATGCAAGCGGTGAGACGCTCGAGATGCGGGAGTGAGAGTCAGGCGACTTGGTCGAAGTTGATCGTAGGATGCTTCGCGGTCTTGGGATTGTTGCGAGTGAGGAGGCGAATAGACGGGATGATAACCTTCTTCTTCGAGTCTGCTTGCATCAGAGTAACAATGTCAGCGGAATTCGAAGCGAGAAGAGAATTCGTTCGAGAGAGAGGCGAACTGGTTCGATTGTTCGACAGCTCTCCTCTTTCGATATTGGTTCTCCTCTCCCGCTTCATTCTCGTCGTACTGTTGACGAGTGCCGTCGGAATGACCGACTCCTTGATCTCGATAATCCTCAAATCGATCCTCGCGAATCTCGATCGGTCGGGCTGTCGGAGCTGGATCCTTATACAATCGAGCCTGTAGTGCACCGATCTCCGCTCGTAGCTGATCGTTCTCCCTGTGGATTTGCCAACCTCATTAGCGAAAACCAATTACGAGAATCGCTTTTGAAGGCGGCTTTCGACTCACGCTTTCAACCCTTTTCCCTTCTTGACTTCCCCTAGTAGCCTCGTAATAGATCTTTTCTGCTGCACACACTTCGGTTTCAAATACTCCACCTGATCCATCAAACTCTTCAACTGAAACTGTGCCGCCATCAAAGCCGTATTCCACATTTCCCCTAGATCGCTGAAATACATCGACATTTCGTTCGTCGGATCATCGAGTACGAGTAAGGCGAGGGGAGTGATCGTTTGACAGGCGGGACAAGGGAGACGGACTTGATCGAGAGGTTGAGGAGCGGGTTTGGAGGTGAAAAGACAGGGGTGACAGATAATGTGTTGGCAGGTCGTTAGGTAGAACGGTAAGGGAGCGGTAGGAGCAGGCGGAGCGGGTTCTGAAGAGCCAGAAGGAGTAGTTTGAGGTTGAGAGGGAGATGGGACGAAGTAGTCGCGATGACATGATGAACAGGCGATGAATTCGTGGAAAGATCTCATGGCAGTATCAGAGCGTCTTGCTCGTAGTTTGGAGCAGCCTGTACTACAGCTCAGAGTGATGGAGCGAAGCAAATGTTGATTGATCGAAGAGTGGAAGTCGAAGAACGCGTTCAGAATCGCCAAGGAGGTCCTGAGCCCTTTCTGAGAGGTTTCCGAGTATGTTCACAGTGGTTTGATGGTTCAGCGATGTCGTTGCCGAGAATTGTGAGTAGAACAAGATCAAGAGTCTTTCCCGGGCTTTCCCTCCGCTGTTTTGTCCTCTTTCCCTTCACTCGCGATGACAGAACCCTCTCCAGACCCGCTCAAAGCAGCTTTACGCTCTATCCCAGAATACAACACGGCGAAGATCCAATTCTACTATTCATCTTTACCCGGTCGCAAAACATCGAACCCGACTGGATACTCTTCCGCCTTGTCCTGGTGGCGCAAGACTCTATCAGACCTCACAGCGAAAGGGTTGTTGGGACAGGATAAGCTCGTACTGAATGTCGATGAGGAATTGAGGGAGAATTTGAGATGGGATAAAGCTGGGAGACCTTCGAGTCTAGGCGTCATCGTGGTCAGTCTGTTCGCCCTGTACGATACGAGTATCGAAATCTTACAGGGTCGGTTGGAATTGACAGGGTGAATTGGCGTCGACGAGCGACCTCGTTTCCCTCGACAATTATCTTTCCTCTCCTTCTCCCGAAGGTTTCTCTGTACTTTCGCTCCTGTCTCGTCCATTCTGGTGGGGGATCTCGAAAGTCGTCGGAACCTCTGACTTAGGTGAACAAGCCGACGAGACTGAGTGGAATAAACGAAAAGGGGAATGGGTAATTCCAGATTTAGTTCAGGTTCGTCTTTCTCTGCTTCAGTCGTTCGCTTTGAGCGTCACTAATCCAGTCGAAGACAAGCAGAAAGCTGCAAACTCGATCATCCCTCTCTTTTCGGAACTCCACGTCGACCCAATCTCGAGATTATACACCATCAAATCGTTCCGAGAGAAACTTGGATCGAAAGCTCTTCCCGGTGTAACCCTCTCTGAGCGAGACTGTCGCGTACTAGCGACTTATCTTGCTGGAAAGGGACACTGTGCTATCGAGGGAGATGTAAGTCGTTTTCTGATCCTTTTCGATCAGCTCTCAGAATGCTCAAACCCCTTGACCTCTCTCTAGGTCATTAAATTCTCCCCACCCCTCTCCAACTCATCCGCGAAAGACCCCGTCACTATTACAGAATCCGATCGATCGATCCTCAATCTCCTCTCGACTCTCTCGACTCTCTCCTCCTACATCACTTCCCTCGAATCCCGTATTACTCACGAACAATCCCAAGCCCTCTCCTACCTTTCCAAGAAACAATCCACCATGGCGAAGAGTCACTTGGTCGCTAAGAAGCGACTCGAGAAAGTTCTGGAAGAGAGAGTGGCGAGTAGGGATAAAGTACAACAAGTCGTTTTGGGAATCGAGAGGGCGAAAGGGGATGAAGAAGTGCGTTCCTTTTCCTTCTCCTTTCTCACAGGAAGGCTTACTGACGAGGTCCTCGTGCTGTGTGTGTTATATGTAGACTCTCGAAGCACTCTCCCTCGGTTCCTCTACCCTTCGTTCAATCCTCGCTTCCCCAACTCTACAATTGTCAAACATCGAAGCGACCACTTCCGCGCTCGACGAGACTCTCGTCGCCGCTACAGAGATCAACGAAGCGGTCGATAGTGTGGCGCCGTTGGATGCCGAGATGGAAGGTGAGGTGGAGGATGAGTTGAGGGAGTTGCAGGAGAGGGAGAAGAAGGATGAGGAGGTCGAGAGGGAGAAGAAATTGCTGGAGGCTAGAGCGCCGAAGATTGAACCGGAGAGCAAGGTGGCTGAAGTGGAAACGGCGGAGGACGAGAAGGGAAAGGATAAGGTGTTGGCTTAGTTTCGTATAATCTCTTCTTTATGTTGTTCGTAGTTGTCTGTATTGTCCCTACTTAGCACTTCCATGTATTTCTGAGTCTGCATCTCGCTTTTCGTCCACCTTCGTGACCTCGCTTGCACGGCACAACTCGTAAATTCCTTTCTCGATCGAGTCGTTCGGGTGCAGTCGTCGGGATTCCTGTTTGGAGCCGCTGCCAATGAGTAGCTCAGCAGCTCAGAGAACGTGGAATATAGTCCTGCGGTTCTGCTGAGACTTCCGCCGCTCTATTCAAATGACCGGGAACGAAGTTGCGGAAATTCTTCAGTCCAAGCTCGTTCGCTCGACTCGAAGGCCGTGTCCCACGGCGGGACACGGCGTTCCCTTCGGGCGAAGTAGTCTCGCATGTCGCTCGATGAATTTGCATGAGGGCTTCAAGCGTTTGGGTTTCGAGAGCGTTATGGAGTCTGAGCTGCTGGGTCGTTTCACCGAGCTCTGTCGTTGCGGGAGTACTCGGCAGTAAGTACTCGGGGTACACCTAGACAGAGAAGACGAAGTAAGTAGTTAAGGGTCTCGAACAACGATAGCTTTCTTCCGCGAAGTGGACAATTGGCCAGCGCACCTTGAATTCGTCGGACCTCTCAAGCCCAGTGCTCTATCAGTGAAAGCTAGACGTTAGAAGGTCTGGTAAGAATCATCAACTCATGCGTCAAAGCTCTATCGAAACTCAAATGACAAGTCTTCCACTCTCGATCTCGCTTCGTCCAATCCTTCATCGCGATGAGAAACGATAGCCATTCCATACGTTAACTCCTCAACAATCTCATCCCATTCTCAACCTCTCAATCTCCCTCCTCAACTCGTCCAAACTCGATTGTAAGCTCGCGGCATCCTCAAACTGTCTCCTCGAATTCGCGTCCTCCAAATAACTCTGCACCAGCTTCTCTTGTCTGTCCCCACCAGAAACCAATCTCATCAGTCACAATCTCCTTCAACGGAAGAAAGAGAAAGGGGGAAAGGGGGAAGGAGAGAGACTCACTCTAAAAGTACCCCGAGTTGTCCATCCTGAGTTTCTTCCTCCTCATTCTCCGGTCCCAACCTCAATAATTTCCCATCACTCCCACCGTCAGCTCCGCCTACTTCTCCGATCCGTTCTCGAACTTTTCGTAACTCTTCCTCACTTAACAAACTTTCTAAACTTTTCGTCCCTGCTGCTTCCTCACCCGCTTCCTTCTTCTTCGTCGAGGATGCCTTGCCAGAGATCTCCTCGATAGAACCCAATGAGCGCAAGAGACTCAGTTTCTCGTTTAACCAATTCATTGATCTTGTTCCTAAAGCTTTTTGTAACCTTTCCAATTCACCTCCTCCTCCATTTCCTCCTGCTCCTGTTGCTGATGATGATGTTGATGAAGGTTGGGATTGGGAGAGGGAAAGAAGTCGTTTAGAAAGAGTATCGTAGGAAGCTAGATTCGTTATGAGACGAGCTCGGAGGGAGGAGGTTTGGGATTTCGATGGAGGAGGCGACGATAACGAGGATTGATCCGATTGATTCCTACGCAGTCAAGGAAATCAGCAAGAGAAGACAAAGAAGAGAAGACAGGACGAAAGAGAAACGAACCCTTGTAACCTCACGATCAACTCCTGAAACTCTTGTAAAGATAAATCGATTTCTTCCTCCAATTGTTTCAAGACTCGATAGAGTTTTAACCAGTTAGGAGTCTTCAATGGGAGGGTAGAGAATTGATGTCTCCTACATCATTTACACATCCACATCCTCATCAGTCCCGTGTCAAAGAAGAGGAAGGGAGGGAGACGTACAGAACCGTATTGAGACAATCTCGACAGATTCGCACTTTTTTCCGTTCATCCTTCTTCTCCTTCTCCTTCTCCACCTTCTTTCCTCCCTGCGTCTGAGCAGAAGGATTGTTGCTTCCAGACATGAGTTCCTCCAAAGTCTTCTTCGCCGCATCCCGATCCTGTTCGATCGGTGCGATTTCCACAATCAATCCTTTCCTCCTCCTCTTCTTCGTGCCTGTCACAACTCCTTTCTCTTTCTCCGCTGTACTTGGACCTTGGAGAGAAGTGGAGGAGTCGGAGGGGATATAGGTGAAAAAAGTTGAACATCTTTCTTTCCTCGTAACTCTTGATGGTTCCTTCTTTTCTGTCGATTCGGATAGCGTTTTTGAGGGAGAGAGCGAAGATGTTGATGACTCTGAGGAGGTAGGTGGAGTAGGTGGGAGGAAACAAACGATTCGACCACATAATCGACAATGATGTTTCCTCGTCAATAATCCAAAACTAGCTCTGTATCCCATCCCCGATCGTCGTTCCCAACCTCCGTCAGTCTCGCTTTTGATTCACACCATCACAGAGAGTGAGAGCTGGGAGGGAGTGACTCACGAACAAATCCTACATTCCTTGACATTCCTATCTTCCTCCCAAGTAACGAGTTTCTGCTCCTCCTTCTCCAAGTCACCTGCCGAGAATGTCGCGGAAGTCGAGATACCGGTAGCGGAGGAGAAATTCGTGACGCCAAGTTTGAAGAGTTCTTTTGCGGAGGAAGAGAGCGAGGGGGAGGATCGAAAAGGATCTGTGAGGGAAGCGAGAGTCGTAGTCGGATTTATGGTTGAGGTTGAGGGCTCAGAAGTGGGCGTAAGTGGAAAATGCAACTCTAGTAACTAAATGAACTTCATCTCAGTCAGCTTCTCAATCCTCATTCGCGCAAATGGAAAAGAGGGAGAGCGTAGAAGATTTCGTACTTTATCGACCCTCCTCTCTAATCTCTCCTCTTCGCCCGCTTTCTCCCTTCTCCTCCCTTTTCTGACCCTCAAAAACTCTTCTGTCCTATCCCGTTTGACTCCGGGAGGTTGGAACGTTTGAATATAAGGCATCATCTTTCGTCCTCCTGTTGAGTGTTGTTGTAGCTGCTGGGGTTGTTTCGTCGGTGAGGAATGAGTCGAAGGTGATGGGGATAGAGGACGTGAGGAGGAAGCATGTACTGAAGGGGGAGGGGAGAACGGACGAGGAGAATGATTACTCGAAGTTGAAGTTGTGGGGGTTGAAGAAGTTCCACCTCCTCTTCCTCCTCCTCCCGAGACTGGTGCCGTAGAGGAATGTAACATACTTGGAGCATTCAACGGAGACCTTCCTGCCTGATAGCCCCCCGTTGAACTACTCGTCGTAGAAGAGTTGGAAGGATGATTAACCATCCCTGGTCTTCCTGTCCCTGTTGACGCAGCCGATAAACTCCTCTGTGGTTGTTGAGGAACGGGGAACCCGAGATACCCATTATTCGAATCGATCGAACTCGTGTTCCGTGTGTGTGATGAGGCACGAGACGATGAAGAGTGAGAGTAAGATGACGATTGTTGGGATTGGAGTTGGGAGAGGGATGCGATCGAGGATTGGGTCGAGTGTCGTTTTGGAGTGTAGGGAATGTAGGAGGGAGTAGGGGAAGACATTCCCCGGTGGTTCGTAGAAAAGTGAGGGAGAGAGGATTATTGAGTGAACCGCCTTGGGGTCTACTTTCGCACAGCTGTCTCTCGCTCGGTGCACCCAATGGGAGTATTCTGTTTACTTCTTGCAATGTAGAAACGGGACCATGGACACGACAGGAAGGATAGATGCGAAAATAACGAAAATTCAAAACCTCTTCCCTTCCTCCTTAATTCGCCTGCTCCATCGATCTTGGTCTCAACCATTCCCTCGGGAAATCCTTCATCCCGACCGTTTTCTTCCCCTTCCCTTTCCTCTCGATTCTCTTCTTAACCCCCCTAAAATCTAACGGTACATCCTCGAATCCATCTTTCGTCGAATCCTTCGCTTCGGAGAGTAATTTATCGAGTGTATCCGAACACCATTTCTCGTTCATTTTCTCCGAAGGGTACAATTCACAACTCAATTTGAACGTCCCTTCTCCTGGGCCATCTGTTGAAGGGGTGAAACGAGGTCCAGCTAGTAACTTGAATTTGTGTAGTTGAGAGGGCGTCAAGGAGAGAGAAGAGAGAGGGACGATGATAGAGATCTTGCGAGATGCAGGGTGTGATTCACCTTGATAGTGTTGGTGTCGGACTTGAATGAAATGGGTCGAAGCGTTAGGAGGGAAGAAAGGTTGTCGGAATTTCACTACACTCACATGCCCCCATCTCTCTCGATCAGCTCTTACTCCTTCTTCTCGCGGAGTACTCAGAGAACGGATAGAGAGAGAGGGTAGAACGTACGAAGATCTTTGAATTGTAATTGTTCCAACCTCAAGTAATGCAACATTTGTCGTTGTTTCTCCATCTTCAACAAACTCGGTCGAGTCAACGGGAAATTGAACGCAGAGGCATCAGGGCCGATCGTGTTGGCGATATCCAAGGGGTCCCGAGAGGAGGAGAAGGATGAATTGGGTCGACGGGCGAAAAGTCGGAGAGAGGAGGAGAGGGAGAGGGGTGCGGTGGAACGCATCGTAGAAGGAGTAGGAGGAGGTCTAAGGAGGACTTGGATGGAATGGAATGGAGGAGAAAGGTGCTGCGAATTAGATCAAGGAAGAGAGAAGGAATCGTCCCCGAAACTCGTTTCTCATCTACCCCTCACTGTACGCAACCGATCGACCAATCCATACCCCTCAGAACCCTACCAGAACCGACAGAGACTCGACCAAGGACCCTCAAACGCGTCTGCGAACTTCTTCCACTTTGATCCGAGATCGCGCCGCTTCCTCTCCCATCTCTCTCCTCCTCTATCTCATCAACCAACGATGTCCTACCCTTACGGCGGTCAAGTACAAGGACAGGGAGGACCACCATACGCATCACAACAATACTCTTCATCAGATTTCATTTCCCCTCGAGACGACGAACTCCAGACGGGGAATCTTCGTCCACAACAAACAACGTATCCTCCCCAGTTACACGATTACAATTCGGATGATGTTGAATCTTTGAAGGCACCTCCGATGGGTGGGTATGGACAGACTATGAGTAGTGGAGTACCAGTGACGAGGGGTAGTATAGCTGCGCAGGTTCGTTTCTTTCCTTTCTCTCTCTCTCTCTCGTTCCCTTGCTCTATCGCATTGAGCTTGAATGAATGACGAGCTGATCAGAGGGAGAGTGGTTTTGTGCGTGAGGATAGATGGCAGCTGAAGGACAAATTCCTAAAAAAGTAGGATTGAAAATGTACCGAAAAGATGAACATGCCGGGGCTTTAACGAGGGGAGGGAAATTTAGGTGTTGTGGAAGAGTCGTTTGTTGTACCATCATGTTGGTCGTTTTAATTATCGTTGGGATCGTTGCTGCTTTCTTCCGTACGTTCGCCCCCCTTTCGAGCGAGATTGAGCTAGCTGGCAGAATCGAGCTGATAAGGAGGGCAACGAGTCGTACAGTCTGGGTCAAACCTCCGGATGTCAGTTTCAATGGGATTGAACCACCTTCGAATGGTCAAGAAGTTTCGGTCGTTGGATCGGGATTCAATATTAACGTTCGATTAAACGTGAGATCGCTTCCTCTTTCTCTGGCCCGGTCTGTCTTGCATATTCACTTCTCGATGAGTCAAACAGATCGGAGTAATCAATCCCAACTGTACGTCCTCCGTTCCTCATTTCTCCCCTCAGACTTGCTCGAAAAGACAAGAGACTTACCTCGTCAATTCGATCGGTTTACAGTTTTCGGAGCGAGTTTCGACAAGATTTCAGCGACGGCTTATTACCCTACGAAACCTGACGATGCGATCGGAGGTGGAACGTTGGATGATGTCGAAATTCCAAAGAACTCAAAGTGTGCTTCTCTTCTTCTCTACTTCCTCATTCCCTTCGGCTCTTCGCGAAGTCAGAGCACTCCAGGATCCAGTCAAGAGGGGTTTCCTCGTCGAGCTGTAACTAACGCCGCGTCTTTTCCGTGTCGATAGTTCAACGATCCATTTCCCCTTCTCGATCAACTACACAACTTCGTACGATTCAGACCTCTCCGTTCTCAAAGATATCGCGACGAAATGCGGGTTCCTAGGAGGTTCAAGTGGGAAAGAAGATTTGAAAGTGAATTATAAAGTCGAAACGAAAGTTAAAGTGATTGCAGTTTCAGTATCACCTACGTACGTTCTCTCCCTTTCCTTCCTTCCCTTCTCGCCGTTCTCTTCTCTCTGCTGAAGAGGACAAGAGAAACTGATGATTTGGGAGCGAGGAGAATAGGTTCTCTTCCTCAGCGTCCTTCGCATGTCCCCTTTCTGAATCCGACCTAAAAGGTTTCCTAGGTTCCTCTGACCTCTCCTCCCTCGGACTCGGTTCCCTCTCCGGTGCTCTCGGCGGCTTGGGCTCTCGTCTCCGTCTCGCGAAGCGGGATGACTTGATCGAGGAGGGACAGAGGGCATTGGAGAAAATTTATGAGAGAGGATGGGAGGTATTGAGGGAGAGAGATCTGGGGAGAAGGATGAGAGTAATGGAAAGGAAAGAGAGAGAGGGGGAGAAGGGGGTCTTCGATTCGAAAAGGAGGTTTAGGATCGGGACGTTGGGTCCGAGATTCCCTTTACTTCGATGAGATCCACGACCATGACAATGACGAGGCATAGACATTCCTCATGATGAACTTTGTTGTACTAGAATGGACACTTGAACGATAACGATCACGCTACACACTCACTCCTTTCTTTCGTTTTCATTCGGTTTTGTTTTGTGATTTTCATCTTGTTTTCTCTTCTCACTCTCTCTCTACTTCCCTGGACGACTATAACTTTCATGAACCTGTCTGCATTCTCTCTGTAAAACTCTTTCTGTGTCTTTTTCGAACCCGTCAGAAAGAAGAGTTGAATGAGAAAGCTCGAATGACTTACCGTAATTGCGAATTGAATTGACTCAGAGTAACGAAATCAGAAAGTTCAATTTGCCCGCGCGCTCGATCAACTTTCCACCTCTCCAACTCTCCCACTCGCTCTACCGACCTCTAGAGGAGTGTCCACAACTACTACTTCTTAAACCGTACCCTCCTTCCTTCTGTCCCGCGGTTCCCACTTCTTCTCGATCTCTCTTCCGTCCACGTTCCCCTTTCCCCTCTCCTTCTTCTCTCCTTTCCCATCGACACAGATTCGTTAGATGACATCTCACGTAGTAACCTCTTCATCACACCACCACCAATCGAACGAACGCGGTGGAAGCTCGTCCGGAGGAAGTTCGAGTTCGAATGTGATTGGAGTTCATTTCAGAGTTGGGAGGAAGATTGGGGAAGGGTCTTTTGGAGTCATCTTTGAAGGTACGCTCTCAAACTAGCTATGCACTCTCGGTGAACGGGGATGAGAGAGGAGGTGGGTGCTGATCTGGTTTGTGAGGTTGATGTGAGGATAGGTACGAATCTGTTGAATAGTCAAACGGTCGCTATCAAATTCGTAAGCCTTTCAATCTCAACGACAGAGTCCCTCGAAGCGAGGAAGCCGCAAGGGAGCCGCACGCGAAGTGAGAAAAGGGATCCGAGAATCTGGGGCTTCGCTTCAACGCGCACCACGCATTCATTCACTCCCTCTTGTGGTAGCTGTAACTAACTTCTCTACGACGTTCTATGGGCTGATTAGGAACCGCGTAAAAGTGATGCGCCTCAATTAAGGGACGAATATCGAACTTATAAAATCCTTGCCGGTTCTCGTGCGTCCCCTTCCCCTCTCCCTCTCTCTCTCCCTGCCTTGGAACTGACTAGGGAGTGATGTGGTGTGGATGTAGATGGAGTACCTCAAGTACATTATTTCGGACAAGAGGGGTTACACAACGTTTTGGTGATTGATTTGTTGGGACCCTCGTTGGAAGATTTGTTTGATATGTGTGGCAGGAAATTCTCGATCAAGACCGTTGTCATGACTGCTAAACAAATGGTTCGTCCTCCCCCCTCTCCCTCTCTCCCCTCCCTTCTCAGTCACTGATCACCTTCGAGTTTGTGATTTTAGTTGAGTCGAGTTCAAACGATTCACGAAAAGAACCTAATCTATCGAGATATCAAACCCGACAATTTCCTGATCGGTCGCCCGGGAACGAAAATGGCAAACGTCGTACACGTCGTCGATTTCGGGATGGCGAAACAATATAGGGATCCAAAGACGAAACAACATATCCCTTATCGGGAGAGGAAGAGTTTGAGTGGAACGGCGAGGTATATGAGTATCAACACTCATTTAGGAAGAGGTCAGTCAATCACCTCAACTTCGTTCCAGGTGAGATACAGGGAAAGGGGAAACTGACAAAGATTGTAAAACGATTCATAGAACAATCGAGAAGGGATGATTTAGAAGCGTTGGGACACGTATTCATGTATTTCTTGAGAGGTGGATTACCTTGGCAAGGATTGAAAGCCGCGACGAATAAACAAAAGTATGAAAAGATTGGGGAAAAGAAACAAAGTACTCCGATTAAAGAACTCGCAGAAGGGTTCCCTGGTACGCTATCCCTCTCATTCGATCTACTCAGAATGGAGCTGATAGAATGGAGAATCTGGTGCAGAGGAATTCGCGATTTACTTGAATTACGTTCGAAAGTTGGGATTCGAGGAAACTCCAGATTACGATTTCTTGAGGGAATTGTTCACGAAAGTACTCAAGAACTCGGGAGAGTTGGAAGATGGTGTCTACGATTGGATGTTACTTAACAACGGGAAAGGTTGGGAAGCAGGAGTGAGTTCTTCATTTTCCTTCTCTCCTTCTTTCGCCCAAATCGAATGCTGATCACGCGAGTTGTTGCCAGTCTTCCTCTGTATTGAGCCAATCTGGGGGATACGATTCACGCCACCACCGACAACCTCGAGACCGAGACCGCGAACGTGAACGAGCGGAACGACACGCCCAACGAGCGGCTGCCGCTGCAGCTGCCGCCTCGGGAGGACAAGGAAATACTGGGGCCTCGACCCCAACTGCTCCTACACCAGCCGCGATTGCTCGAGCAGATTCTAAAATCGGTCGACAAGCTTCAGCTGGAGCCGTCCCTGGTCCGAACGCGAGTGCAGTCGCCGTCAAAGGGGTTCCTTCCCCTGGTGGACCGAGTACTCCTTTGAGTGGAAGCGCAGGAGGAGGAGGAGTAGGGGGATCGAAAGCAGGAGTTAGGGGATCTCATCCTTACGCCGCGAATGGAACGGGATACGAAAGAGGACCGGAAGGTTACGAACCAACGGGTACGAACGCATATCGACAGCAGGGTCAACAACAACAGCAACAACAGCAGGGGAATACGACAATGATGGGACATCAAGGGTCGTCGGGAGCTCAAGGAGTTCAACAGGATTATCAAGCCCATCAGGAGGAAGATAAAGGAGGGTTCTCGTTGATCAAACTATTGACTTGTCGATGCGGTTAAAATCAACTCTCTCGAATCTCAGCTCTCGCTCCTGCTCGCCCTCTCAAGATACCACAGATACCCCTTCTCGCCCTCTCTACCTTTTTCTCCTTTCACATAAGTTCATGAATTTTAGTATTTTCCTTGGTCTGTGCTCCTTCCCCTTCCCCCCTCACATTGACTCGCTCGGTTCCTCTCATGTCTTCTCTTTCCATCATACCTCGTTCTCGTTCACGTTTTCTCCTAACCCCCCTAAAACTCTCTATTCCTGTTTTCTTGCGATTCTCGATTTTCTTTCCTTTCTTTTTTTCTGCAGCTCGCTGGCGTTCCCTCTCCTATCTCTCTCTCTCTCTCTCTCTCCTTATTGTGACGAATAATCATTGATACCCCTCAAGTTCTTCCCATTTCTAATCTCTTTCGAGTGAGTTTGGTTTCGATGAGAGTGAGTTAGATTTGCAAAAACCCGAGAGAGACTGAAGCAAGAGAAGAGTATACAAGCTATCGAGAAAAGAGAGCATGCGAACAGAGAATGATAGGTAGGAAAGGGCACTGCAAGAGAGAAAAGAACGAAAAGGAGAACAAAACAAAAGACAGAAAAAAAAAACGCTACGACCTCCGTTTTTCCTCAGAAATCCATCCCACTGAACGCCGACGCCGGTAGCGACTGGGTCTTTCCAAACGCTCTCTTCGCACCTGCGATCTTCCTGTCCGTCTTCATAGGTCCTCCAAACATGTTCGTCATGCTCGAAGCGACTTGATCTTTTTCTTCTCCTTCTCCCTCGTCCTCAACATCCGTCGCTACCATATCCTCATCTTCCCCTCCCCCTTCTTCGACTAGAGTCGAACCCGAATCTTCGGCTTCAACGAACGCACGTTTCATTCGTTGAGTAACGGTTCGATTCGAACCTTGCGAATCTTCCCCTCCAGCTCCAGCTGATTGCGAACTACTCGGGAACGTGAACGATGATTTCCCATACACATCATCGAGATCGAATCCATCTCCATCTGCATCTCCTCCTGTTGCTCCTGCTCCTCCTTCTGAGAACGCACTCAACGAATTCGTTCGAGATCCAAATCCTCCGTAATCCGAAGTCGAAGTCTCTCCAAACGGTCTCAATTCATCAGGTCGTTTCCCATCCGTATAAACCAGATTCTTGATATCTTGAGTCGTTTGGAACAGTGGGAATCTCGAGGAGGACGAGGAGGGAGGAAATGGAGAGTTGAATGAAGGAGAAGACGAAGAAGGGTTCTGTGCGAAAGAGAGAACGGGCTCAGTTTGAGAGATTCCGAGTGGTCGACGAGTCCTCAGAGAGGAATGGGTAGGGAGGATATGACCTTGAGCGACAGCTGCGAGTTCAACTCGTCAGTCGAGAGCATCTCACGAAGCAGAGAGGGGAGAGTGGGAACGTACCGTGTCTCGCTTGAGTAGCTCTATGACTGATCTCATACTCGAATCCAGTTTGAGCTTGTTTAGACATGGAACCTCGAATGTCGGTTGGATCTCGAGGAGGAGCCTCGGGAGGAGAACCAAAGGATGGTCGTTTCGTGGGCGACGGGAGGTCAGACGACATGATGGAGGACGTGTCTTTCGGGGTTGTGAAGATATTGTGTGGGTGTAGGTCGCTTGAAAGGGGGAGACGGGAGGAGCTGGTCGCGAGTTGAGAGAGAAATGGAAATCGAATCGGCTCTTGCTCTCTTCCCATCACCTCGCTCGGGATCACTCCTCGACGACAAGCCGCTATAAGCTTTCTCTTTGCTGGTCCCGCGCGTAGAACGAATGCGATCGCTTTGCTCCTGCTTTTTCTCGCTAAAGTCCTCGAGTTCGCTCGTTTCTTCGCGTTTCTTGCTTCACCTTGATGCGATTACTGCTATTTCGACTCGCCAGGGCTCTATGTAGCTGTTTCCTTGCGGGTGCTCAGTCGTTCGACAAGTATCAGAGCGTTTGGTTATGGCATTCGCTCGATTTCTCCCGAAGGTTTTCTGTTATCGCCTAGTCTTGTGCGATCTCGGACTTCTGACGCTCTCCTTTGATCTCTGCGGACCGTACAGGACGACAGAGAGCAGGGACGAAGCTATCGGCGTCCGATTTGCACCCAGGTCGGAATACACAACAACGAGCGAGCCTTGCTTCGTTTCGCGACGAGCTCGTGCTGCTGTGAGACCCTTCTCGTAGGTTGCCTGGACAAGATCTTATAGTCCCTATTATTGGGGAGTCTTGCCTTGCTCAGAAGCAGCTCGTTATGCGGGCAGAACCAGCAAGCATTGAAAATCGTAGGAGATTTGGTCGTTCCCATCGCTCCACGTCCCCGTCTCCTGCTTTTCGAGAGGGCATATTGCGTCTCTCTTTACCTTCGCGTCGTTGACTGACTACTTTCAGAGTGCGAGAGTTGTATGGTTTGGGGCGGTTTGACCGCGAAAAGCTCGAATCGCAAGTTTTCAATTTCCGAGAAATTTTGTGTTCGTTACGCCTCTCTCTCGGGGCACATACGGCGTTCGTTGTAAAGGCAGTACAGTAAGAGCGAAGATATTATCCCCTGCATCATTTCGAATTCCCTCAGAGAGGTCGGCCTCGTTTCCTCTCCTTCACTAACCGTCACCACATGCTAGGTTAGACGCCTCAAGTCAATCCACCAACTCAATGTCGACTCCTCCATCTCCAGGTCGTCGCGTTTCTCCGACTCTCGAACCTCATCAAGAAGATTCCGAACACTCTTCTCCTCGACCTCAAAGTGAGATCGGACTACCGGACGAACATTCCCAACGACAACGAGATCAAGATGCTCATCTCGCCCAGAGTATGACGTTCGCGGCCCAACAACCGAATCGGGCTCGATCTGCGACTCTCCTCAATTCTGATCAAAGGGCGACTTCCTCCTCTACTGGAATCACTCTGCAGCAGCAGGATGCGCAAAGGGAGCAGTTCAACAGAGGTACGAGTAGTGGAACGGTACAGACTATTAGTCCGGGAGAACAACAATCGTCGTCGAATTCGAGGAGGAGACCTTCGATTAGCGTTTTACCTCAATCGGATGCGACGGACGCGATGGGTCATTTGGCGGATGATTTGGAGAGAGAAGATAGGGAAGAAGCCGAGGAAGAAGAAGGTCACGACGATCATGAAGCGGAACATAGTTATTACGGGAGAGAATCGGGTGGTGGAAGGGGACAAAGTTCGAGTGGGAATCAACTCAGATCGGGAGGAGGAGGAGGACAAGGAGGACAAGGAGGATTGACGGGAGGAATGAGGGGAACGAATTCAACTCCTAGATCGGCAGCAGCGGCGAGACTTTACCGACATCATCGAAATTTGAGCGATTCGAGTATCGACAGTCAAGGAGGAGCTTACATCGATCACCGTCGACAACCTCACTCGCTCTCGTCTGGATTGACCCCGAGAGGAGGAGGAATGGCGAGAAGTCCCCCCGAAGCGAATTACGGCGGTGGGAGTGGAAGGAAATCGAGCGCACTTCGAAGGTTCAGCATTGAAGGATCTGGAAGATCCCCAATGTCTTCTCGACCTTTCGACAACGATCCAATCTCTTCTTCGGTTCGTATCGCGAGATCTCCTCGTTACGGCGACGACGATGCGATCGTGGACGAAGAGGAAGCGATCGAATTCAACCCTTCCGACCGACCTTACCTCGCTCGACACGATTCTCGCAAATCCTATCACTCGAACGCATCTCGTCACTCTCTTTCTCGACACTCTCACGACCCTGACGATGATCACCACCATTCTGCTCGAGACGATCAACCTTTCAACGTCGACCTCTCTCGACCTGGATCTGGATTCGGAAAACCCGAAGACGATATCTGTTTCCCTACCCATGGAGCCGCAGCCGAAATGGACTACATGGAAGATCATCATGGCGAAGTCGGAATGCCTGGAGTTCTCCCAAACTTCCCTTATCCCTTCGATTTCACGATTCTCGAAGATTTCGCTACCGACGAACGAGAAGCGACTGGGAAAGCGATCCCTTCTTCGACTAGAAGACGAACTGTCGCAGGAGGAGTTGGAGGAGATTCGACTTCTCCTCCTGGGTATGGAGTCTCTTCGGCATTCTCGAAATCGAATCCTCGAACAGGCGCGTTCAGCAGCGGAAGTGAAGGAGATACTCCCGCATCAGGAGGAGGAGGAGGTGGAGGAAGAATGGGAGGACGTCGCAGGAGGTTGAGTGAGAGCGTCGCTCCAGGTCGACACCGTCCAAAAGTCGCTCTCTTCGAAGGTTCCGGAGACGCAGGAGGAGGAGGAGATCAAGTCCCGACGTTCCGAAGTATTCTCGATACTCGTACTCCTCTCCTCTCGGCCGATAAACGTAACCCGAGTGAAACTGGCTACGGAACTGGAACGGGTAGTGGAAGACCTCCTCGACCGACGGATCGCAAACCAGGAGGAGGAACTGGTCCTCGACCTTATCGATTCTCGTTCTATTCGAACGCTCTACCTTCGACGATTCACGCTCGTTCGCTCGCCGAGATCCCCGGAGAAGGACAAACTTTCGAAGAATTGTTCGTCGGTCGAAAGGAGAACCAATACGAAGACGATCTCGCGCACGTTGGACTCGATCCGAGACTCGCTCAATTCAGAAATTCGAACTCTCAGTCTGGAACGAGCACTCCGAACCATCACGGGAACGGGAACGGTACGGCAGCTTCAGTTTCGGGTTCCGTCAACGGAGGAGGACCGATGGGAGCACCGGCTGGAGTTCCAACGGTCAAAGGAGATTCTCAGAGAACGGCAGTCATGAGGAGTGATGCCGATGCCGAATCGAACACTTGGTGGCTCGATGTTATGTGTCCGACTGATGCGGAAATGAAAGTTTTGAGTAAAGTGAGCTTCACTCCATCCTCTTTCTCTCTCATTACCATCACCTGACTCTGTGCATTCTCGTCGATGTAGGTATTCGGGATCCATCCTCTCACGACAGAAGATATTCAAATGGAGGAAACTCGCGAAAAGATCGAACTGTTCCGAAACTACTACTTCGTCTGTTTCCGTTCTTTCGAACAAGACCCTTACTCTCCTACCTACCTCGAACCTCTTAACATGTACATCATCGTCTTCCGAGAGGGTACTCTTTCCGTGAGTCTACCTGCTGAAAGTTTTGTCCGATTCGCAAACTGAACTTTCTCGCTTGGTAATGTCTCGCAGTTCCATTTCCGAGGTACTCCTCACCCTCAAAACGTTCGTAGACGTATCAAGCAACTCAAGGATTACATCAACGTCACGTCGGATTGGATCTCGTATGCGTTGATCGATGACATTACCGATGCTTTCGGTCCTCTCATTCAAAACATTGAATACGAGGTAGACTCGATCGATGAGTTGGTATTGATCTTGAAGGAAGCTGAACAGAGTGACATGTTGCGAAGGTGAGTTGCTCCCTTTCTCTGCGAATGACTCGAAGAAACTAACGAGAGTTGCGGAATAGGATCGGAACTTGTCGTAAAAAGGTTATGGGTTTGTTACGGTTGATGGGTAACAAAGCGGATGTCGTCAAGGGATTGTCGAAACGTTGTAACGAGAATTGGTCTGTCGCGCCGAAATCGGATATCGTACGCTTCTTTCTCTTCTTCCTATTCCCTCCTTCTCAGCTCACGACGCCCTTCCATTCGACCACAGGGTCTCTATCTCTCGGATATTCAAGATCACATTACGACGTCGACTCAAAATTTGATTCATTACGAAAAGATTCTCTCTCGTTCGCATTCGAATTACCTCGCTCAAATCTCGATCGAGATGTACGTCTTTCTCCTTTCCTGACGTGTTGAACGCCACTCATCCCTTTCTCGATCTCAGGACTGATGCGAACAATCAGATTAACGACGTTCTCTCGAAACTTACCGCTCTCGGTACCGTGCTCATTCCCGTTCGTTTCTCTTCTTCCTCGCTCTTTCTTTCCGTTGCTCACCGATAGACGTTCCGAATAGATGAACTTGGTCACTGGTCTGTGGGGAATGAACGTGCACGTCCCCGGTCAAGATGCAGACGGTTTGGGTTGGTTCTTCGGAGTGAGTCTCTCTTCGTTGCTCGATTGTTCGCACGCACTGACTTCTGTTCTGTCTCTAGATCTTGGGATGTCTTGGAGCTTTTGCCGTCGCAGGATCCTATCTCACCTATCGAGTCTTTGTCAAACCTCAATAATCACTTCTCTTTCCTCTTTCCTTTCCTCTCGACTCATGTACCTTCTATTCGAATCAGTCTTCGCTTTCCCTTCCTTCCTCCATACCCATTGTCTTGCCCTCTCTCCTATTCTGCGGTTCCCTTGTATCCCTTCCTCTCTCTCTTTCGCACCAGTTTTACACGCTTCCCTGGTTGTTTTCTTGTTGCTCTCTTTTCTCTCTCGTCCCTCCATGTCACTCCATCTAGAATCATCCCCGTTTTGCAGTCGCATGAGAAAAACATAGTCATTCGAAACACGAGCACGTTCCAGTAAATCGTAGAGAGAGAGCGAGAGAGCTATTGTGATCTGTTCTGAATTCAAGCGATGACCTTTCTTTTCTTTCCTTGCCTCTCCATCCATTTCTGTTCCTCTGGGTGTTGTTGTTCAAGCAATGACCTTTCTCTTCCCCTCCTCTTCTTCATTCTTCGTCCGATTCGTCCTCCTGTTCAGAATCTTCTCCTTCGGCGTGACTTCCCGATTGCGATTCGCCTTGATTTTCTCCGTTCATCTCTTCCTCGTCTACCTCGTCTACCTCGTCTACCTCGTCTACCTCGTCTCCGTCATCTCCAGCGTCTCCGCCATCGTCTTCCTCGTCATCGAAAATCCCAGAACCGAATGGGCGACGATACTCGAATTCAAAACTTGCACCTTCAGCGATTTGTCGCGCAGAGGGACCGAAGCGGATCGCATCATTGAACTGACAGAGGGAAGAGATCTCCATCAGTTTCGATATCGAGAGAAGAATACTGAAAGCAGACTCACAACGTCGAACCAGTAATGAATGTTGCGGCGTTTCGTCTCGTCTCGATGGTTGGTCCAGACGAATCCCCAGCCCAGGTCTTTGAGATCTGACTCGCTGAAGATCTCCGGATCTTTCCCAGCAGCTTCGAGGAGAGTACGAATGCTGACAACTGAACGGTTGTTGATTCGAGCGGAGAGATCGCGACGGTGAGTTCGTAGGATTTGAGGGTAAGAAACCAAAGGGGTTGAGCGGTTTCTCCATCCACTTCTCACAAAGAGGGAGGTGACTTTCGAGAAGAAGTTGTCATTGCCGTAGATTGATTCGGGATAGTCGGCTGGATCGGTTGAGAGAGAAGACGTCGACGAGAGTCCTTGATTCGCGGCGAGAATGCAGCGGATCGCTTCAATACGTTTCGCCTCTTCAATCGCCGTGAACTGTTCGAGGAGTTGACGACGAATGTCGGACTAGATCTCGTCGTTGATCACAGCGTCTTCAGGTTGCCAGAGAGGTTTGATCAAGCTATGATTCATGAACTCGTAGTGATTCGGGAACAGGTTGTATTGATCCCTCACAGATTCGAGCTCCTCCTAGTATGATTCTAGGCGAGATCGACGAGCTTCGAGTGCCTCCTCCTTGAGCTCTTCCGCGATTTCATCGTCGAGAACTTTCCTGATGAGCGTGCGACAATCCGTCCAAGCTGTCAATGCATTGCTCAAGTCAGCGTGTGGAGCTACATTCGAGGCAAAACGAGAGATCTTACCTGCAGGATCATCGGCGTATGCAACTTTCGGGGCAACTTGGTCAAACATTTCCCATCTCTTGAGATATTCCGCCTCGTCATCCGCCCATTGATGATCTAACTTCAGAGAGTCGACGATCCTGAGGGACAGGGCAGCCAAAGTCAGTCGGCTGTCAATGAAGCTTTAGAAGGAAACAGGCAACTTGCGCTTCTATCGCCTTTCGACGAGCCTCCCTTCGTTCACGTTCCGCATTTCGTGCCTCCTGTGCCAATCGCTTACGGTTTACTATGATTTGCTCCGAAGTCTACAATGATTTGAGCTCAACATCAGTTATAATCCGAGGGAAGTAGATCGAGAGTTTGTGCTCACGTTTTGTTCGTTTTTGACCCATTCTTGTTTTTCCCTAACGAAGTTCTCGACGTGATTCGCTTCGATGACTTCTTCATTTGTATTTGAGCGGCGAGGACGGGTCGAAGATCCCTTGGCGCGGACACTCTGAAGTTGAGAAATGGCGTTTTCGTCGTCGTCTTCGAGCTCCTTGAGGACCTGGTCGACAGTCTCCAGATCGGAAATGAGGAATTTACCTGCAAGATCATTCAGGTCTAATGGTGAGTATCAGGTTGTGGGAGAGAAGTGAGCGGAACAAGTACGAACAAGCAAGTTGTTTTCCACGCCAGTTGGTTCCCACTGCATCGACTCACGTCAGCTTGTGAAGTCCGGAGGCAGGGCAACGAAGTAACTGGCAATCATGGTAGCGAACGCAATGGATTGCTGAACGATGGAGACTAGGCCAAGCTTTGAAGAGTCCTTTCGACGAAATCGTGCTTTTCGCAAAGTAAGTCAGTTCTCCTCACCGAGTGCCCGATCTAATCGTCGATGAATCAGGCACCTACTAGGCTTTTAAGCACTGTTGACACAGACGAACGCGCTGGAAGGTGTTACAGTGTTGATCGACGACGTTCTTTTCGCAAGTCTTTGAAAGAGGCTCTTCAGTCACGGACGTCTGGACAGCGAGGAGCATGTCGACTCACTTGACAAGTTTCTGAATACTCGAGTAGAGCGAAATCGATCTCTGAGAGACCGTCCGGGAGAGGGAAACCGAGTTTTCGACGAAGAGACGACCAAATCGAGCGAGCGCCGCGAGAGAGGAGGATGTTTCGGAGAACAGTGTTGACTTTCGCGAGTGACAAGAGATCTTTACCCTCGAGGTGAGAGCAGACCTAGAGACGTGAATCCGGGTGAGAAGATGAGGGTCGAATGCGAAGATTTGGATTCGACTCACTTCAACGAAGAGATCGAATGGGAGATCGAGCAAGAGTTTCGAGTCATAGGTAGGTTCATCAGGTTCTGGAGTAGCTGTCGATTGTCGATCCACCTTGCGAGCATTCGTTCGACGCTTCTTCTTCGAGTTTCCTCGAGCTTGCGAATCGGGTTGAATGCGAGAGGGAGATAAGTCAGCCTTAGAGCCCTCGGAACACTTCGGATACAGTCGATAGGACTCACGAGTAGTACCAAACGTGTCTCCTACTTTCTTCGACTTGTTCTCGTTGCTGTTGAGCTGTTCCAATGCCTTGATCTTGTCGAGTTCCCTTTCCTCCTCATCCAGATCCACATCGCTATCTACCTCTGCGTAGTTGATCTTCTTCTTGCGTGTCGACGGCATCGAATACGTGGAAGGAAGGGGTTCGTGCGAGCTGACACAGTGGGTGAAAGAGGAGAAGAGAAGAGAGAGAAGAGGAAACTTTCGCGCGACTTGTTGTCAGTCTATTTGGCACGAAAGCGTCTCACTCTGCTAACACAAAGGGGTTTCGTACATTCAAGAGAAGATCTGATACGAGAAGTCGAGACGAGGGGGCAAACAGGTAAAGATAGAAAGAGTGCAAAAGTCTCGCGACTAGCTTGACTGCTCCACCACGGTTACAAGACGCTTGCTCTCACCGAGACCGTGAGATGGTTTCCTCGTTGCGAACTCCTCTATGCGGCAAGAAGACGATTCGACAACTCTGTTCGATTTCACGTCGTTTTGCGAAGCTAAACCCGATCGCACAGTCATGCCGGAGGCGGTCAGCACACGCTCGAGCGTAGAGAAGCGAGTGGATGATACAATTTACCTTGATTGCGATACGAGATTGGCACGACCTGGTCTTCGCCCTCGGAACTTTGAAGCTCACGCTCAGCCGTGACCTCGCTGACGAAGTTCCATTGTCCCTGATGGCCCATTGTTCCCTACCGGATAAAGCATCGACCCCTGCAGCGAACATGAAGAGTGGTTTGAGTATCTGTGGCTTTACAAGGTAGAGCCACAGCTTTAAGAGAGAGCTCACCTGATGAAACGCGCAAGGTTGAGGTCGAAGTCGACGATACCTCAGGGTAAGGCTCCGCCTCGCCTTGATCGATAGCAGACTCCAGCTACCATCGAAGAGAGTCTAACCCAGTCCTACGCTGGACCAGCTCTCATCGATCTTTGAGCCAACTCGGAGCAAATTCGAGGTCGAAGCGAAGTCTTTCGAGGGGGAATCGATCGATCAACTGCGAGATGAAAGGCCTTATTACCACATGAGTACTGTGCGGAATATAACGTGTGACGATCAAGAGGCACTCACCTGAATATCACCGATTCTCTCCTTTTCCTTTTTCGGTTTTCCCAATCTCTCCTTGTTCCCCTTCGACTCGATGTCGCTGACCCAGTCTTCAGCTGGCGGAAGGAATGATCGATACTCAAGTAGAGCACTCTCGAGCGTCCAGTTCGTCAAGAGTCGAAGAATGGCGGAGATGAGAGAAGGGAGAATTCGACCTTTGTTGTCGTGAATCAAGACTGAAGCGGGAGAATAGAGTGAGCTGGTCGGTATCTCGCGAGGTGTCCTCGAAGAAGGTAAGAGCTGCAACTAACTCGGGAGATTGCGAGAGTCTAGGAACGGTTCAACGAGTCAGCTGATTCGAGGAGAGGGAACTAAGCTGCGCAGGGACGCACCTAGGACCTTTTCCAGTGCTTCAGCAACTAGATCTGCGTCCACCTCCACCGTCGGATCCTTGCTCACGTCAATTCGGATATGGAAAATGTTCAACCCTCTCTCGTTTGCCCAATTATACGTGTCGGAACTGCTTCATCAGGAATCTCTCAGTACGCCATACATCTTCAGCTTTTTTCATACGCACCGATATTCGTCAGTCGAGAGATACCTGGACGAGGGAGGGGGGAGGAGGTCAGCTCGAGGAACTTTGCGACAACAGAGTCACTAACATGATACTCTTGAGCGCGAGCGAGTCCAAGTATGGAGAATTGTGTCTATTCGGATGTCCAGATCGAAAGACGCCTATCGAGTTGACAGAGGTGAGGTGAGCGAGTTCATAGATCAAGAACAAAGGGGCGGTGAGAACTGACCTGGGAGCACCGTTGAAAAGCATAGAGGGGGAAAGAGTACCTTCTCGAGGTGTTGAGCGGCTTTCACAGTTTCGATCAGGGTCGGCATCGTCTCAGGATAATGAATGAGTAGAAGTTGAAACTCTCATCTCTCTTCCTTTCTAATAACAAACTCCTCCTCCTCCTCCTCCTCTCCACTTCGAAACCTTTTCGACCCGGTCTGCCCCCTTACAGCTACTACGATGGATACGGTCCAGCCAGTCGAAGGACACTACCTGTGAGCGAACTCCCTCTGTCTCTCGCGTTCTGCTTCTCCAAGTAGCGTTCTGATCCTTTGTTCGTTAGGGTCGCTCCTCTTGTACCTGAATTCCTCGCCTGGGTCGAAGTTGATGGGGAACCTGCCAAGGTGTACGGCGCTGAAGTAACGGAAAACAAGGCAGTTGGGTACATCGAAGCGAAAGAAGGGCAACAGTTCAAAGTTTGCTACCTCGATAACCGTGCAGGGCCATCGACCCCCGAGGACGCATATGCTATGCGATTGCGGATTGATGGCACCAAGTGAGAGGTCTCCTTGTATACGGAAACGTTCTTGTTCTCTGGGTGCTCACTTCTACCATCGATAGCACGGCTGGACACCTTACTCGTTCGGACGACTCGTCTTTCAGCGAAGGTGCATACAGCAAAGCTCGAATCAGCACCTTCTCAGGACGTCAGGTATCGGAGGTATGTCACATGGCTCTAACCGAAGAAACCTTGCTGACTTTGCTACACTTCTTGATCTTGATCAGAGCTCCGAGCAACCATTCCTTTTCAGCAAACTCCTCACGACCGATTCTGAAGATCTCGCCTGTAACGACGAGAAAATTGTGAAGAATCTCGGAGCTCTACAATTGCGCTACTGGCGAGTGACGAACCTCCGGCCAGCAAGCGTAGTAGTTTATAACGATTCGAAAGCTATCCTGATTCACGAACAGGCGAAGAAGGCCCAACTCTCTCACCAGGCAAAGTCCGTTCTTGCTCTCTCGAGGCGTGAGCTCCGATCTGACCCACAGTTCGATCGAAAACAGCTTTGGAGAGGCAGTTCCGATTGAGCCCGTCTCCCGTACAAACTGCGACTTCATCGACTCTAGAGAGTCACCTTTCTTCCTCATCGATTTTCGCTACCGTTCCCGGCGTAGGTCTCTTCGAAACAAGCTCAGTAAACGAGGAGAAAATCGAATCTGACTTCTCGCTTCTCGCTCCCCTGTTAGAACTTCTTCAGCTCGACGACTACATCCCTCGTAGGCCAATCTCACATTCAGAAGCCTCAGCAAGCCTCAAATTATCTTTCACTTGTAGATTCGCCGGCTCCTTCCCCAGAACCTTCCCCCTCTCCTTCTCCATCCCTCTCCGTATCTCCTGCACCTGCTCAAGCTCAATCTCTCGATTCTCCCGTCGCTTCCACTTCGACTTCGAATCCGAATCCCTCAGGCTCATCCGCTCAACCGTCGCAAAGTTCTCAATCTCATAATCCCGAACCTGGACGACTCGCCCGACTTCAGGCGGAGCTCGAGTCTCTCCTCCGTCAAGAACGGATCGCCGCCCTTCGAAGCGAGATTGCGGGCTTGGAAGGCGAAGTCGGAGGGATCGGAGGTGCAGGCTCGTCCTCTTGGAATCGCAAGGTCAAAGCAGAACCCTCGGATGACCAGAGGGACGCGAAGAAAGTCAAGCGGGAGATAGACGCGGCGACGTTCTCGGCTTCGAAGTCGAACGGGAAAGGAAAGGGGAAGAAGAAAGCAGAAGTCATCGAACTGAGCGACTCGGATTGAACGCAGCTTTATCCCTTCGGTACAGCAGCGGCTGCGTTTTGCTTTGTCTTGCTCTATGGACAGTCGGTGACGTCTTTGCGAAACAAAGAGAATCTGTCTTTCAGCTTGAATCAGATGACTTTGCAGGTTTCGAATACCCTTTCTTTTGCAATTCACGACGGGTCCCAGAAGAAATCGAGAGGGATTTGACAGATTGCACGTGATTCCGACTGCTCTGGTCCTGGTTCAAGCGTTTCTCTGGGGTGTTCGTCGATCATTCATCCTCTTCATCCTCCTCCTCATGTTCAACTCCCAAGCTTTCTCCTTCCTCTTCTTCCTGCGAGTGGTCGGTTCCTTCTCCTCCCTCATCGTCAGTATCATCTTGAGTATCATCCGAGTCCGAGTTCGAGGCGTTGGTTCCGGCAGGTTCGAGTGGATCGGACGAATCGTAGTCGATTTCGATCGTGTCTCCTTCGACGATCTTCGCATTCGAAGGTCCGTAGCTGATCGCTTCGTCAAGCTACAAGATAGCGAACATTGCATAGTTCAGCGACGAAGTCTGGACGATGAGAACGAGAACTTACAAGTTCGGACCACGAGAACAATCTGGTTCGCAAAAGCTTTTTCGGGTTGTTCCTCCAACGGAAAGCTTTCTTCAAGTTGTCGAGGTCATCGACTGAGGTTTTTTCAGGTTTCAATCCAGCGGCTTCGACGAGGTTTCGCATGACGTGAACTTGACGGACGTTGATTCGACCTTTGAGAGAAGCAGGACCGTGGTAGTCTCCTTGTTCAGTCGTGAAGGGGAAACGAGAGATGTCAATTCGGCCACTACGAAGTTTCGTGACGAAGAGAGAGGTCGGACGAGCGAAGTAAGCTTCGTCGTAGGTCGACTCGGGATAGTCTGAAGGTTTCTTCGAGAATGAAGATACTGAAGTAAGACCTTGATTCGCAGCGAGGATTTGACGAATCGCTTCGATTCGGTTCTTCTCTTGAAGTCCATCGAGCTCCTTGACGATTTCGGGACGAGCTTTCTTCCACTTTTCGTCGTCGATCGAAGCCGATTCCTTTTCCCACAGAGGACGAACCGTTTTGAGTTTGAGGAAATGTTGGAAAGAAGGGAAGACAGGCCAGGATGACTTGTCAAGTTCGAGGGATTGGTGGTAAGGAGAAATGAGAGTTTGACGGGCATCGAGTGCGGCCGCCGCGGCGAGTCGTGCAGCTTCAGCAGCGAGTTGTTCCTTGATCGCGGTGTGGTAGGTCTCCCATCCTACGAACGATAACGAATCAGTCGCGACGAAGCGATGGAGTTGTGCGAGCGAGGCCGAGCTCACCCTCGGGATCGAGTTCGAGAGAAAGTTTCGGAGCAGCGAAATCGGGGTTAAAACTTCGTTCGTGACGCGCGATTTCTTCGTCGGTCCATTGATGATTATTCTTGAGGGTTTCGAGGAATCTACAGTAAGAAGCGAAGAAACCTTCGGCGGATGAGCAAGTGGCTCTTTGCGACGCATTGCGAGAGGGAGACGTACAATTTGTGTGCTTCTTTCTCCGCGGCAAGTCTCGCTTCTTGTTGCTCTGCAGCTTTTTTTGAAACACGTTGATGATTCTTCTGGATTTCGAGAGACACCTGTTCGGTTCGAACCCGTCAGTATCTCTCGTCAAGATAGCGAACAGAGATCGAAAAGAACTTGCCGCTTGTTCTCGTTGAACCCATTCTTGTTTCTCTTGAACGTACGTATCGACGGCATCAGCTTTCAGATCGACCTTGACGGTAGCTGAGTTGCGAGTACGAGTCGAGGAAGACTTGGAGCGGATCGATTGAATTTCCGAGACCGTAGCTTCATCCAGTTCTTCGAGTTCTGCAAGCTCGTTGTTGACTTCTTCGAGATCAGTGATGAGGTAAACAGCTGTTAGTCGAGATGTCAGCTCAGTGTCAAGCTTCGTGCGAAAAGAACAGGCTCGAATATCTTACCGATTTGAGGCCTGCGAATTCCGAACGATTCGTCTTTTTAGATCAACATGGTCAGCGCTGTTAGAACAATGAGCTCGGATTGAGTCAGGGTGTCAGAGTGGAGCTCACTCTTCCATTGACGAACGCAGTTCACAGCTTGAGGGTGAAGGTCAGGCCATTCTTTCTTGATTTTCTTCGCATTGATGGTACTGTGAAGCGATGAGTCAATACTACGCGATAGAGTCAACGAAACAGAATGACTAACTAGTCATCGAGGCAAAAGTAGCAAAGGCGAACTCGGAGGAAAAGGTTTTCATAAGGAGTGACATTGGCGGCACGGGGACAAGCCTGATAGGTCTCCGCTTAGCTAGTTATCGGATGGACGAAAGAGACTGAAAGACGTACTTGACAAGTATTTGGGTAGTAGAGGAGAGCGAATTGGAGTTCCGAGAGACCATCGGGGAGAGGGAAACCGAGTGAAAGACGACGACGAGACCAAATCGCGCGAGCATCGCGAGAGAGCAGGAAGTTCCTGAACATTTTGTTGACTTTGGCGAGATTGATCAGAGTTCTGCCACCGACAAAGAAGAGAATCTGTCGACGAATGCGATCAGCCTATCTGCAAAGAAATCTATCGCGAGAGACTCGTGACTTACCTCGGCGAAGAGTTCGGCTGGGAGCTTGAACAATCGCTCCACATCGAGTACGAAAGGAGTAGGAGGTTCGACGTTGACTTCGGGTACGGCAGAAGAGGCGCACGATTGAGATTCAAATCGTTCAGGGAGTTTCGACTTCTTCTTCCTTGGTTTCGTGTCACCTGTTCTCAAAGTCCACTGCTTAGCCATCTGTTCGCTCCATATCACTCCAGAGCGGGTTCTGAGACTCACCAGTAGCTCCAAACTCCTCCTCTTCGTCACTTTCTACTTGTTTCCCTTTCCCCTTGTCCCGAG
The DNA here is from genome assembly GCF_050403485.1 of Sporobolomyces salmoneus. Classification (NCBI taxonomy): domain Eukaryota; kingdom Fungi; phylum Basidiomycota; class Microbotryomycetes; order Sporidiobolales; family Sporidiobolaceae; genus Sporobolomyces; species Sporobolomyces salmoneus. The sequence continues at coordinate 113,614 of NW_027481152.1, read as the reverse complement.
TCACTTTCCATTTCTGTTCTTCATCCGACGGCATATCTACATCACTGTCCACCTCTGCGTAGTTGACTTTGCGTTTCGAGCGAGTACTCATTCGAGAGACGGGGTCTTTGCGGGAAAAAGTGGGGGAAAGAGAGGAGAGAGAAGAAGAGAAGAGAGAGAAATCGAGAGCTGCGCGATTTTGGTCTCGCGACTCTCGTTTCGTGCGACCTGTTTCGCAATTTCACGCGTCATGACAGGAAATGTTGTACTGGGGCTAGGTTCTCAACGGGGTGAGACGAGAATAATAAACGAAAGTTCGAGCTACCTCAGCAACTCCACGTCTGCGATGCCTCCTCGTGCCCATCTTCGCATCGACTCCTAGCTACAACGAGAGCCTGTTCGAGGCGGCAGCGTGACGTGAATATCACAAGTGTCCGGTTGTCAATCGAGTTCTTCATCTTCGAGCTGCCGAATCTTGTGATCAGTGATTCTAACGGGTTCTGAGCTCGTCGAGTCAGGTCTGACATCTATTCATTCATGAGAGAGCCCGTAAGTCTCCCGGTAGCCTCGACAGTTGAGATCGGAAAGAACCGCAGACTCACGATTTCAGAGGATCCCTTGAACTCATCTCATCTTGTCCGAGAACTAACATCATCGAGAAACTCCCCTCAAGAACCCCTCTGCGCGTCTAACTGCCGTAGAACTGCCTCGGTCTTTTCGAACACTCTCTTCACTTTTTCCCTCATCGCTTTCTTGTCGCCGTCTCCTTCTCCACCTCTGCTTTCACCGTCCTCCTCATCCTCTTCATCCTCGAGTGGGTATTCTTCATCTGGATCGAATCCTCTCCTCTGCCCTACAATCGGAGTCTCTCCAGAATTGATAGTGATTTCTCCGTCGGTGAGAGTTGGCGGAGGTGGACCGTTGAAATGAATCTCGAAAGCCGCAGGTGAATCCGCCGGGTCAGTAGAAGGCGAAGTGAAGGTATCATTGTCGTCGATCGAGTTTGGGTAGACAGGAGGGAGATGGGAAGAAGGGGAAACAATTTCGACTTGTTCGAATTCTTCATCGGAATCTTCGTCGTCCTCCTCCTCCTGCGGGGCGTTCGAATCCCCTTGAGCGTCTTGAACCGTATCGATCGACATCGTATCGTCTTCTCCATCCTCTGTTTCTTCTCCCATACTAAGTTCCGGAGTCCTCTCGATTTCACTTTGTCCTCCTTCAGGTCCGAATCTCCTCCTTACATCAATTCCTAAGCTCTGCTCGAATGGGTTGATCGACAGAGGGACTAGTTCCGGTAGGTTCAAGGACGAAGACAAGACTAGTCGTAAATCTTGAATGAGCGATTTGATCCTGACGAGATCCGTAGTCCTCAAAGCTTGTACTTCGTAACCTTCTCCGTTGTGTTCTCTCTCCACTTGCTCTTCCTTCGCCATTCCCGTTGTACTATCCCATTCTCTCCCTTCTAGAATCGCAGCCCACCCTCTGTCGAACCGTTCGAGAACCGAAAAGAGTTTGTCGAGAGATTCTTCCCCTAGTGGGTACCCTTCTATCGCAGGTGCCAAGTATCCCGTCAACTGTAGCAGATAGGCTGATCTCAAGCTCCCCGACGGTTTGGCAGCTGGAATCGCGAGGACGAAAGAGAGGAGTTGAACGAGTTGTTCGAGAAATGAAGAGAGGGTAGGGAGCTGCGAGTTGGCAGAATGACGGGACTCGAAGTTGCCGGATAGAGTGAGGAGAGCTGGATCTAGGTGTCGGATCAGACGTCCTTCTTGTGCGGTGGAGAGAGGTCGGCGGGAAGATCGGGTGAGGGGAAAAGGATTCATCTCGGGATGACCATTTGGTGCGCTCGGGAGCTACTTTGAAGTGATCTGATATCAGAATGCCGGTCAGGAGGTTATCGAGAGTCGGTATAGTCGAACTGAGATGAAGGAGAGATCAAGATTTCTTTTTTACTTCCTTCGCTTCCTTCCACCTCGAACATGGCGAAATCTAGCTCGAAAACGACAACCAAAGAATCCAAGAAAGCTAAAGTAGCTCCCCGGGCAGCCTCACCAGCCGAATCAACATCTTCTCGATCAAACGCCGGAGCTTCTTCTTCTTCAAGCGATTCAGATTCAGACAGTTCAGCATCCGATAGATCCTCGAAATCACCTGAACCTATTGTTCCAACTGCTCGTAGAATAGATCCTTTAACTACGTGAGTAAGCCGTCTTCATTCGAGAGTTTTCGTCTCATTGAACTTTTCCGGCTTCTGCTCAACTCGAACAGGAAATACACTCCTCCAGCTGGGTTCAAGGCATCAAAGGAGTCTGGAGATAAGAGTGAAATCGATTGGGATGCGATCAATGCCGACCCAGAATTGCAGCTTTGGGCGGTCAGAGTTCCCTCGGGAGTACGTCTTTTGCTCTCCTCCGTCTCATACAAGAGAGAGCTGACCTATTCTGTAATAGTTGAAAGCGAAACACCTCGATAAGATGGTCATCCAGCTCCCAGATGCATCAATCCAAACTCCTCTTCAACCCGTCGCAACTTTTACCGCTTCGAAATCCGAATACAACGCCTACCTATCTACTCCTTCTACCTCAGCCTCGGCAGGAAACAAACGTAAAGCCGAATCGACTGAGCAAGATCAGGAGGAGGAGGATAAAGAAGTAGAGAAATCGGAAATGGACAACATGCTCCCTCTTTTACCGAAGAAATCGGCTGGAAACAAACTATTCCAAGGTGAGTTCGAATGATACCGTGACGTTGCTGAATGCCAACATGCTGAGATCGTCAACCTACTTTCGTTCTTTCAGCCCCTCGACCAATTTCGAAAACTCTCACTATTCGCCGAGCGCTCCCTGTCGCCCTCGCAAACCTTCCTTCCGCCGCCTCTTTCACCCACTCTACATTGATCGCTTCTCAACCATCTCCCGTACCGGGTGCGATCCTCTCGGCGGATGAACTGTTAGATGCGAAAGCGATCGCAGCGAAGAAAACTCAAAGAAGTCAACCTTCCGGTCTCAAATTCCGACTCGAACTCGGGGGAATGAAGGCGAAAGGCGGAGAAGGAAAATTCGATAATGGAGTCGTACTCGAACCGAGGGAAGTGATCAGACGAGTTGAGGAACCGGCTCGAGAGCAGGATCAAGAGATGAACGATATCGCGGGAAGTGAAGGAGCGGTCGCCGTCGAGGATGATGACGAGGAGAAACAACGACAGAAGGAAGAGAAGAAGGCTAAGAAGGAGAAGAAGCGAAAGGAGAAAGAGGAAGGAGGCGGAGAAGGGAAATCGCCAAAGAAGAAAAAGGTCAAGACTGAGGCGTAGATTCGGCGAGCTGGCTCCGAGTAACGCATGACTTCTTGTTTCTCGCTCGTGGCAAAGGTATTTAGCGATGACAGCTTGCTCGAAGAGAGCAGATCGGTTCACGGGCTTCTTTCGCGATTTTTGCCGCCCTCCTTGAGGTTTGCCTCAAGCCTCATTGGATGAGCGTCTGCGGACCGGTTGAGAATGATGTGTGGTTGAATAGACGTCCGCGGAAGACGGTCGGACTTGAAGCTGCGCGCTCGAGCCTCAAAGGCTCCGACTCTTCTTCATCTTTCCTCTTTCCTTTCACGAGCTTCGACAGGGGCAGCGGATAACGATCAGATGGTGAGTTTTGCTTCCGTTCCTCCGCGATAGACTGTGCCCTTGCTGACTCTGGCTCGTTTGCGGTAGGGAGAACCTCGACTCATCAACCTCATCCCCGAGCTCCTCTCTCAAATCTTCCATGAGATCCATCGAGACAGAAAGGCAACGACACAAGCCATCTGTCGCACTCTCCTACCCTTCCAGCAAGCGGCACTCTACCGAAACGTGTCGACTTGGAACGAACGAGCGGCCACGAAGCTTCTCACGACTCTCTCCGGATGCCCTCACCTCGCCTCCCTCGTAAGGACAGTGAAAATTTACAACGTGGTAGGTTGGATGCTCGAGGAGGAAGTTATCGTCAGAGTACTTCGCAACCTTCGAATCGTTCAAGAGATCAGCTTGACCAGCTTTCGGGGGATCCCATTGGTACTCTTCGATCCCCAACTTGTGAAAGGCTACCTCTCAAACCTCGCTCGCCTCTCGGTGTATCGAAAAGGAGAACTTCCGGAAGGACTCCTAAACTCCCTTCAAATTTACCCTTCATTGACCTCGCTGTACTTCGAATTCGGCGACCTGCCCTCGTGGGACGGCGTCCATCTTCCTCAGATTGAACGACTTGGACTCGACGGCCCTGATTCAGAAGGAGGACCCTGGACCCTCGCCGCGTTCAGCTCGGACAACTTTCCTTCCCTTCGTGAACTCGAACTCGTTATTCCTCCCAGCTCTTTCGTACCCTTCCTCTCGAACTTGGATTCTGCGACGCAGATGCGACTCCGAAAACTCACGCTTCATGCGCTTCATGCAGAGGACTCGTACGGCGGCCAAGCCAGGCCTTGCGACCAAGTCCTTCCTTCCTTCTCGTCCCTCATCGACCTCGACCTTGGAGAGGACACCTTCACGGACGCAATTGGCCGAGCTCTCGGTCGACTTCCCCTTCTCGAAACCCTCAGATTCGGATCCGGAGCGCTCTTACCCATTCCACGACTCAAAGCTCTCCATCAACAAATCCCGAGTCTCAAAAACCTCATCCTCGATCAATACGAGGCGTCGGAGTCGGAGTTGCTCAAGGCTTCAGCAATGGGAGGTGTTGAAGAACTTGGAAAAGCGATAGAGGAGATCCGTAGGGCGGGCGTCAAGGTCGAGGGAACGCTTCTTCAAGCGCTTTGAGACGGAGAAGTGGTACCGATCGAGGAGAAATGCGAGCGATTGAAACAAGGATTGCAACCTGAATGAGCTTGGACAAAGAAGAGAGATGGGGAAAGAATCAAAGGCGAAATGCAGGGGCACAACGAGAATTATGTACAGAGATGAAGAACAAGTGAATGCAAAGGAGGAAAGTGTCTGTGTGATCTAGTACTGGTGATTCGAAGGGAGAGAAGGAACAGGAGGCATGTCACTAAAGTTTCTTCGAAGAATCGGAGCTTTGAACGAGGCCATCGAGTTTCCTCTGGTCAAATCGCTCAATTTGAACGAAGCTTCACTCGTCGCCATGGTCATTTGACTCGAGACAGAGTCGGATCGATCGAGTTGAGACGCGTTGACCCGGGCTCGACCCGAAGTGTGAGCGAGTTTCTGCAAAGTCGCCTCGCGAGTTTCGAGAGCCGTAATCTTGTTCTTGACCGAAGGAAGGACTGATGATTTGCGAGTCGGAGGAGGTAATGGAGCGGTTGTAGTTGTCGTCCTGAAGTCGGAGATGGAGCGAGTCGAACGAAGACTGATCGGGGAAGAAGTGGCTGAAGCCGATGAACGAGCGACGATGACCTTGCGAGGAGAAGTGGGAGATGGCATCATCATGGAGGAACGCGAAGAGTGGGATTTGATGGATCGAGAGGACAAGGCGGGAGAAGCGCGAGAATCGTGAATGGGAGGGGTCGGAGCAGTTTCGCTGTCGGAAGCAGAAGGGGCGCCAAAGTCGAGCTCGGGTAAGACGGCGTCCAAAGAAGTCTGTCGGAGTGAACGAGTCGAAGAACTCTTCCTGAGAACGTTTGAAGAACGCTTGAGTGACGAGGTCGAAGGTTGTTTCGAGAGTTCCGCAGCCGCTCGGGAGGGTTTCGAAGGACTACTCGGGCCATGCGCGGGCGAAGGGCGATGAGGAAGGGGACGAGAGGTTCGAGAAGGAGGAGGCATCGATTCGAGATCATCATCTCGACCATTTGTATCGAAATGGAGAGGCGAAACGTGAGGCAGGTCGATGTGAGCCTTGACGGGAGAACTGGGAGTAGCGAATCCAAAGGTTTCAGAGGTTCTTTTCGTAATCGAACGAGGCGAAGGGGCAACATCGACGCTGAGAGGGGCTTTGATCGGAGAGGAAGCGCGAGAACGAACAGCTGGGGACCTTGTGACGACGGGTTCAGCCGCGAGTCCCGGACGTTCAGACCAACGGGGGGACGCAGGAGGTTTCGAAAGGCGAGATACCGGTCGAGTCTCGAACTCTTCTGCCTCTTCGTCCTCACTGAAATGCGACTGTATGAGCGTGTCGAGCTCGTCGTCCGATTCTCCGAGATAAGCCAGTTCTTCCGGTGAGCGATGTTCGTTCTCGTCCTCCTCGTCCAGGTACGCATCGTCATCGGGAACTTCATCGAGATCGTCGAGTTGGATCCCGAGACCGTCTGGAGCGTACATCTCGTTCCGAAGGATCGATCCTGAATCGTCGTAAGCCATTTGTCCGCCTCCTCCGTAGTGGCGGTCTTGCTCCTCGTTCCATTGAGCTTCCGTCAATTCTCCTCCAACGTCGATCGGGCTCAACTGTTGAGATTGAGGGCTGAGTCCCGAACGGCGAGCTGTCGCGGAGGCAATCGCAGTCGAGATGCACTGAAGCGACATCTGGTGTTGTAGTTGACGCTCCTTCGCTCGATCGACGAGAAGTTGACCACGAGCCGAAGACGAGGGAGGAGCTTGAGCGGAGAGAGGAGCGGTAGCGGCTCGAGACATTGGTGTACCGTTTTGAGGACTTCCTCCTCGCTCGAGATCATCCGTTCGGAGGGAATTAAGCGACGCGATACGAGATAGCGCGGGTGCACCGAGTCGACTCGGTCCTCGTCCGCCGTTGAGATCCGAGAGATGGAAAGAGTCGACACTGGCCATTCGGGCGATCGGTCCGGTTCGACCTTGTTGTTTCGTTCTCAGGGAGTCGACTCGTCCGTTCTTCAAGCTCGTACTCCAGCTTCGGTTGAGAGGGCGATTCGATCGTTCGGGAAGGGGAGAAGTTCCGATATGACCAGGAGGAGGATCGAGGGAGACGAAATTGACGATTCGAACGGGAATGTCACAGCTCACATCCGCCGAGAGCGAACCTCCGACCGAGACCTTGACTGAATAGGTGACTTCGAGGTGGCGGCCTCTCGAGATACTGAGCGCGTCAGGCTAGAGAACATGGAATAGTTGTCAATAACCGCGGATTGATCATGACGACGGGGGAAAGAAGTGAACTCACGGGTACTTGAAGAGAGTGTGAGAAGTCGGAAGCTTCGCCCGCCTCGACTCCCATCCAACTACCTTTCGCCGTGACACCTTTCGATCCCTTTTTCCCCATCTCGAGAGTTGTTTCGCAGATCTTCTTTCGAGTAGTTTGAGTCTGACAAGCGTCACCGTCGAGGTCGGCTTCTCCACTGACGGGGTCTCGCCCAGTTCCCGCGTTGAGGTGAGCTCGAGGACGGAACACAGTCGTGGTTCGAACGAGCGCGAGGGTGAGCGTTTTGATCTGCAGAACGAGCCCAGCGTTAGCTATCGGCTGTCGAGTCAACACGCGAGCGCGATTTACCTTTTTGCTCGACTCATTCTCGACCGAGACGTCGACATAGCAACGCTGACCTGCGACCCAAGTTCCTCGATGCATCTTTGCCGAAAGGTTGACTTTACCGGATCCACCCATAAAGAGACCTTTCGAAGCTTCGGCGTAGAGGGGTTTGACGGCTGGTGCGAGGACGATCGCAGGGTTGAAGAAGGGGAAGATTTCGACATGTCGATAGAAATGAGCGATCGAGCGATTTGATCCGTTCTTTGACTTCAATTTGATCGAGCTACACGGAGAGGACGGCGAGGCATTAGTTTCAACCCTCGACCTGAGGACAGCAGATCTGTACTCACGCGATTGCGATGTAGCGAACGACACCTTGTTTTCCTTTCCAACCTCCTTTCGCACCTTTTCCGATCGGAATCACCATCTTGAACGGAACGCTGTGCTGACCGACTCGACCTTGTCGGAATCCTTCCTCATCCGCCTCGAGCTCACAGCAAGGGAGAGGAGACGAATTGCCCTTCGAATCTTCCATCGAGGAGACAGAGTTTGCGTGGTGGAAAAAGATGTGTCGAGCATCTTGCGACGATAGTTCTATCGGGTGAGAACGGAGAATGAGGATCAGCTGAATGCAACCAAAAGCTGACCGAGAGGAGAATAGACCTACCTTCGAAACCGACGACGCGAACTTTCGGTCTTCCTACCCAGACTTCTCCTTCCTTCTCTTTCGGTTTCCTTACTCTGATCTCGAGTCGACCCTTGAGAATACCTCCTTCGACTACGAGTGGGGTTTCGAGCATGAGATCGAGCTCGACTCGGGCTTTGCTGGTACTCTTCGCCTGTTCGAGAATGAGAGGAGGAGCGGAAGAGAGGGTAGAAACGCTCGTTCCAGCTCGAGAAGGAGCGCCTTGACGAGTTGAAGAAGTGTAAGCAGTCGAGACGGACGAAGGTGTAGGCGATCCGGCGATGCTTCCGAGGGTGATGACTCCGTTCTTCCCGGTCGGTTGAAGTAACCTTGTGAGTTCGCGACTGCGACGAGAAGGGTTTGCACCAGCTGTGAGAAGAGTCGATTGTCGGTTGAGCGCAGCGGGACGACCAGGTTGAATCGGAACATTCGAAGAGACCGAAATGACCGTATCGCGATCCTCTTCTTCTTCGTCGAGTCCCTCCTCGGTGACGACCGCCTCCTCGCCTTGTGCCATGCCGTCGCTCGTCGAGAAAGGAGTGATATCTTCTCCTTTCGAGTAGGACTGAGTAAACCGATCAAGCGCGACGAAAGCTCCTCCAGTCTCGGCGAGTTGTAATCCTTGCATCGAAGATTGCGACCTCATATTGACGCTGTACGAGCGAGAACGTGGCATCCTCCTCGAAGATTCGGCATCGGCCAGCTGCTTCATTTCTTGAGCCGAAAGAGATCTCGATCTCGCACGAGCGATGGGCCGTGGATCTCCGTCTCGTTCCCGAGGTCTTCCTTCAGATTGACGCAATTTGCGCCGTTCCTCCTCAAGTAGTCGCTTCTGTTCTTCGAGTTGTCGTTCGAGGTGTCGACGCTGTAATCCTCCCGCGCTGCTCGGAACGCTTTCGGGACTTCGACCGTCGTGGACGCTGAGATGGTCTCGCTCTGCTTCATCCTCCTCCTCCTCCTCCTCGCGCCGTTGGTAGTCAACGTACTGAATCGACGAAGCTCCTTGCGAGCTGTAGAGCTGACCGAGTTCGACCATGGATTTCGGGCGCGAAAGAGTTTGTCGTTGTCGTTCTTGGAGGAAAGCGGGAAGACGTGAAGGGCGCTGCGAAGCGGGGGAAGCGTTGTTCGGGTTTGCCATCGGTCGATGGTACGACTGTCGAGAGAGATGAGAGATCTGGGAGTGGGAGGAGTGTGCCGATTCCGAAGGTTCAGAAGGAGGATAAGGTCGAGAAGTTTCGGCGCGCATTCCTGGCGCATGATGCTCGCGAGGGATGTACTGGGGCTTCTCGTGAGCCGGAGAGTGTATTTGTGAGTGATGTTGAAAGTTTGGGTAGGCGCCAGATTCGGTCGAAGAAGGGAGGGAAGATAGGGAAGCGGGAGAAAAGGGTTGAGAAGAAGCAGTGTCGGAGGCCGATGTTGAGCTCGTTTCGAAGTCGGACAAAGGGGAAAGGTCCTGGTGAGGGTGTAGGTACATTTGCTCCTTGCCTCCTCCGGGTCCGAGTACTTCTGGAGTTCCTACTGCGATCCTGACTCTCCTCTGTGAACTCGTTCCCGATATCCCAGATTCCTGTCGAATCATCGGTTCCGGCTGCTGATAATACATTCTCCTACTGTTGAGTCCATCGTCGTACGATACAGAGTGTTGGAGCGGTCGATGTTGAAGATGAAGGAGATGTTTGGAAGGATTGAATGTTGAAGGACTCGCTGTTCGCTCCCGTTGTCGCTGGGCTGGAGACAAGTAGTCGAAGGTGATTCCCAGACCAGAAATTGACTCTTCTACACCACCACTCATACCTCCAAGACAGTTTCCGAGGTGTAAAACGTTTGAGAGCCGAGAAGATTCGAGTTGAGTGAAACTAGAAGGCCGAGGAGTGAGATCGAGATATCGGGGAGTAGGTGTAGTCGCAGGGGGTATAAGTGGATGCGTAAAACTGTGTGAAAAGCTGTCGGCGAGCAAAGGGTGGGAGGCAATAGAAGGAAGTCGATTGCGACTCTCTATGTTTTTTTCGTTCGCTTTTCGACCAACGACTTCAGCTCTCGATTACGCAGTCGACTCAATGGTTATATTATGCTATACTCGACGCGTGAACGGCGTACTAACTACAAAGAGGGGAAACGAAAAATCACGGTATTCTTTCGCAATCGTTCTCTCTCTCCGCTATACTCCTCGCGAGTCGCTCATCCTCCACCAACCTCTTTTGCCTTTCCTCCTCGGCGAGCCTTTGATCCTCTTCGCGTAACCTTCTCACGTACTCTTCGTCTGCCTTTTCTCGTCGTAATCTCTCAGCTTCGTCCTCCTCCCTTAACGTTCTCGCGAGCTCCTCATCCCTCCTTTCCCTCTCTTCTCGCTCACGTTCTTCGGCTTGTAATCGTCTGACAAAGTCCTCATCCGCCCTGCGTTCCGCTTCCCTCCTGTCCCTGACGGCCGCTCTTTCCCTATCCTCGGCTTCAATCGCCAACCTTTGATCTTCGGATTCCTGGGCCAACTTTCTCGCTCTCGCCTCTTGAGCCTCTCGTATTCTCGCCAACTTCCTCTCCTCCGAGATCCTTTCTCGCTCCTTCCGGGCTCGTTCTTCTTCGAGAGCGTTTTCTCCTCTCCGACGCTCGCGGTCAACGTCGGCGTTCATCGTAGACTGTGAGGGAGGTCGACTCGGGAGAGGTGGAGGATGAAGGAGAGGAGCGACCTGGTAAGAAGGAGGTGGGAAAGAGTTTTGACCGTCTCGTTCCCGTTCTTGCGCGACTTCATGATGTTTCGATGCGACAGATGGCGCAAGCGAAGGCGATGTCGTGAAGCCAGCTGGAGTCGGCGGCAAAGGTGGTCTGCTCGAAGAGGTACTTGCGAATCGAGAAGTGGAAGGTGAAGGAGCGGGCGAAGGCGAGTGAGAAGATGCGTAGTTGTGGTGAGGAGAAGGTGCAAGGTTTTCGACTCGACCCGGGCTTGGACTCGGACTCGGATTGTAATGCGTTTGAGGACGAAAGCTACCTGGCATCGTCTCGGTAATGGAAGAGGCTGCTGAAGAGGATCGAGGAGGTATTGGCGGAGGCGAAACGGGAAGAGAGGTCGCGTGGTGGAACTGGGGAGTAGCTTGATAAGCCGAGGAACTTTGAAGCGTCGGTGGATATGAGACTGAGTGAGGTTGAAACGGTTGAGCTGTGTGAGTGGAAAGCTCGGGATTGTGAGGGCCAGGAGGACTGAGGAAGGGGTAGGAAGTCGGCTCTTGCTGAGAGTGAGGAGGAGGTTGAGCGAGGGGAGAATAAGTATATTGACCAGGCGAGGACGATAGGGAAGGATTGGAATCATGAGACAGCAGATTCGGTCTTGGATCTTGTTGCGCAGGCATCGGTGTCGCCTGCAAGTACTGCGATTGGGAATGATGTTGCACACTAGGCATAGGCATTGGGTGAGACGATTCAGGTTCGCCTGGAAACGGAAGAAGTCCCTCTCCGTCACTCTGAGCACGAGGGAGATCAGGTAACTGCTTCGAGGGCGGAGGTTGTTGTTGATAATGTTCGTTGAGGGATAGTCTCGAGAGTGATTGTGGTAGGTTGCCGGGTTGTAAGGAAGCCGGGACAGGTCCTCGCGAGGACGGATCAAGCTTTGACGGATGGCGCTGTAACCCGCTTGTCGAAGATTTCCGTTGCTATCAATTCCAGCACCGAGGTTCAGCGCTGATCCGACAGGAGTCTTGATCTGAGCTCACCTGTGCTTCGAGAGGATAGAATGTCATCTCGACGTAGAGTTCTCCAACGTATTTTCCTTCGCCAGTTTTCAATTCGATCCATTCTGCTGACCAGTGTCAGCCTAGCCCTGCAGAATGAATCGCTCGAGAGAGATGACATACCGTCAAACTCTAGCCAGCTCTTCCCGTCTACTACTACACTTCCCGTCCCGATGAGCTCCTCATCTTTCGCTCTCACACCTTCTTTCCGCATCACTTTGAGTTCCAACGTCTGTCCTTCCGATTTGTCTTCCGCTTCATAAAGCTTGAATCGGAACTCTTCGTCCCATACTAAGGATACATCCACGATCTGATGAGCACAAGAGACAACCAACCAACGGGAGCGAGAGAGGATGTTTGACTTACGCGGAACCTGCCCACCGCCTTTGTCAGTCTTGGTACGAACTTCTTCTTCACCCAGAGTAGCAATCACAAAAGGGTCTTGCTTCGAGAATCGGTGAGGATCAGGTAGGTGCTGAGCTGTTCAAGTTGAACGAGTGTCAGCTCGCTCGACACACGGAGAGGCAGATCGCCCGACTGACCTTTAAGTATGACCACGATCAATAGACCAAGCTCCTTGCGAGGAGATACTGTCGGGACCTCCATCGAAGTGAACAGATGAGGAGAAAATTGACGAGGCTGTGTACCGGCGAAACCGAAGCTGCGGTGTACTATTCAGCAGACAGACTTTAGATGTGATAGCTCGATGACTTGTCAGAACTCGATGCGATATCGAAGTCAGAAAGTCGAAGGAAAAAAGGGAATGAAGTCACGACTTGGATCTCTCCCGCTGGTCAATGCAGATTGAGAACTGCAGGTGACGGAAAGTGCGATATAAGGGCGTTGCATATATGTACAGATACAGTGGCAGAACGAAAGTGGTTACGGATCTCGCGAATGCTCCGTTCTCAATCCATAACTCCTCCGTCTTTTCGAAGTAACAAACCAAAGAGGAAACTCGTCAGCGTCAATCGAGGTAGAACGAGATTACAGAGAGCGACTTACCGTCACCATCTCCTCCTCCGCCTCCGCCAAGATCATCGTAATCATCTCCTTCTCCATTGTCGAAGTATTCCGCTTCGTAATCGTTGTCCCCTTCTTCATCTTCGTCATCGACATCATCGAGAGCATCCTCTTCAGCTTGCGAGTCTTCGTCGGAAGCATCGAGATCGGGAGCAGCGTCCTATCGAGCGAATCGAAGTCAGTCGAAACTCGTGAATTTACTCGAAAGAACCTGATGCTCACGTCGTCTCCTTCGAGTAAACCAGTTTTGACTTGACGTTTTCTTTGACCTGATCTCGATCAAGACAGGTTCAGTGAGGTCACAATCCTGAGGAGTTAGAATCGAGCTGCTTGAAAACTCACCTTCGCTTCCCTTGCCCTTTCGTTTCTTCTCCATCACTGCATCAAACACGGCAGGAGGGTGTAGATCTCGATCGTACTGTCGCGCTTGATGTACTTGCTGTAGCCTGATTGCAGCTTGAGCAGCGCTCGCCGTTTTCGGTTTGAAGCGATCGGACCACCTTTCGATATCTGTTTTCCAACGCACACTCGCAATGTCAACACTCAGGCTCATTCAGCCTGTCCTCGATGGAAAGACCCTTCTGCCGGAACATCCATCGCTAGAAGAACTATAGCGAGCGGAACTCACCCGTTGAAGCTCGCGTTGGAGCGTCGATCCAGAAAGCTGAGAATTTACGCTCCCCGATCATCCTGTTGTACCGCGCCGCAATCTTCTTCTCCCTGTTGTCCGGTTCGGCCGTATCAGGTGCCTCCATCGCGGGATACATGATATCGGTTCCTTCCTTCGACGTTGAGATGATATCGGCCCATGCTAGGTTCCCGATTGGTGGTTGAGGTTTACCACTCGCACCTCCTCCTCTCCCTCCGCCCCTCCCTCCTCGTCCTCCTCCCCTACCTCCTCCGCGAGAGGCCATTCAAGATGAAAAGAAAGGGTTGGAAAAGATCGAAAGTTGAACGACTTGAGGGACCTCGCGAGGGGATCAAGAGGTCGTAGCTTGCCGTATTTCTTGCTGAATACGTCTAGAGATGCGATCGGAGGTGAAGTGCGGTGTAGAAGGAGTCGAGAGAATCTCGGAGAACATTTCTCTCTCCATCTTTGACTTCGGCTCGAACACTCGGTAACGAGAATGGCAACGGTCAAGTGTACTAGGAACGGCTGCGGTAAGCAGTTCAATCCGGCGGAGAACGACGGTGCTGTTTGCTCGTTTCATCCAGGTCATCCCGTAAGTCTCTACTCCCTCTCCCTCGCTGGCCTGCTCGCTGACCACTGTAGAGATGACTCAGGTATTCCACGAAGGTCTCAAGAGCTGGTCATGCTGTGCTTCGACCAACAAACGTGAGATTTCTTCCCTCTCTCTTCCCCACTGTCGTAAGGCTCACCCAGTCTCGTTTCCTCGTGCTGTCGACAGCTACGACCGACTTTGACGATTTCATGAAGTTTGAACCCTGCGCAACCGGAAGCCATTCATCCGAGAAGCCTGAACCTGTTGCGAAACCTGAAGACTCTGCTTCAACTTCGTCGAAAGCGCCCTCTTCGACCTCTGGAACTACCGAAACCTACGGAACCGCTGCCCCTCCTCTACCTCCTCCTCCCTCTGCTCCCTCCGCTTCGACTTCCACTTCGGCTCCTCCAAAACCCGTTTCGACTGCATACGTCGAAGAACAAGATGATCCCGACGTCAAACTCGAGAAGGGGATGACTTGCAAACGCAAGAGTTGTGGGAAGAGTTACGGAGGCGAAGGGATGGAGAGGAGCGAAGAAGAGTGTAGGTATCATCCGGGAGTACCGATCTTTCACGAAGGGTCGAAAGGATTCAGTTGTTGTAAACGAAGGGTTTTGGAATTTGACGAGTTCCGTAAGTCACCTCGCTTTCTCCTACCTGCATTTGCCCGATGCTCATGCAGCTCCCTTCTGTTATGACAGTTCGAATCGAAGGTTGCAAAACGGGAAAACATCTATTCGTCGGAGCGAAGAAGTCCGATTCGGACCAAGCTGTGGAAGAACAAGTCGAATGTCGTATAGATCACTATCAAACTCCTCGACAAGTTATCGTCTCGGTTTTCGGCAAAAACGCAGACAAGGAGAAATCGAGCGTCAAATTTGAGAACGAATCCGTGAGTTTCCCACGCACATCTCTCTCGCACGCAGATGCGGTTCTTTGTCGCCAAGACGAGCTGTGTAATTGATGACCATCGCTGAACGCTGAGCGATCTTGACAGATGACGATCGACTTGATTCTACCTTCGAACAAACGATTCACCCGCACCTTGACCCTCTACGGCCCTATCGACCCTTCGACTTCTACCTACAAAATCTTCGGTACGAAATGTGAGATCACCTTGTCGAAAGCAGATTCAAGGAGTTGGCCGACGGTGACGGCGTTGGATCCGGCTTTGAGTTCAAACTTTGTCGCTCAATTGGCGTTTTCGGCTGGAGGTGGCAGAGGTACTACTGGGGCGAAGGAAGCTGTGTTGGATGAGACGAACAAGGGAAGGGCATAGATTTGAGACAAGTAGAGGGTATTGTCGAGAGGAATCCACTGGTTAGCGAATCATTTTCGAAGGTTTATATGGTTTCGTCTAGATTTTCTTTCGCAATTTCTATGTTATCTTGACTCTTTCAAATTGAGAGATCCCTAGCTGAGAGCGTGAAGGAGCGAGTATCAGAGTGTAGAGTGTTTTGTTTTGATTCTCTCGAAGTTGAAGTCGGCTCGCGCTTGCTCTCATCCGACTCGCGTATCACCTCCCTCTCCCACCTCTCCCGACCTTCCGACTCCGTACAGCTCGAGGTAGATGGCGGCCTCTCTAACAACGCCGCCTCCTCAAGTTCCCGTAGCATCATTCAACCAAGAAGATTTATTGATCTCGATCACCCCATGGACGACACGGACGACCAGCAAAGCGCAAAGAACACCGGGATCTGTATCACCTAGTAAACGTATAACGCGTAGCAGTAGGAACTCACTGGCTGTAGGAGGGGATGAGAACGATCGACTTCAAACAAGCACAACAACAACTCGTAAATCCCGCTTCCACTGTACGGTTACCTTCCCGAGTAGATTATGCTGATCATTCGAGCTTGTGATCGTGCTAGCCGGAACAAAATCTCGGACAACGTTGCTCGACGCCGTCACACCCTCGTTCAAAACAACAGCTCTTTCGACTCCCCTCGTCCCCCTAGGATTGCTCCGATCTGCGCTCAAGAAGAGCGCCTACGACGTATCGACGCCTTCTCAGCTACAGCCGAAAGATTCGAATTCCCCCTCCACAACGCCGATTCGAACAGAACGAATTCTTGCAGCAGCGATCCCGACAACGACTGATGACAGTACTGCTGTAACGCCGAACAGATCGCCGACGAAGACATTGAGGTTTGATGAAGGGGTGTACGAGCGAGAGGCGGAGAAGAAGAAAAAGAAGAAGAGACGGCATTCAGGGAGCAGCGAGATTCAGGATGATGAGGAAGAATGGACCAGTGATAGTGACGAAGAAGAAGGAGCGGAACGTTCACATGTGTCCTCTTCAGATTCTCTGCATTCAGGTGAGACGACGAAACCTCTTTCTTGGATTCTGTCGAGCTTACTGAACCTGATCTCTTCTCCTTGACAGCACCCTCTACGCCTATTCCCGCTGTCCCTTCCCACCTCTTACCGCAAACGCCCTCAGCCTACGCCTTCTCTCCAGCGACTCCCCTCGTGAGGGCTCACGAAAGCTACGACGAAGACGAATTGACGGATTGCGATGCCGATTGTTCGGTTTACGAAGAAGAGGCAAGCTTCGCTTTCACGAACGTCGGAAGACAACTAGTACAGCAACAACCAAGACGACTCTCTCATCTTTCAACGAGCTTCTCTCGGGAGGACGTAGAAGGAACGTCAGAAGCACGGGAGTCTACAAGCGAGATTGTCGAACTAGAGGAGAACGATCGTCGACTGGTATTTGAGGACGAGGACGTTGTCGGAGAGACTGAAACGAGCGATATCGAAGCTGAGGCTACAGCGTCTGATCGACCAGAGGGGGAGGAGGAAGTGCGAAACGATCTGGGAACGAAGTTCGAAGAGTTCGAGGCACCGGTGCAGTCGCAGAAAGTGAATTCGGACGAAGGAGAGATGGAAGGGAAAGAGGCGGACGAAGAGCTTGAAGTTCGACTTGAGTACGCGGAGGCGAAGGAGCTCGAGGTCCCAAGCATTGTCGACGCGCTTCCAGTGTCACACGAATCTAGTCTGGACGACGACGACGAGGAGGAGGGACCAGCAGACGAGACACAGCTACCGAACTCTGAACAGCAATCGCCCATCCTCGAAACCCCTCCATCTCCTTTCCTCGCGGCTACGCCATCTTCTCCCGTCTCTTCGGTACCCACTCTACCTCTATCCTCTTCACCAACAACACTTATCGAGCCCGTTCCCGAAGCACCAAAAACGCCTCGCAAAGCCGATCTTCCCATTTCCGCGTCTCAGAGGACTCCCGTCGTATTCAAGTCCACGCCTGCTGCGCAGCCAAGCACTGAGCCTCGTCCCTTCCGACCGACGCAACCGCAAATTCACGACGCGCCAACCGCTCGACGTCAACTTACCAAGCTCACTTCTCTCGCATCGAAGCGATCTCACGACGACATCCGAAACCTCAAGGAAAAATCCGTCCTTACAGCGATAGTTCCCGGTTCAGCCGCATCCGAAGGTCGACGCGGTCTCACGATGAGCAAACCTAGCTCACTACCGCCTGTCCGAGTCCAATCTTCCGTCA
This sequence comes from Sporobolomyces salmoneus, assembly GCF_050403485.1. NCBI lineage: Eukaryota > Fungi > Basidiomycota > Microbotryomycetes > Sporidiobolales > Sporidiobolaceae > Sporobolomyces > Sporobolomyces salmoneus. The sequence goes on along the minus strand of NW_027481152.1, from coordinate 96,113 downwards.
ATGCCGTTCCTAAACCTCCTCCCTCAGTCTCACGTCTCGTCGCACCTTCGGCTGTTCGACCCCGAACCAACAGTAATGCCTCCACGTCTCAGCTCCCGACGGTCAACGAGAACCCCAAGTCGACGAAACTTTCCTCCTCCCTTCCCGCCAGCACTTCGATGAAACCTCCAAGTTCGACTATTCCTCGCCCTCGTTCTCTTCTACCTCGTTCCGGACTAAAACCTCCTTCTGCCTCCGTCAAGTCAACATCGCGTACTGGTGTAGGTAGCTCGACCTCTGCTCGCCCGGCACCTCCTCCTTCGAAATCTCAACCTCCTCAGTCGACAGCGAAAACTTCGCGACCGATCCCTTCCTCCACTGTCTCTCGCCCTGTACCTCCTCCCGTTCGATCCGCACGTCCCGATTTGCCTCTTCCTTCTCCCGCACCTCGTCAACTTCCACCTTTACAACAAACGAGTTCCGCCCCGTCTGTCCTGACTTCGAGTCGTGGGCCGACTCCCCCTCTTCAGCAATCGAAAGCGAGTCAACTCCCGCCTGTACCTCGTTCGGCTAGACCAGCGAATCACACTAGACCACTTCCTCCTGTTGCGCCATCGACTGCCTCAGCTCCTGCGCGTGCAACCAGCTCACCGCAGAAACGTCCGCCGATTCAGCCTCATTCGGATGTATCTCTCGTGAGTATTTCTTCTCTGCTTATTGACTCCCAATGACTGATGATCCGATTTTTGTTGCAGCTATCAAACGTGTGCACGATCCCCGTCGCCGCGGAGAGCTCCATCGAGCGGGTCCCTACTCAAGCGGCTCCTCCTTCGACGATTTCTTCACCTCTCCCAGCTTCTCCGGTCAATGAACCCCGTCACATCGACTTGTCCTCTCCCTCGGTAGAACGTACGCGATCTCCTCGACGCGCTATCGCTGCTTCACCCCTACGAAGTCCCCGTCGAGTCCCCCTCTCTCAACCTCCTCCTCCTGCTTTCCCTCCCACAACCCAACAAACGCCATCGTCTACGATGCTGCCCCCTTCAGCCCTCGTTCTACCAGCCGATAAACTCGTCGCGACTTCATCATCCGCTCCAAGCGACGTTTTCGGTTCTGCCCCTCCTCAATCTGCCCCGGTTCGATCATCCCGAATTCGTTCAGCTCGACCTATCGATGAAAACGTCGCCGTCGTCCCCGAACCACTGCCGCAAAGGAGGCTCACGAGGAGAACTGCCGCGGCTTCGTCATCTCTTTCAGCGACAACGAACGATCTCCCCTCAGGACCTCCTCCTCCTCGCGCCGCTCCCAAATCCTCCGCACCTCTCGTGCCCCGTTCGGCGAGACGACCTCCGAAACCCACTCCTATTCCCGATCCTACCGACGAAAGTGTTGACGATTCCACATCTCCCTCTGCCTCTGAACCCGATCTTCCCGTCCCTCTCTCCCTTCCTTCGGCAGCCCTCTTCCTCTTCAACCCCGCTCCGGCACTGACTCAGGAGGAACTGAGTCGATTGACGCAAAGGAACACGAAGAAGAATCAACAGAACTTCAACAAGATCAAGATTGAAACGGTTTATCTCGAAGAGAATCGACCTCCTTCCCCTACGAGCAAGATTCGAAAGTCATTCGGAGCCGATAACTCTTCGACAGGAGGAGGAGGAGGCGCGATGAGTAAAGAAGCTAGTAAAGAATCGAGGGAAGCTCGAGCTGCGAAACGTAGGAGAGCCCTCAGGAGTTCGACGGACGGTAGTGAACTCGAAACGTTACAAGCGGAACTCGGTCAAGGAGATGGAGACTCGCTCGAAAGTCTCAAGATCGAACCGATGTTGCACTTCCGAGCCGCTGGAGATGAAGAACAGTTTTGCTCGCCGGCGAGACCTGTCAAGAAGAGTGGAGGGAAGAAAAAGTCGAGTGTGTCGACATCGGGCGGCAAGAAGCAAGTCAAGTGGGACAAGGCTCTCGTCTACGAAGGCCCTCGACAAGATGCTCTCTCCGACTTGGCGAACGGGATTCTCAAGGTAAGTTTCCCGTCGAGCTCCTCGAGCTCTGTTGGCTGACTTGTTGCTTCTTCTCGCTCGACAGCACGTTTCTCTCGATATCTGGGGAAACTCGACCGATACTTCGACCAGTTTTGCCAAACCCGCTCCCGTCGTGATTCGAAAGCGAGTCTTCAAAGACGACGAGCAATGATTTACTTCCCTCTTACTTTTTTCGATCTTCTCTCCATGTCTATATATCCTTCACCCGCTTTCGAGTAGCGAGCATTTCTTGCAAGAAAGTAAGATTATCAACTGAATACTACAACATGGAAAACCGAGAGACTTCCTCTCTATCTAGTAGCGCATCGTCTCGATGATCCCATCGAGCTGGTAAAGTACATTCATCAGTATCGAGCGATCTCAAATTGGAAGAACCGAGGTGAGACCGAGCTTACGATTCGAATTTGATCAGGGATCAGGAATTTCTCATATGCGAGCTGTAGCACGGGAGGAAAGTTGTTCAACACCGCTCTCGGAACGAGTCAGAGGAGGACGTACGCCGAAAGGAGTATCCCATCCTGTGAGTCGTTTGACGGGAGCTTCCAACTTCAAGAAGCATCGCTGTTGAATCTCTGCGGCGAGTTCACTTCCCATTCCTCCCGAGAGAGGGGCTTCGTGCACGACGATACATCTCCCAGTCTTGTTCACGCTCTTGACAACCGATTCGATCTACCGAGGGAGGGACAGCGGGGGATGTCAGAATTCGGATGCGTAAGGAGGAAGAAGATGAAGACTCACATCGTAAGGCATGATCGTCCTCAGATCGATCAACTCGACACTCAATCCCCTCAAGTCTCGAGGAATCAACTTCTCCAGATCCTCACTCGGATGCTTCAGGTGATGTAAAGCTGACTCGATCGTGTAGAGAGGCGGTCCGTAGGAGACGATCGTCAAGTCTTTCCCTTCCTGGAGGACTTCGGCTGAACAAAGAGGGAGCTCGTAGTCGTCGACGGGGACCTGCTCAACGGAAGCACGATAGAGAATTTTTGGTTCGAGGACGAGCTATGGGCAGTAGGAGGAGCATCCGTCAGTCAATATTCTCGCGTCTTCTATCAGAAGTGACACTCACGACAGGGTTCGGGTCTCGAATAGCAGCTGAGGTAGAAGGGCAGCTCGTGAGCTCGAGGGAGTCAAGTTAGGAAGAAGATTTACACACCGAGTAGGAGACCTTTCGCTTGAATCGGAGATCTCGGTACGACGACTTTGAGTCCGGACGCTTGGAGGAAGTACGCTTCAGGTGATTGAGAGTGGTATAGTCCTCCATGACCCACAGCCGAACAGGCTGACCGAAGTCAAGCCAAAGGTCAGAACCCGAGCAATTCTGTCGAAACTGGAGTTTTGTACTCACGACTTCGGAAAGTGAGGGAACCGCTGTTGAACTGATTACCTGAACGGTAGCGATATTTCGCTCTAGTCAAGCAAGTATTCGAGTCAATATGGATCGCCTGGAGATCATTTCCGCCGCTCGATGGTTCCGGGACAGTCGTGATTTTGCTCTGACGTCGTTGTGATCAGACAGTTCGGCTTACGCTCTGTTCGAATGGGATCGACGTTAGTGAGTTACTCTGGAAGCAGAGTGAAAGACGAAGACCGAGCTTACTCGTTGACTATTTGATCAAATGCTGGAAACTGGCGAGGTGCGATGGAAGTTATCAGACCTTGTTCTGCGATTTGCGATTCTAGAAGAGGAACATACGATGTAGTCGGCAAATTGCATCTCAGCGACTGCCGTGTGACCCATCGCGGCCATTCCAATTCCGAATCCAGCGATACCTTGTTCGGTTCTACCCGTTTACTTTCGACGTTAGCTCATGCAGTCTCGCCATAGAGCTCGTATACATACAGAGGAGTGTTGAAGACTCGGTCAGGGCCGAAAGAGTCAGCAAGTCCCATCGTGCATCTGAAAACTCCTCCGAAGAAAACCTGCGAAGAGCGATGGTGATAGTCAGTGGTGCGATTCTGCCCTCGCTTGCAGACTTGGTCGAGCTTACATCTTCTCCAAACACGACCGATGTAGGATCTTTGACGAGAGTAGTACTACCGCGTGCGAAGGAAGAAAGAATCAGTGAACAAGCGATAAGCTCGAGCCTCGCGTGTTTCCCGAACTCACTGCAGAGCTGATCGAACCGCTTGATACATGCTGTCAGAACCCGACTGGAGTCAGCCTCGTACTCGGCGGGATAGAAGAGAGGACGACGAACTTCATTTTTTCGGTTTCCCGACCACCTTGTTCAACCGGGGTCAAGTCCGCCTCTTTCAACTCTCGCTCCTGCCGCCTCTGCTCCGAGAACCCCACCCTGACCTGTGTCTCATCCTGCCACGATAGTCCAGGAGTCCATAGGGAGTCTTCTCGAGTCGTTCTGAGGAGAGACGAGTTTGCGACGGTAGGTGCTGGAGGGGTCGAGATCTTTGAGTTGGCGGGAGCCGAGAGCGTTCTCGTAGTGGAGAGTAACCTCTTGCTGGCGAGCGAACGTAGCATGGCGAGAAATGCAGTGAAGAAGAGAGTGGGAGAGAGAAAAGAAAGTTCGGTAGAAGTTCGAAACGCAGCTCCACTTCCCGAGAGTTCGGCTTCCCTCCCCAATTGTCCCCGCTATGCTCTTCCACTGACACCCTACTCTCGAAACGTCAAACGATGCCTTACGACCCTTCGACCGGTATTCACACCTCTCCTCTCCCTCCGGTTCAGCTTCCTCAAGAACCCCTCTCCCTTTACGACTTCCTCTTTCCCGACGGCGAAGTCCAAGACGACACTCGCCCAGCGATCATCGACTCCACCTCGGATCGGCAGTATACTCGCAAGCAAGCTCGTGGTCGGGTCTTGAACCTAGCGAAAGCATTCCATGCGCGGGGAATTCGGGACAAAACATGCGCCGTAGTCTTCTCGCCAAACGACATTGACTACGGGCCCTGTCTCTGGGCGACTTTCAGACAAGGTGGAATCGTATCGCCAGCGAACCCGTCGTACAATGCAAGCGAACTCGCCTACCAGATTACAACCGGTGAGTTTGGCATGACCCGAGCGAGTCCCACGAAATTGCCGAGAGGACTCGAAGCTGACTGAACATCTCTTCGTGGTTCGCTAGTTGACAAGCACTATCCTGTCAAGCTCCTTCTCTGTCATCCGGACTCGATCGTCGATGCCGTCAAAGCGTGCGAACAAGTCGGACTCGATTCTCGAATCATCGTCCTCATACACGGTAAGTGCTTCTCCCTCGTCTGACCGAATCCTTCCTACTATGGCTGACGCCCTAGTTCGAGAACAGCCGGTGGGAGTAACAACGAGCTCGCAAGAGGATTCCCGACGCTCGACGATGTTGTCGCCGAATCGAAAAACAACAATTTACCACCTCAAATCACGCTTTCGAAAGAGGAAGCGAAAACCAAGCTCGCTTTTCTGTCGTTCTCTAGCGGCACGACTGGTCTCCCAAAGGCGGTTGAGATTCCTCATTACGCTGTGATCTCGAACGTTCTCCAATCCTCGAGTCATTGGGCCCAAACTTTCCCCTTCAAGAGCTACGACGCGCAGAAGAAGGAGGGTGATGTTGTACTCGGAGTCTTACCGTTCTGTAAGTCTTGAAAACATAGCTCACATTCGAAGTGCTCCGTCGCTCACTCCTCTTCGCGAATTCGTTTTGCATTGCAGATCACATCTACGGTCTCGTCGTCATTCTACACGGATCAATCTACCAGAATCTCCCACTTGTCATTCTGCCCAGATTCACTCTGCCTGGATTCCTCGACGCTATTTCGCGATTCCGAATCTCCATTCTTTTCGTCGTTCCTCCGATGATCATCGTCCTCGTCAAGAACGACACTTCAAAGTACGACCTCAGCTCTGTTCGACTCACTATGAGTGGAGCTGCTCCGCTCACGGAAGAGGTGAGTCTCTCTTGATCGCTCAACTTCTGGCTCGAGCTCACCTTGAATATTTCTCTTTTGCCTCAGACCGTCGACGCGTTTCGCAAGAAGTTCCCACATTCGATGTGTGGACAAGGAGTATGCCGGACCGTGAAGCTCCTAAGTCATCGAGCTGCACTGACTCTTTCATTGTCGTCGTTTCCAGTATGGCACAACGGAATCCAGCACGATCATCACGCTGCTCGATGCCGGTCAGTCCAACTTCCCGGCGTCATCGTCCGGAGTTCTAGTTCCAAACATCGAGTGAGTTGCTCCTCCCTCTTCAGCCTTGCTAGCCCAGCTGACGGCCCCGAGTTTGCTTTTCTAGAGCGAGGATCGTATCCCCCGAAGGGAAATTCCTCGGACCCAACGAGATCGGAGAACTGTGGTCAAGAGGCCCAAGTAATGCCCTTGGCTGTGAGTAGAAGCTGCTTTATCGAGTTCGGACAGTCGGAGCGATCACTGACCACTTGCGCTTTTCTAGACCTCGGCAACGAGAAAGCGACGAAGGAAACCTTCGACGATGAGCGATTCTTGCACACCGGAGACGAGTGCAGAATCGACGAGAACGGCTTGGTTTTCGTCGTCGATCGAATCAAAGAGTGCGTGTCGTGGTCCTCCTCTTCCACTCGATTGATACTCAAACGTTTTTTTGAAACAGATTGATCAAATCGTCAGGTTTTCAAGTTCCTCCCGCAGAACTGGAAGGCCATCTGCTCGCGCACCCGGACGTTCAGGATGTCGCCGTGATCGGAATTCTCGACGAGCGTCGAGGAGAGGCGCCAAAGGCTTATGTCGTCCCTTCGGTGGCATGGTCTTCAAACAAGTCGAACGACGAAGCAAGGCTCATTGAGGCGTTAAAGAAGTTCGTAACCGATCATAAGGTCAAGTACAAGGCTCTCAGCGAAGTCGAGATCATCGATGCTATTCCGAAAACGGCGTCGGGAAAATTGTTGAGAAAAGATCGTGAGTGTCGCCCACAGCGTCCTTTCTATTGCGCACCTCAAGCTGATCACCACTCGAACTGGAATAGTACGAGTCCGACACGCTCAAACTGTCAAGGCACGAAACGCGAAGCTGTAATCGCGAAGTCAAACGAAAGGAAGAAACTCGAGGTCGAGGGAGCTTAGTTATCGGGGTTTCCACTTTGTACCAACGTGTACAGAATGAAAGGGTTATAAAGTGTTTAAGTCATGGCGAGTCAGCCTGTTCAAGAGCGACACGGCAACTTGCGAATCTGGTCCTGAAACGAGCTCAACTGTTTTTCCGCCTCTCGAGCGTGCATCACTCGTGACCCAGAGTCGTAAGACGTGTTGCAAAGTAGTAAAGCATAGTAGAGAGTGTACTGCCAAAATACGAGGATCTAGAGAGCCCAAGCATCAGATCCAAACAAGCTCGATCCATTCATTCCCGAATGACCTCCGACCGCAGATCCAAGTCCGCTGAATCCACCGTTGAGCCATCCTCCTCCATTCCCACTGCTTCCCCAGTAACCGAGATCGTCGAATCCGTATCCGAATCCGGGAACCGAAATCGCGTTGAGATCAAACGAAAAGTCGGTCGGAAGGTCGGTACCAGGTACAGGTAGAAGAGAGGGCGTAAGCGAGAGGCTCGCGGATAGAAGTGCTGGGGAAGTGATTGTAGAAGCGACAGGATGGTCGTGTCGTTGAAGAGTAGGGAAAGGAGGCAAAGGAGGAGGTTGGAGATCAATATCCTTTCCTTTCGCTGTCGCTGATGCGCTTCCCGACGGAGTCGTGTTACGATCAACAGCGGTTGATTGGGAGGTCGTGCTCGAAGCGAGTTGATCTTCTTTCGCACTTCGAAGGAGTTGAATCACACCGGCTCGAACGCGAACGGGATCAGCGTCGAGGATACCTCGAGCGAGATTGTAGTAGAGCAGCTGAAGCCCAGACATCGCTTCACACCATCGAGCCGCGATCGGATCTATTCGAGACGACGATTCCAGCGTCAGCTCACCGAACTTCGCTCTCACGATCACGGAACGAGGTACGTACAGACGTTTCGTAGCGAGTTCAGGAAAGCGCAATCTTGCTGGAAGTATTTCGTAGCCGTCTCGGCACTGTGGGCTTCTTGAGGCCAGTATTTCCTGCAAAGAGCGTCGAAAAGTAGTCAGTACCTAGCTCTATTCATCGCATGGACCCAGTAGATAGACCCACAGATGACAGTGAACAGTTCCAGCGGCAAGAGCGGCGTAACCAGCGAACGGATGTGCCAAAACGATTCCGTGCGATGCGAGGTGGGTGCAAACGTCTGAGATGATCTTTGCCGAATGCACCGCGACGTCGAACGAGCGTTGCCACCAACCAGGAGGGGATGTCGAATCGCCGTAAAGGGGTTCTCCGTCGACGGGCCCTCCCGAAGCCTAATCAAAGAGACGGTCGACCGGAGTCAGTACGAGGGTTTATTCAGACAAACGGAGAAAGATGGTACGTACCTTGAAATCTGCTGGAGGAAGGAAAGGCAGGTAGTCTCGATGAAGGACGTGAGACGCTGCTGCGAATAGGAGGTGTAACATTCCGAACAACCTCGCATCCATCGTACTCGTCATGCAGTGAGCGATTAGAGTTTGATCAGTATACCTCAGCTCTTGAGGCAAACGATCTCCGAATTCATTGAGTTGCTGAGCGAGAGCGTAGAAAGTTGAATCTTCTTGCCAAGGCGGTCTTCGATCGACGTTCCTCCCTCCCGCTCCGATGTAGGAAGCGACCGACCTCCAGATGTCGGCGATTCGTAAGGTGTAGCCGTAGAGATCCGCTTCGGGTTCGACCGAATTGACCGTCGTCGTTCTCGACCTGATAAGTCTTCCGACCAACTCCTCCTCGGCACTGTTTCGACTCGCCTCCTCCTCCTCCTCTTTCTTCTGTTGCGCCGTTCGTACTGAGACACTCCAGGGGGGTGGATCCGGATCGAACCTCGCTCCGATCCCTTTCCTTCCGTTCGCGAAATCGGCGTCGCTTCCCGGCATCCTCAAACTCGCGATTTTAGGTACCTTGAGACCGCATGGACGTTCGTTTCCATCCGAGATTGTACGATCGAGGAGGAAACAGGACCAGAAAGTGCGACGACGAGTTTCCGCGACGAGAGGATCGATCGAAGGAGGTCTCGGAGCTGGAACTTTAGGGTCGGGTAATTTCGAAGTCGAGGCATGAGAGTTTCGACTCGAAGATGAGTCTCGAGATCCGGAGACCGAAGTCGAAGATGCCGACCTGCCGCGTCCTCGGGGATCTTCGCCGAGAGACGCTGAAGAGTAATCGACTTCGTCGTCAAATCCCAACCTCAAAATTTGAGCCATTCGAATCGCTTGACCAAGTTTCAACCATCCAGAGTGATCCCTTCCTGCCGTCAACTCGTAGAGCGAGAGGAGGAGGTAGCATTGGCAGCGAGTGAGGGAGACTTCAGAATCGGGGAGTGGAGATGGTTGAGCGGCTGCGGTGTGAGTCGGGAAGAGAGGTTTCGCGTCGGGAAGGGAGAGCAGTTGGGATGCTAGAACGGCGTAGTATTCGGCAGCGGCCGAGATGGAGGAAGGATGGAGCTCGCGAAGAGGTTGGCAGAAACTGAATTCGTGCAAATCGAGTGTCAGAATGGGACCGTCGCCAAGCCCGATCCGAAACGTAGCTCACCGTGAGGCAAGAGCGAGGATTGAGCAGATGAGTTCCCTTGAAGCCGTACCATTGAGGACTGAATCGATCAAGGAGCGACGATGGAGGAAAGGAAAAGTATCGTGACTGCGGTATGGGAAAGGTTAGTCAGCCTAGAGAGTCCGAGAGCATGATAGCGAGATGCTAGACGTACTAGTGAGTGAGGAAAGTGTCGATAGCTTCGACGACGAGTTTCGAATCGGGTAAAGTTGCTTCGGTCGGAGTTTGGACCGCTTCATGGTTGAACCAGCCAGAAGGACCAGGAAGACGGCTTGTACTGTGACTTGTCGTGTCAGCTCTTTGCCGAGGCCATTGCACGATGAAGTAGGAGTAGGGCAAAACTCACGTCGAGGTCCCAGTAGTTTCTGCTGGATGTTGTCCTTCATAGGTACACTTCATCTTCCTCCCTGTACAGAACGCACAGGTTGGCCATTCTCCTGAGCATCTCACTTTGCGTTTCCTGTTGCATTGAGACCAGGCGAGTTGAGTGGGTTACCTGAGATCAGCTGACATCGTTCAGCGCGTCTACGAGTTCAAGCTCTTCCTCACCTGCACGTCGTACACGCTATACTAGCCCTAGCTCCTACTTTGATCTTCTTCTTGTCCCTTGGAGTCGCTCCCGCTTCTCCTTCGGCTAATACTTTGTCTGAACCCGACTTTTCCGATTGTGACCCTTTCCTCTTTCCCTTTGCCTTCATCGATAGGGTTGGAGGTGGACTAGGTGGTGTAGGACCTTGATCTGCCGCGTCGAGAGTCGAGGGAGATTCATCTTGTGTTGAGAGATCAAGGGGAAGAGGAGGTGAGCCGATTCCTGGACTGCGACCGCCATACGCTACTGATGGCATGGTGACCGGTAAGTTGCTCGAACGGTATGCCGGAGGTGAAGGACTATCTGGAGGAGGAGGAGAGAATGAACGCGGGCCCGTGGGGGAAGAAGCGATCTGGGAATTCGAACTCTGGGAAGCATCTCTCTTCTCCATCCGGTCAAGAGCAAGGTTGCATTGAGACGGAAAGTAAGATTCACAAACAAGGATCCCATGAACGCTCGAGAGAACCAGTCGGGATCGCGTTCCTCGTCCGCGGTGAAGACCACTTTTTGCCTCCTAATTTTCGCTCATCCTGTACAATCACCCAAGAATGCACGCCGTAAGCCGCTCCTTCTCCCGACCGACGCGCCTTTGCGTATCCAGCTCGCACTTCTCCGTTCCCACTTCAAGCCGAATCACTCTCTCCTCCGAGCGCCTCTGCATCAGCAGTTCGACCCATGTACCGCCTAGGACAGGATAATAGTATAGTGTAGCTTATCGAACCGGGCGTGTCGCATCGACGAACTGAGGTGCTAGAAGAGATGGATGCTTGAATCAACTTCCCACGAGCGACATCTGAGCGAGCGCTGACCTGCTCTCTGTAACGGTGACAGGTAGCCAACTTTTGCCTGATCCCAATGGGAATCAGCGATCCCTCAGTCTCGAAAGTGAGTTCTTGTGATGTTTCGCAAGCTCGACTGCTGGCGTACTCGCTGATCGACCTCTCTTTCCCCTTTCTGCAGTACATCGCCGAATGTCAAAGAGTGTTGGAAAAGACTGGACTCAAATACCAAGTAAGTTCTGCAGAAGGGAAAGCGAATCCGAGCGAGTGGGAGAAGTTAGCTGACGTTCTTTTCTGGTCTTAGCTCGGCAGTTATGGTACAGGAGTGGAAGGAGAGTTCACAGAAGTGTGCAAGGCTATCGAGCTATGTCATGAAGCGGTTCACAAGATGGGCTGCCCGAGAGTCGCTACCGACATTCGAATCGGAACTCGCATGGACAAGAAGGGATCGATGGAAGACAAAGTCAACTCTGTCAAGGCGCTTCTCGAGGCAGAAAAGGCGCAAAAGGAGTGAACGAGAAGCAAACATTCTCCTGCTGTAATCTGTACATATCTGAACATCGTAATTTGAAGATCTCTTGTGAGAGACCCGTATTCATTCTAGCCGGGAACAGACACTGGATCAACAAGTCACGGATTGCCCAGACGAAGTGACTGCTTTACAGTTTGCTCTTCTGCGAAGACGTACGCCCTAACGCCGAATTAACGAGATCGACGGCAGCTTCGGCGCTCCCCCATGACGACTGATAGCCGTAACCTCCGTCTAAATCCCAAGGTTGCGACCATGAGCGGGAGAGCTTGGCGACAGTGATGAGGGGAAGAGACTCACGACCGTAATGGTGAACGACTTTGAGTTTCCGACCCGGTTCATTTCCCTCGATCTCCTCAATTTCAAGACGAATACCTCCTTCCCTCGTAGGTCTCAACCCGACTGCTTCTTCGACAACTTCGAGGTCGTCTATTGACCCCTTCTCGCGCTTCGAAGGTGGCAGCAATTCGCGACACAGATCAAGACATCGAGTCTTGATCCTTCGTGACATGTCTTCTCGTGGTTTCGAATCCCTACCGTGATACGTTCGATTCAGCACAGCTTACCTGTACGAGATCCGAATCGACTCACCAATTGTCCTTTTCTGCGCAACCTCCCAGAACGACGAGTCCGTTCCTCCGCGGGATGATGTAATCGTAGACTCCCTTTCCTAATCGAGTCATACCTGTTGTCATCCAAGGCGCTCTTACAATGACAAGTTGTCCACGAGTCGGGAAAGCTTTCGTGTCGTTGACGAGAGATCTTGAGCCCAAACCGGTGCAGTTGACAATCAAGTCCGCATCGTCGAGTGAAGGATGAGCTGAAAGTGCAGAGGCGAGAGAAGGTAGCGTCGAAGATCGGTGGATTTGACCAGATTTTGCGAGGAAACGAGAGAGGAGGTATGGAAGATACGCGGGAGTGTCGATCAGAATGCACGTGAAGGATGCGCCGTGAGCGATTCCAGATGGAAGTTCAGACGGATCCAGCCATCGAAACTATTCGAAAGGAAAGATCGCTGTGTCAGCAGGGGAAGAGCGAGAAGTGAACCGTATTCGGACTCACGTTCGGGTGGAAACGACTGATCAGATTGAGCTGCGACAAGTCTCCTTCCGAGCTTTCAGCTTTCGGCTACGGTTCAAAGTATCAGCAGTCAACTTCAGCGCGGGTCAGTGACAAAAGAGAGACTGGGAAACTCACCTCTTCGCGATACTCAATCTGTGGTGCAAACGTCAACGGTACTTGCGAGCTCGAATCTTGCTCGATCATTTCACTCATGACTTGGAACGTTCTCGCATCAAATCCTGTCCAATTGGGAGGAGAGTCGGCTCGAGAAACAGCTTAAGAGATGAAGAAGGAGAACTCACGATGCATCCTCAGATCGTTTCCGTTCGCAACGCTGACATGATGAGCTCCCTATACAGTATCACCACCATCGATTGCTAGTCGCTTGAGAGCTCAGAAGGAGAGACTCACGGCCCACGGACTCGCCCAGCTTATCCCCTTTCTGTCTCCCGGTAGATCCCTCGCGACGATGCTGACCCTGTATCCAGATTCCTGTAGCTTGATAGCGGTACTCAGACCGATGACCCCTGCCGAATGGAAGTTGAAACGGAAAGTTGAGTCAAGAGTCGTCGCTTCTCTCAGGAACGTATACGAGAGCAGACTGACCGCTACCTATCACGACGATGTGCTGTTGAGATTCTGACATGTCGGAGCTTGTACGAAGGGTCGAGCGATGATGCGAGATAAGAGTGAAAGGCAGAGCTCGGAGGTCGAGGTTTCGTTTCGCAACTTGTATTCTCTCCATCGCTCTGGTATGGACTGAACTCGCAAGGAAGGGAGGGAAAGACTAGAAAGGGTACTGCTAATTTCATGGCTACTTCGAAAACAAAAACCGGGCACTGCACTACAGAGAATTCCTTACTTCAGACTTCGAGATTGACGTTTGTTCCGATACATAAACCGAATCCATGAACGCTCCAGAGACTTAGAAGTTCTTGAGGACGACACGACCGGCCAATTGTCCCTTCTCCATCCTCTCGTAAACTGAAGAGTCACAATTCGATGGGTCAGTGCGAGACTTCTCGTCGACGTCGACTACGAGAAAGCGAGCTCACCTTCAGGAAGTTGCTTGAGGGGGCAGACCTCGATACGAGGAGAGACCTTGCCGCGAAGAGCAAAGTCGAGGGCTTCCTCGGCATCTTGTCGCTGTCAGATCGGCGGGAAATACTGCGTCAGTTCGAGTTTTGTGCCGTGAGGAGAAAGATTGAACTCACGTTTCCGACGTAGGATCCGACAATGCGCTTCGAGTGGAAGACGGTGAAGAAGACGTTGGCCTTGATGAAGGTGTCAGGAGGCAATCCAACGGCGACGAGAGTTCCGGTAGGTCGGATGTACTCCAAAGCTTGCTCGTAACTAGCGATGCAATACTGGTCAGCTTCATAGGCCCATCGAGGGAGAGCGGATGTGCTCACGCGGCGGCACCGGCAGCTGCGACGACAGCAGCGTGAGGTCCAACTCCGTCACATTCTGCCTTGATGGCCTTGATCATATCTTCAGGGTTCTTGTAGTCCTTGAAGTCGATGAATCTATAGCGTGAACAGCGAGGATCAGTCGGATGTCCCGAGAAAACCGGCGAAGAGCTGAGAGCGACTCACTTGTCAGCTCCGTACGAAGCACAAAGTTTCTTCTTGTCTGCTCCAGTGTCGATCGCGACAACCCTGAATCCCATGGCCGAAGCATATTGAACAGCTGGGAGAGAGAAAGGAGTCAGAACACGGAAGCAGAGAAAGGCAGAAAGGCGAAAGGAGGGCGAAAGGGAAACGGAGCGGAGTGCCAGGGAGCGCGAGAGATAGAGCTACTCACCCAAATGCCCAAGTCCTCCTCCTGCTCCCACAATCGCTACGAACTGGCCGGCACGGGCGCTCGAGTTGAGAAGAGCTCGGTAAACGGTGACACCTAAAAACGACGGGGTGAGCTTTTCCCGCAAAAATTGGTTGCGACGGGACTACGTACCGGCACACAAGATGGGAGCTGCGACCTCGAGAGGCAAGCCATCGGGGATGGGCGTGACGTGACGAGCGTAAGAGACAGCGTATTGTTGGAAGGATCCGTCGACACTGTATCCCGAACATTGAGCTTGGGCGCAAGTAGCTTCGCTACCTCCTCGGCAGTTCTCACAGTCCAAGCACGAGTCGGCGAGCCACTGCAAGCGGAAGGAAGGAAGTCGTCAGTACTGATTTCGAGAGAGTCTCTTTCGATCGGACTGACCTTGATTCCGACGTTTTGGCCGACCTTGAGGTTGGTCAAGGTACCTTCTCCGATGGCGACGATGGGTCCGGCACCCTCGTGACCTCCGACTGAGAGAAACGGAAACAGAGAGCGAAAAAGTCAGACTCGGAACATCAACGATAACGAGGGAAGCAGATGCGCACCTAGGTTCTTCTTGGCGGCAGCGGGCCAGTCACTTTAGAGGATGAAGTAGAGGATGGTAGAAGCAGAAGAGGAAGGCGGAAGGAAGGAGTAGAAGCGAAAAAAAAAAATAGAAAACGCTCAAAGTGCGGAAAGTACGATGGAGAAGCTAGCTCACCCTTTCCAGGCGTGTAAATCGGTGTGACAAACTCCCGAATATTCGACCTCTGATTCCCGGGGAGTCGAGTCAGCGCATGAACAACGACAGAAAAGACGAAACGGTGAACTCACTGACGAGGACTTCTCCCGGTTTGAGGTCGGCTTGCTGAGGAACGGGGTGGTCCGTCTTATACTAATGAGTGCGAACGTCCAGACGTCAGTACGCTGTACGAGAGTAGCGCAAGTGCTTGCGCGACGGAAGAAACTTGAACTTACTTCGAGCGGCGAGTTGCTATCCTCGAAGATCATAGCGCACGCTGTCTTGGGGTGTTGATGAGTCATTGTTCGTTGGTTAAGGCTTGTTGTTGTGATGTGGTAGGTAGAAGAGATGGAAGTGAAAGAGAAGAGGAGAGTGGTCTTCGCAGAGGAAAAATGTAGGTTTCGGCGCTTTCGCGCCCCACTTCCCCCTCACTTCCGAAAGTTCCGAGGTAACGTAAACGAGGGGAACAAATTGCGGTGTCGAAAAGTCACGAGTTTGCCTACTGTACAATTTGCGTCGCAGTCGAGACAACTCAAGAACAAGGGGCTCTCGTTGTCCCCTCACTCAAGGTAGCAGCCACCCGCCCGCTGAGTAGCTTCTCGACCGTGTGATGGGTTGCTGTGGCCTGCAATCAAAGACCAACGGGGCCCGAGCGCTTTCGCTCCTTGCGACTGTACTGCAGTCTGCTCCCTCCAGGATCTCGTCTCCTCGTCTGTGAAACTTGGCCCGAGAGACTATCACAGCTTGGATATCGTACCCCTTCTACTCAGGCGCCTGAGTATAAGCGCTACAAGCGTCGGATTAGCGTACGAAAATTGTCCCTGTTCACTCAGCGTGGGGACGATAGTCGAATGATTGTACCGATGTGGAGACTATTGATACTAGGATAGACCAAGTCGCGATTCGCTCTATCCTACTGTCTACAGAAGAGAGCCATTGGGGTAAATCGGCGTTTTGGAGCAGACGGGTCAAAGCTCTCGTCGGCGAAATTCGAGCACTCGCGAACGCCTGCAAGTTCATCGAGTACGAGAGACGAGTTGCAGAGGTAGAGTGTTGCAAAGGGGAGAGGACAAGCTACAGCGAAGAGAATCGACAAACAGAACGAACAAACAAAACGAACCCTCCTTTACGACCAGGCGTTCATACAAGCTTCGTACATTTCTTTCCCAGCCGCAACGAAATCGATTTGAGCCATCCTCTGAGCTTGGTACCTGACCCTCGTCGTGTCTCCATACGAATCCGCCTTCGCCTTGACGTTGAAGTTGAACATTTTCCCCAAAGAGTTTTGAACGACGGCCAAGAATTGAGGTTCGTCGTCTTCCTTCATCGCTTGCATCTCGTTCGCGCTACGTTCGAAGAGTTGTTCACCAATCTCGTTGAATCCCGAAAGCCAAATTTGTGAAGTGAAATCGTTGACCGCGAGCGAAAGGATGTAACTATGCGAGTCGAATCACGATCAGTACGACCCGGTCTTCGAACGAACTGTTACGAGAGACTGGAACGTACCGGTATTGAGGAGCTTCGTAACTTTGATCGCATTTCTCACACCTCCAACTGTTTTCTCCCTCGTGTGAAACCTTCTTGTTGCATTTGTCGGCAGGACAGGCCGGGTACGACATCGGATCGCTCTTGATGTAGGTGATCGTCGCTCGAGACGAGAAGAAGTCGGGTTTCTCGTTCATTCCGAGGTTTTCACCAACGACATCCGAGAGAGTCTTGAACGTATCTTGTCGGAACGAAGAGGATCCTCCCGCGGCAGCTCCACCAGTCGAATGAGATTGGAAAGATTGACTTTGACCTTGAGTATCCCACCTGAACGAGAGGGAGAGAACCATTCGAATCGAAAGACAGTGTCAGTTTTGCGGTCTCGAAGGAGAGTTACTAGACGAAAGAAGATTGTCACTCACCATCCACGTAAGAGATGAGCTTCAGGGATATCCGGATCGATCGAAACGGTCGAAGCACCTCCAACGCTCAAAGTCCTTCCTCCGAAATCTCCAACCTTGACTCCTTTCAACGCGACGACGGTCGGTCCTTCCTCGTTCCAGTTCTCAGCAGATTTCCCCCAAAGCGTGACTCGACACGAGAAGTTCGAACGGTCGGCGATCGTGAGTTCACGTTTCTTGATTTGCTTCTGAGTCGCTTTCGCCGTGATTTCAGAGAGTTGTCCGTGATCTTGTACGACTCCGAGGACGTCGACGGTCGCATCTTTTTCGTGTTCTCCGAGTTGAGCGAGGTCGACGAGGTTGAACTTCATTCTCGGCGCATCGTCGTCTTCAGCCTATACGAGATCGAGGAAGTGCGAATCAGTCGATCATTCTCACGAGTAGGAATAGAGATAGAGAGGAAGACGTACAGGTTCGACTTCGGTATTCTTGTCAAACATGATTTCGTATTCGTTTTGAACGTTTGAGAATTGTTTCTTGGCAATGTTGACTCGCGCCTTCGAGATTCGGAACACTTTTCCTTCTTCCAAAATCGGTTCGAGTTTGTCGACAGTTTCGTTGAATCCAGTAGCACGAATTTCACCCTGATTCGGGAAAAAAACCGAACGTCAGTTGAGGTTCGAAGGGCAACGAAGACGCTCGAGAACGAGTGTGTGTGTGAGCTTACAGACTCGTCGAGTAAAGTGACACTGAAGAGTTTCCCATCTCCACGTTGATTCGAGTAGTGTCGAACTTCGGATTTACTGACTACTCGCGCTTTGATCGTCCATCTGCGAAGTAACGAGGTCTCAGCATCCCGTCACAGTCACGCATGTTGATAATAGAGAGAACTCACTTGTTCTGATAAGGACTCAAAGATTCAATCGGATAAATCGGAGCGTCCATCGTACTTCCTCCCGCTCTTCCTCCTCCCGCTCTCGAAGCCGCTCCACCTCTCTTCGCCGCCGAAGTCTTACTCGCGTTACTTCCACCTACTCCACCTCCTGCCGCACGAGCTGGTTGAGGTACTACAGGTTTCTGTTCAGGTTGAGCCGAATCGGCTCGATTCGTTCCAGTTCCAGTTCCACCAGTCGGTTCGATCGCTACCGGGTTCCCAATCTTTTGATCCGTTTGTCCCAAGACGTCGAGGGTCAAGACGATGACGATTCGACGACCTTGAACGTCGTTGACGGCGTAAGTCAAGAGTTTGATCAAAGTGTGTTTTCCGATCGGTTGATCCGCTTGAGAAACGAGGTGGTTCTGGTTCGTCGCCAACATGGCTTGGGCAAAGTATTCTCCATCCGACAAGACGAGACTATCAAGCAGAGAGAGTGTGAGTGAGTGAGTGTTCTGAACGCGTACGAACGTGACTCCGAGAAGAGAAGAATCCTACCGATAACGTTCATTCGAGGTACCAGCCGAACCAACTTTCTTACAACTGAGTACTTGTAAGACTGGTTCGATCCCGGCCAAGTCGTCCGTCGAATCGTACATGTTTCTGATCAAGAGTGGAAGATGAGACGCGAGTCAGCGAGGTGAAACGCGTTCAAGATCTGGTGGCAGTTACCTGATCGCTCCTGAAGTAAGTTCTGCCATCCTGATCGCGTAGCCGGAAAGTTCAGAGAGGAAGGAGTGAGAAGAGACGAGGAGAGAGCGAGTTTGTAATCACTGCTTGTTCCTCTACTCTCCACGACTCCGACCATGTCGAATCAAAAAGTGCTCGTTACAGGGCCTATCCAGTCATTATCTTCATACTTCACGAAACTCGCGACGCTCCAATCGAAGCATTCGTTCGACGTCGTACTCGCTCAGGACCTCTTCTCAAACATCCAACAAGACGATCAAGACCTCGATAAGCTCCTCTCGGGGGAAATCACGGTACCTGTTCAAGTGTATGCAGCATGGGGGAAGGGGAAACTACCACAGAAGGTTCAGGACAAATTCGACAAACAAGAGGAAATCACCACAAACCTATCACTCTTGCGTGAGTCATCTCTTACCCCTTCGTGAGACTACTCCAGAGCTGACACCCGTATGAGGAGAGATTGCTAGCGAAAGCGGGATTACTGAGTTTGGCATCAGGATTGAGAATCGCAACTCTCTCCGGCGACTCAGACTCCCTCACAACCTCCGACATCACCTCTCTCCTCTCATCCTTCCAACCCACTGCTTCCTCCTCCGGACCGTCCTCTTCCGTCCCTCCAATCCCCGCTAAACCCGCCGACATTTTCCTCTCCCACCTCGTTCCTTCTTCCCTCACTCTAATCTCCTCGAAACCTCTCACTCCTCCCTCTACCCGATCACTCGAGGAGGTATTCTCGCCAAAGGTCGACGAGGCGGCGAAAATGGTGAGGAGTAAATATCATTTCATGAGTTCGGTAGCGAAATTTTGGGAACGAGAACCGTTTGAATGGCCCATTGAGGATGGGAGTAAAGTCGGAGAGGCAAAGAGCTATTGTAGGGCGTTGACTTTGGGAGAAATGGGAAACAAGGAGAAAGAACGTGTGAGTTCACTCCCAATTCCTCTTCCCTTCATTCTCTCGGCAGAGTTAACTCATTCACCCTTGGTCCATCGAATAGTGGTTCTACGCATTCTCGATCACTCCGAATCAACCGACTACCGCTCCTCCCTCCTCAACGAAATCTCCATTTCATCCCGCTCGACTCTCGGATCTCGTTCAATCGACCCAAACCTCGAACGGACCTCGAGGAGTGAAACGACCTGCAGGAGGCAACGCAGAAGATTTGAACGAGATGGGAGTACCGAACTATATCTTCTCGGGGCAGAACGGTCGAAACGGAGGAGGAGAAGGAGGGAACAAGAAAGGGAAAGGAGGTCCTCCACCGTGAGTTTCTCAACTCGTTCAGCCTCAAGCCTCAAGTGTACGAGTCTGATCAGCTTCAGCTACTCAGTGATCATTACACGTGTCGAATTTGCGATCAGAAGGGACATTGGATTCAAGAATGTCCGGAGAAGGAAACGAGAGATGCTGAACGAGCTGCTCAGAGGGAAAACAGGAATGGACCTCGAGAAGCGATCAAACCTATCAGTCGTCAGTCTCCTCTCTCTCTTTCCCCCTAGCCTGAGAGCTGATCGAAGCTGTCCTCGTGTTCAGCGGACGAATGTTGGTTCTGTCTCTCGAATCCGAAAGTGACGAAACACTTGATCGCTTCGATCGGATCCGAAACCTACTTGACGTTACCGAAAGGACAAGTTTGTTCGACTGATCAATCCCCCGTACCGGGAGGAGGTCACGTTCTCTTGATTCCCGTGAGCTTCTTCCCTTCCCTTCCCTCCTTTTCCGTTCTGGCTTTTTCAGAATCTGATCAAGTTCTCCTGACAAAGATCGCCCACTACCCAACTCTCCGTTCGATCCCCTCGGAAGTGAGCGCTCAAGTCTTGGAAGAAATCGAACTGTACAAACAAGCGCTCAAAAAGTGTTTCGAGAAGTTCGGGGCAGATATGGTTGTGTTTGAGATGGCGAGGACGAGTAGGAAAGGTGGTCATGCTCATATTCAAGTCAGTCTCCACTTCGTCTCCTTTCTTCTCTGCGATCGCACGACGATGAGCTAACATTCGCCTTTCGTCTCCCCCCTTCACTACCTCGTCCTCACACTCACTCGTTCGCTCACTCATTCACTCGTGTAGATCTGTCCTATCCCTTCGTCCCTCTCCTCCGAAGCCGAATCAACCTTCCAAGTCCAAGCCCAAAAATACGGATTCGAACTCTCTGAACTCACCGACCCTTCCTCATTCTACCGTGACGCCGAAACCGATGGTCAAGGAACTGATTACTTCAAGGTTGATCTACCGAACGGCAAGAAGTTGGTACATTGGATCAAGAAGGATGAGAGGTTTGGATTCCAATTCGGACGGTTCGTTCTTCTCTCTCCATTTTCCTCCAGTTCCCCTTCTCCCGAGATGTGTAGCTGACGAGTGAGGAAGGGGTTGAGTGATATAGGGAAACGGTCGCGTTATTGTTACATACGCCAGATCGAGCCGATTGGAAACAGTGTGCGAAATCGGATGAAGAGGAGAAGAAGGATTGTCAGCGCTTCAAAGCGGCGTTTAAGACTTTCGATCCTAGCTCGTAAGATTTTAGTGGTAACAGGACCGGAGCTGAAGGAGGACGACGAAGAGAGGGAAAAGGTCGTCGTCGTTTTTTTCTTATTTGCAACCTTTGTTTCTCGTTCGAGGCGAGTCCTCTCCTTCTTGCATCCTCTCTCTCGCTCTCACTATCGTCCAGGACTGCCTTGAAAACTATCAGCACCAAGAACGTCTGTGCGGACTCCGGATCGTTCCGCGGTGACCCTCTCTCGTGCTCGGTCCCCGTTCACTCGGATCTCTCTTCTCTTCGCTGCGACTCTTCCTTCAGTTCCTTCCTCACAAGTCACGATGAGACGACGTAGCTCATTGCCGATAACTTCTCAAGCCAATGCACCACCCCTTCAAAGCCCTCCTCCTCGGCGCCGTTCCTCGTTCTCTTCCCTCTTCCCTTGGCACCACGCCGATACCTCCCCGCCTGCGTCTCCAACCTCATCGATCTCCTCCACCGCTTCCGCGATCGACTATCCACCTCGAAAGGACGAACCATTCCACTTGCACGGTTCGTCTCACTCGAATTGGTCACCTTTCCGCGAAATCGACAAGTTGCAGAGGAATCTCGCCGTGACGAGGAAAGCGATGGAAGAGAGTAAAGCCGAGGAAATTCATACGTTCCCGGATGCGAGCGAGGCAAACAGAATGAGACCGATTTTACCGAATAGTCGAAGAAAAGTTCGTTTCCCTGCGTGAGTCTCTTTACTCCCCCTTGCCCTCCTTGGAAGAAAGCTGAAGGTGTAGCCGCATATGCGATAGGTGGCAAGGAGTCGAAATCACGGCAGTCTCGGGAGATCTACTCGCTCGAGCCTGGGGAGTAAGAGTCGAAATTTGGAGTTCGAGCGAAGACAAGACAGCATGGGGCGAAGTCGGTCTCCACGGAATCGGTACAAACTATGTTACCTCGATGGCTTGGTCCGAAAGTGGTCGGTGAGCTATTCCATTACTCTATCTCTGCCTTTCTTCCCTCTCGCTAGAATTGATTCGTTTTTTCCATGATAGATATCTCTGGGTCGGTTGCGATAGCGGAAACCTCTTCGAGTTCGACGCAGAATCGATCTATCGAAATCCGAACGAAACCCTCCGTATCGTCGCTCATCGCCACGACGCTCACCCTCACTCTCCAGTCCTCATGATCAAACAAGTCGACACTCGCATGTACACGCTCGATTTCTCCGGTCGACTCGTCGTCTGGCTACCTTCTCCGAGCGAAGGGAAAATGTGCTCTTTACGAAGTTACAGCAAGATCTTGCAAGTCCCTCATCGACCGGATTGGATCGAAGTCATCGATTCGGATCTCTACCTCGCTTATCGATACCACGCCAAGTCGAGCTCCGGCAAGAAGGTCACTCGATCGGTACTCGAGGTTTACGACGTTACAGGTCACGAAGCGAGATTGATTGGAGAACACGAATGGGAAGAAAACGGGCAAGGTCAACCAGGTCACGTTACGTCAGCCTGCATTGTCCCTTCTTGTCGTCAAACAGTGTTCATAGGTCACGAGTATGTTCTTTTTCTCCGAGTTGTGCTCGTTGTCGTTGAGCTGATACATTCTCGTTTTACAATTTGACAGCTCGGGTCACGTCTCGATTTGGAAACCGAGAGGAGGTCAACAGCTCGGTATCCGCAAGGTATCCCTCTGCGGAGTCACGGCGATGTGCGGTCCTTCGCGATTCCTCTGGTTGGGTCGCTCCGAGTAAGGTCATTCCATCGACGCGATTAAGAATCGTTTCGCTGATTCGTCTTGAGCCGATTACTAGTGGAATGATCGACGTGCTCGACGTTGGACAAATGGATGCTTGGAGAGTCATCAAACGCTGGCAGGCGCACGATGGCCCACTCGTAAATCTGACGCTCGATTCTAGGTCTCTTTGGACTGTGCGTCTTGATTATCGAGTTCTCACGACCAGGGCTGAGCTGACTCTCTTCTTCGTCGCAGGCCTCTCAACTCAGAGTAGTCTCTACCGGCGGCGACGGATTCGTTCGTTTCTACGTGAGTTGACATCTTCCTCGTTTCTCGCTTTGTATCGCCGCTAACGACGTTCTTGCTTCTCGCGTAGGATGGTCTCTTGCGCAAAGATTGGATCGCCCTTCAAATGCAAGACAAAGTCGACGAATACTGCACAT
This sequence comes from Sporobolomyces salmoneus, assembly GCF_050403485.1. NCBI lineage: Eukaryota > Fungi > Basidiomycota > Microbotryomycetes > Sporidiobolales > Sporidiobolaceae > Sporobolomyces > Sporobolomyces salmoneus. The sequence continues at coordinate 72,881 of NW_027481152.1, read as the reverse complement.
TCTCGAACTTGCAAATCGGTATCTTCACTTGGAACATCGACGGTGTCAGCCCTGGCGACTTCCAAGCTGCTTCTCCCGTGAACCAGACTCTCCTTCACACTTTCATTCAAACTCTCGACAACCCAGACTTGATCTCGTTCAATTTTCAGGAGGTGCGAATCGTCCTTACTCCTTCCTTCGAGAAAGTTGCGACTGACGAGAGGCTCGTTGTGCAGCTCGTTGATCTTTCGGATCTCACCCTCGCTGCTCGTACCTTCTTCTTCGCCACGAGACACCACGACGTGACTCTTCGATACAAACACTGGCGTGCTCTCCTCGCCGAAGCAGTCACGCAACGACTCGGTCCCGAATACGAGTTGGTCAAGGAGGAAAAACTCGTCGGGGTGAGAGGACACTTTGCGCTCTTTCGGGTTGTACCCCACTGACCTTTCCTCCTTGGGTAGCTCTACACCGTACTCTTCGCTCGCAAGAACATCGCTCGAAAGATCAAAGACCTCGAATCGGACGGGATCAAGACTGGCTTCTCTCAAGAGTACGGTAACAAGGTGAGCGCGGTCCTCAGCTTGCTTTCTCCCTGTCTCTGGAGCTCACAGTCACCTCGTACTGCTCTCGATAGGGTTCGGTACTCCTTCGACTCGTCATCGACGATACCTCAATCTGCTTGATCAACTCTCATCTCGCCGCTGGAACAACCGCTCCCGCTCGTCGCGAGCGAGATCTCATCGAAATTTTCGATAGTGGACCCAAATTCACTCGTCCAACTCCCGGTACAAAGAAGGCTTACAAAGGAGGAGACGGCACTCAGATCTCGGATTGCGAGATCCTCTTCTTCTCGGGAGATCTCAACTTTCGAATCGATTTACCTCGCAGTCAAGTCCTCTCGACTCTTGCGAAATCACCCACAGCGATTCAAGACCTCTTCGCTCACGACGAGCTTGAACAACTCCGTCGAACGAACCCTTCGTTTCGGTTGCGCAAACTCGAAGAAGCTCCGATTTGCTTCCCTCCGACTTACAAGTACGATCACAACAGCTCGAACTACGACACTTCGGCAAAGCAGAGAACCCCATCTTGGTGCGATCGTATCCTGTGGAAGTCGATGCGACGAGAGAGCGTCAAGTGTGTCGCTTTCGGGAGGTACGAAGCAGACGTCTCGGACCATCGAGTGGGTTCACGCTCGCAATCTCTCTCGCCGATTAGACGCTGATAGCTTGCCTCGTAGCCCGTCTCTGCAACATTCGACGTTCAGATCAAGAAACGAGACGCTCTCAAAGCTGAAGCTGTTACTCGAGATGTTTTGCACGAATGGGTTAGCGAGGAGGAGAAACTATTGAATGATGCTCGTGATCACTACAGAATGGTTGGATAGCTAGTACTCGGTATCCTTATCGCTCATGTGCTTCATGAAATGTCGTCGTGTCGGTGTCGCTGCCTTTGTGAGAGTTTCGATTTCTTCTGCGGTTAAGGAAGGGATTCCGCCCGAGGCAAGTTGTTCCCTCATCCTCCAGTCCTTGCCTGATGTAGTAACAACCAACGCTCCTCGTTGACTTGCGAGCTTGAGTAGAACTTGCGAGGGCTCGACCTTGCTTCCTTGTCGAGACGAGACAGCGTCGGTTACATCGGAAAGAGCTTTATCGAAAGGTCCTCCAGAGAATTTGGTGATCGGGCAGGTTGGTCCGTAGGCAGCGATTCGGATATCGTGTTTGTCGCCTGTGCGAGATCGTCAGCGATCAAAGCTTCTCGGGGAGAAGAGGTATGCTTTTTACTCACAGAATTGTACCAGTTCCTCACTCTCTTCGTACACGAAAGGGTGGAACTCAATCTGATTCACCGCCGGAAGCTCTTTCTTCATATTGACGAGTTTCTGGAGATCTTTAACCCGGAAGTTCGACACTCCAATCGATTTCGCTTTTCCGCTTGCCTTTACTTCGATCATTCCCTCCCACGCTTCCTCCATCGACGGGAAACCGTCTTTCCCAAAGTCCGTCGGCCAGTGAAGCAAGAGTAGGTTGCAGTAATCCGCGCCGATAGCCTGCAATTCTGCGTCAATGCCTTTCTTGGGATCTTTCATTCCATTCGCTCCCAGCTTGGTCGTGACTGCGCAAGGAACGTCGTTATAGGTCAGTAAATATCGCATGACATGTGTAGTGAAAGGAGAAAGCCAGGGTCAAATGGAGAAGCTTGCGAATGACTCGCTCAAGAAAAAAAGTCGACTCACTAAACAGGGATTTTGGGTCGGTACTGGTTTCTTTGAGCGCCTTTCCGAATGATCCGGAATTCTTGTAAGCCTCGGCCAAATCGTAGCTCGTGTAACCCTCCTTGAGAGCCGTCTTGAGCACCTCGACGCACTCTGATCCGAACCATGCCGTCCCGATCCCGAATGCAGTTCCCGGCATGTTGGTACCATCACGGAGACTGATCGTCGGGTAAGTGCTGCGTGTCGACATCGTTCGAAGATGAGAGTGGACAGTTGATAAGGATGAAGCGGGGAAGGTCTGTCTGGAGAGAGTGTAAGCGCGGATACCGAGCATACGGCGGAGTAACGGTGTACTTCGGAGATATGAGACGACGAACAGGCAGACGAGTGCGGAGTGAGTAAGGACAAGAAAGCTCACAACTTCGATCCCGCGGCCCGTGGTTCTTCCGACTCGGTGACGCTGTGACGCCGGTGCGATCGGTATTGGGACTCTATCGAACGGAGCGGTGTGTGACGGCCCGCGAAAATGTGCCGACTCCAAAAGAGCCAGTCTGTGCGCAGGTTGGTTTCGGTTTTCTCAAACTCTCTTTCGCTTGCTCCCTCGTTTCGTGAAGGGCCGAACGCGCTCTGGATCCATTCTATCACAATATAAGCTATACATCTAATACTCTACATCCGGTTGAGCCATATGTTCGGGAAACGCCCGCTGCGGCGCCGGTTTCGCTGCTTGGACCAATTTTTCTTGTTCCCCCTCGGTAAGCTCTGGTAGAGCACCCGCTCCGATCTGCTCCTTCATCCTCCACTCTTTATTCGAGGTCGTCACTACAACAAAGCCGCGTTGACTAGCGAGCTTCAGGAGGACGCTTGACCCGGAGACCTTTTCACCGAATCGTTTCGAAACAGATTGAGCGACTTCTTCGAGAGCTTGATCGAAGCTTCCGCCACTGATTCTCGTAATTGGTGCGAGAGGAGAGTAGGCGGCCAAAGCGATCTTGTGCTTGCGGCCTGTGACGTCGAAACCTCGTCAGCTTTGTCCCGAATAAAGGGTCGTAAAGAGACGACAACACTGCCTCCGCTTACAGAACTGTACTACCGGCTCTGACTCTTCGTAGAGGAATGGATGATATTCGATCTGGTTGATAGCCGGCAGCTCCTCAGGGTTAGAATCGATGATTTTCTGTAAATCTTGAATCCTCCAGTTCGAAACGCCAATTGCCTTCGCTTTCCCGCTCTTCTTGCATTCGATCATTTGACGCCATAGTTCATCCATCGGAGGGTAGCCCGGTTCAGGCAAGACATGAGGGAAATGGAGGAGGAACATGTCGACAGATTCAAGACCGAGTTTCGAAAGTTCTTCGTTCAGAGCCTTGTTGACGTCTTTCATACCTTCTCCGACTTTCGTCGTGACTAAGTGGAAGCGAATCAGATCGCTGCACACACATGAAGAGCGACGAAAAACGCACTGTACAGCTCTTTCGGATCGATACCGCTTTCTCGAATCGCAGTTCCCACTGAAGCCGTCGTTTCGTATATCTCTGCAAGATCGAGGTGTCTGAGATGTTGGAGGAGGTTGCGAAACCGTGCAAGGCGATTAGTTCTTGAACCTTTTGCCTCAGCGGTGTTGTCTTCCTCACATGAAGCCAGCTCTGATTGCCGTCTTGACCTCCTCCACGCACTCTTGACGGAATAGCGAAGTTCCGACTCCGTAAGCGACGCCTGGGATCCCTCCGTCTCTTGATTGTATGTCCGGGTAGGTCGACATGTCTGTCGCAAGGTTTGTTGTAAGTGCTGGGCGGGAGGAGGGCTGAAGAGAATGCTATTCGGTACGTGGGGGAGGGAAGAATTGAACCTTCGTGTAGGTGAGACAGGTGCGAAAGTAAGGCCTCGGCGAGCAACTGTGGAGTGTACGAAGGGTTCCAGAAAGCGTGTGAGAGTTGAGGGGAGAGGAAAGCCGTGATGGTGCCATTCGATTTTCTTGGTTATTTCCACTCGACTCACAAGTCGATGTTTTTCTATGACCTGGAGGCTAGCTCAGAACGAGAGATACTAGAATAAGTTCTGAACACAAGAAAGAAGAGAGAAGAAGCTGTGAAAAAGCTGAGCTCGGAAGCAACCCTGGAACCGTTGACCTCCGCAGAGACTGAATGTCAAAGTTTGTTCTCCCCTTCGTTGCTCGAGCTGATCGCAGAAGAGGACCTCATGTATGCGCACTGACCTTCAAACGTACAGCATGGCGCGTGAATGCAAAAAGCGCGCGCAGGGGGAGAGGGAAACTCCACGCGGAGAACTCCAGATGGTGCAGGAACTTTCGAATCCCTTTCTTCCTCCTACCATTCACTTCTCTCTCAAACTCACCTTCAGTCACTCGTTTCGACCATGCTCTTTCGTCCCGTTATCCTCGCAACTTTTGGTACGTAGAAACGATCTTTCGCCTTAGGGCACCGTGTCCCTTTCGTGGAGATTCGAGAGACGCTGACCACTCTCATGCACAGTTCTCGCATCCCGCGTACTCGCACAAGATACCTTGAGTTCGGAGGACACGGATGGACTCTTCCTAGACTTCCCACAACAATGTATGGATCAATGCCAGGCGATGGAGGAGATCGTCATGGTGAGCTCCGGTCCATTGCTTTCCATCGTCGAGACGAGACGGAATGTTGACTGGCTCTCCCGCACCTTCTGTGTTTCCTTACAGAAATGCTCCTCGATGGCCGAGTCGACGCCCGAGTCTGAGACCCTCGCATGCGTATGTGACGGCGAGTTTATCAGTTCCCTCGAGACTTGCGGCAGCTGTGTCGTACCCGCCGCAGGGCTCCCGTCAGAGAGTGGAAATGTTGTCCTACAACTTGCGACCTCAGCGAGTCGAGAATGTGGCAAGCCGGTCAACATTCAAGGAATCGAGGATCCTGAAATTTCTTCGTTACTCGCTTCTCCCTCCGCCGGAACCTTTACCCTTTCGCAAACCCAAGGCCAATCTACCACTACCGCGCCTTCGATGTCGACTACCTCGTCCTCCTCTCCCTCTTCCACCACGTCGAACTCTGCTTCTTCGACCTCAAGCCCTTCGTCCTCAGGTTCGCCCTCTCAGACTGCCTCAGCAGACAATGGCGCGAACTCCCTTCGGCTCGGCCTCGGGACTGCCCTCGCTGGTCTCCTTGTTGCTGGACTGGTCATGTAGGACGGAGGACTGGCAGCATCTGAACTCACTTCTACTTCGCACGGTCTTCATTTTATGGAATTTTTCGTTATTTTCTCGTTATCTCGTATTCGCATACCTATTTCTCCCGGATCTCCTTCTGTTGCTGTCCATGAGAGAGTCCAAAAGTGAAGAGAGAAAATCGCCGCGCGCGGAAGTCTCAGAGAAGTTCGCGAGCAAGTTGTGACCGCTTGCCTCTTGCCTCCTCTGATCTCACAACCGCTCACGATTCATCACAACCGCTTCAACCCCACCACTCAGCTAGTGTCACCTTCAACAAGCCCGTTTCTCCCCTCGCGCCCTGGCCTCTACCCCGCATCAATGTAAGAATCACTCACCCTCTGAGGCTCGCGACTCGTGACTGACGGGACTCGGTATACGTAGGTCGACCAACAGACAGCCGATCCCGAACACCGGCAGCTTGAAGGACAGGATCAAGAAGTTGAACCTTGATTCTCCAACTCATCCCTCGACTAGCTCTCCTTCTTCCGGCTCGAACTCTGGACCTCCCTCACCTACGGCAGTACGAACCGGAGCTACGACAAAGATCAGTGACAAGATCTCGCGCTTCCAGGTCAACGCGGAGCAAAACCCTCTTCTCCCCTCGGGAGGCAGTTTCGGACTTGCCCCAGCTAGGCCTTCAGGGTTCAAGGACAGAAACAATGAGAAACGAGTCGCAAGCCTAGGTGCGGGGAGAGCCCCGGTCCCACTAAACGCCGTCTCAAAATCGACGAGAAGCGTCTCTGCTGGAAACGTCGCCAACGGTTCGAGGAGTACGAGTGAGAATGGTAGCGTAGGATCAGGTCAAGGACGAGAGAAGTCAGGAAGCGTAGGATCTCGAGAAGGGCAAGATAGCAGACCGTCAACACCCTCCGGAACTGGCTCGACTGGCGAAACTCTACTAAACGACACTCCCTCAACCTCGAACGGTTCGACGAACCCACTTCTCGATAATCAGCAACTCTCTAATCTCCTTGCGCCTGGACCTCGTACCCCGGGAGCGATGTCTGTCTCCTCGATGCACGTCGAAACCGGCAGTGTCGCAAGCGAAGGAGAACGACACCCTTCCGAGTTGGATTCAACACCTTCTCTCATCCCTACCGACACTCTCGAGTCCACCGGTAGTCTCTCTCTCAACTCCATCAAGACCCCTACCTCTGCGGCTTCAGTCGCTTCATCTTTCGACGACGGACCTCCAACTCCTCCATCTATTCCGGTCAAAGGTCCTCTCGATCATCTCCGTCAACCTTCCCGCTCAGGATCGATTGCCTCCTTGTCGTCACTCGTCGTCGAAGCGCCTCCGGAAGATGTCGCAGACTTGGGAGCGATGTCCAACTCTGGCCGACCTTCGATTACTTCAGGAGGAGGAGGAGGAGAAAGCGAACCACGAACAATCGTCACTGCAGCTCCGACAGACGATGGAAACGGTGTCGAGGAGGAAGGGGATGAGAAACGTCTTGAACGAACGAACGAGGAGTTGAAAGAATACGAAAACGACGAGCAGGATCCGACCGCGCATGGACCAGGGCCCGAGGAGGAAGGAGGATTACCGGTGCGACCTACGTGGGATGCGGACTACGAGGGAGGAGGAGTAGATGATGGAGGAGCGATGCCAAAGGTGAAATGTTCCGACTGCGATGCCTCAGTCGACCTCGTCGAGTAAGCCCATTGCTCATCGTGTCTCAGAGAACTTGTAGTATCTGACTCTCTGATGTCTCGTCTAGACTCGCCGATCATACTTGCGCTCCGACCGGACGAAATCAGCATTCACGCATCTCTCCTGATTCCGCTCCGCCCGACTCTACCTCTCCAGTCAACACCCATCCCCATCTCAGTGAAGAAGGCCTCGAAGACGCTTCTCCCACACCTCTCGCCGGCTCTGCGATCCTAGATCCTGTTTCGACTCCAGAGCGAAATCCTTCGAACACGTCGGAAAAGCTCGACGACTACGTCCCTCAGACGAGTCGCGTCGTCCCTGACGACATCGCACCGGAGGACGAGGAAGAGGAGGAAGAGAACGACGTGCTCGACTTTTACGGAGAAGAAGAAGACAGGACGCATTCGTCACACTCTCAGAATGCCGACGTGCCCCCCGACCTCGACGACGACGAGCTCAACCACGAAGCGAATGGATCGTCCGTTATGTCTCGATCTCACTCTCAGCCGACCACGAGAGCTCAGAAAGAACCTTCGGGCCCGAGATCCCACTCAGTTTACTTACCAGGTCATTACGATGAAGATGAAGACGAAGGCTATCAAGGTGGAACCGTCACTATCGTTCAGTCGAGTCGCTAAGCACCCTTTCGCGCAAATCTTTCGAAATCTGTTCATTCTATGTCATCCTCCTACTCCCAATCCCCGTCTCTTTCCTCTTACTACCACGCATGCATCATTATTCCTCATTCTGTCTTTCTCTATCGCGCAACCCAAACCCCAGTCGTTGTTGCCAGGGCTCAAACGAGGCCTGAATTCGTATTTCTCTCAAATATTCCTTTTTTGTTCCTTTTCCCCCTTCGGTTTTGCTTCCCTTGTCTCCAACTCCCAGCATGCAATTCGTTACTCTTCGTATCCTTCCAGTCTTCGAGTCCTTGCTCTACGAAAATGTTTGTTTGCGAAACGTCTTCCTCATTAATTTCAAACACCAGCTTGCACGCGAGCCGAGACGCTCATCCTCCTACTGAAAGCCAACACGACAACCACGAAGTACCACAGACGAGCAATCACCCGGCAGCTGGACAGATACGCCGACCTCACCCTTCATCTCGTCTCCATCTTTCCCCCCTTCCTTTAGCTCGGCCTGAGGTCCGCCGATGAGTTTCTGGAAGTTCAAGTCGGCATTCGCTCCACCGCCTACCGATGGTATCAACCACATTCTCTCGACTCTTCCTCCCGACGTCCCCCCCGCCGAACCTTCCCTCCCTTCCGGTTCATCGTCCTCCTCTGCCGAACTAGACCCTACACCGTTCTACACCGCACTCGATTCACTCTTGGTCGAATCGGACTTGCTCAACGAGATCAAGAGCGGTTCAAATGCGAAATTGATCGACTTCTTGTCGAGGAGAGAATCCATTCTGCGGTTGGGAGGATGGGTTGTGTGGGGACTAGGGAGAGGAATGGAGTTGAAAGTGTCGAGTAAAGGAGACAGTCTCGAAATGGACAGGAGAGGGAGCTTACTCGAATCGGGAGTGCTGCCGGATGATTTGGAAGATGGAAAAGTTCCAGACGACGTCGTCAAAGCGGAAGCACAGAGGGAACGAGTGGGAATGGGAGGTACACCGAGACGGAAAGAAGTTGAGCTGGAACCTCGAGAAACAACAGGTGGAGACGAGGCTGGAGCTGCAACAGAGTCAGACGACGAGGAAGCGAAACGGGAGAAGTAAGTTCTGTTCTCGTCTCTCCTCACTATCGTTCGTGATGCTGAGCGCTTCGTTTCGACTAGCTTCCCGCGACTCGCGACCGAGATCCTAGCAGGGAGTCCTCCGAATTTGACCGACGTCCTCTTTCAACCGGAATCCGCATCGTCGCAACCTCATCTCTGTCCCTCGCCTGAAGACTTTATCTTACCCTTTTGGTGAGTCCATACCTACAACTACCTCAGAGGATCTTCTCACAAGCTTCTATCGTGCAGGGAGAGCGTCTTGGGAAGTACGGAGCAGCAATTAGCGGTTCGAGCGAGTCAAGTCGGATTCTGGGCTAGGATCAATAGTGTTTTGCTCGATGGCCCGAACGGCACACAGGTACGTCGATCGTTGAGCCCGAGCTTCTTGGGATAGTCGAGGCTAATGATTCGGTGCTGTCGTTTCAGGTTGTCGCTCAAATTCTCAAAATCCCTCATCTGCTTCCTCGTCTTCTCGCCCTTCTCCCCTTCTGCTCCCCCATCAATGACCTACTCCTTGTCCTGATCCGAGTCTCCCGCCCTCCATCACCTCTGATACCTTCGACCGTTACTCAATCTATTCGAATGCTCGATCCCTTCTCGGCTCTCGGTAGACCCGGTCACGTCGCAGCGGAGGAGCTCCTTCGAGGGATCATCGAATTATGCTCGGCAGTATCGAAACCTCAACCAGGAGGTCCCGCCGGATTCTTAGGACCAACACAGATGCAAGACGAAGCTGCTTTCGAATGGAGAGATACGACCCTCGCGAGACAGCTTGCAGACGAGAAGACCGTCAAGACACTGCTGGATTGGATGTTGGCAGGAGTGAAAGAGCGAGAGCAAGATGATGAGGAGGAGGAGGATGGAGAAAACGATTCAGCAACCTCCGACGAAACGGAATACGAGCGACAACAAGAACTTCGGACATCCTCTCTCGTCACTTCGGTCGCAGTTCTCGTCGACCTCATTCGGAAGAACAATTCGGACTTTGTCGAACAGCAGATGCTCGCGTGGGCGAGACGGAAAGAGGCGGAAGCGTTGGAGAGGGAGATGCTTGAAGCGGATGGAGCTCGGCAATTACCGTTACCAGGGGGCGACGACAGCGACGATCCGGTAGAGGATAGGGGTCCGTCGGTTGTCGATCTCGGGGCTATGCTCACTGTCATCGCTGAGCGGATAGGAGGATTGCAGGCGCTCATCAGGAAACCTCGGAGCAAAGTAGTCTTTCTCTTTCTCCCTCGCTTTGAAAGCTTCGCGTAGTTGACCGACTTCTACGAGTGTTATAGACTGCTCCCGTCAAGACGGCGGCTGGTCCGCTCTCACCTCTTACGCTCGAACGATTCCGGATATGCGAACTCTACGCTGAACTCCTTCACTGCTCAAACATGTCTCTCCTGAACCGATCCGATCGATCTACGCCACTGTACGACTCGGATGGGTACCTCGCTTCGGGTTGGAGAGCTGTCGAAGATTTAGCTCGAGCGCTCGCAGGACCTTTGCACTCGGAGGACGACGACGCTGCAGACCACTCTGCCCACCTTCCGCCGAGTCCCGGTCTCACCGCTACGAAATCTCCGTACTCGACAAGCCCCGGAGGTTATTCGATGCCCTCGACTTCGGGAATCTCGACACCTTCCGGAAGGGAATCTCTCGACGAGGAATCTGGAGGAGTACTTACGAAGAGTGAGGCACAAGCATTGAAGGAGATTATCGAGTTGGCGAATCGAAATTCCGACGCGGAATCTGGTGGAGCGGCGGAGGAAGAGCTCAACGCGAGAGCAGAAGAGGCAGGGGAGGGTTTGGGAGAAGAAGGAGTTCATCGGTCGGAGGAGGACGAAGAGAGATCAGATTCAGAAGCGACCGAGACGGAAAGGAGGAGGAAAAGCACTGTCTCGAATGGCACATTCGAAAGCGATCTTCCCCCGACTCCGAGCATTTATTCCACTCAATCTCGTCAACTTCCTCATACTCCCCTCGCTCCCGGCCCTCTTCTCAAGATGCGATTCATCGATCACGGAGTGATCAAAACTATGCTCGTGAGTTGTTCTGCTATCGTGAACGAGTACCGTTCGCTGAAAGTTTAAGCTGCGACAGGACCTTTTCTTCGATTATCCCTGGAACAACTTCTTGCACAACGTCGTCTTCGACATCATCCAACAGATCTTTCACGGTCGAATCGACCGACAAGCAGACCGACAACTCGCAATTTCTCTGTTCCTCGAGGGACGTCTTTGCGAGAGATTACTCGACGGCCAACGACGGAATGACGAGGCAGCGTGAGTCTATGCCTCCCTTTCGACTCCGAAGTCAGCTCGAGCTGATGCTATTGCCCTAATAAACAGCGCGAAACGTGCGAACATGCGATTAGGGTACATGGGTCACTTGTCGCTCATTGCCGACGAGACCGTCAAGTTCTTCGAACGCTTCCCGGACGAAATCTATGCCGTCGTCGAATCATCAATACCTCAACCCGAATGGAATCAGTTCGTCAACACGACTCTTCGAGAACTGAGGGAACGAGATTCGACTCCCTTGTCCGGATCCGTTCCCCTTCAATTTCCAACGATGGAACAGACTCATTCGAGCGGGTTCGACGACGACGACGAGTTCCCGATGAACAGCTCGAGGACAATGAGAGCGACGGAAGCTGGAGACGGAAGCACTACGAAAAGCGGAACCGAATCGAATGACTCGAGTTTGACTGATCAAGTGAACACAAATTCCCTTGAGATAAGCGATACGGAGCATCGGGAGCTGACAGTCTGCGTCTTCTGAACAGTTTTCGCTCTACCTCAAAAACGCCATCTCGAGCGATCGAACGGACAAGTTTGGAAGTTCGGACGAAGATGAGGAAGACGACGCGAATTGGCTCGGCGGAAGTCGATTCGACCCCGGAGATGTCGACTTCGCACTCGAAGCAGGTGATCGACCTCAGCAGTCGTTTGGATTCGATGATCGATTCGACGAAGCTGGCGCGACAGCTTTCCGTTCTGCTGGAGGTTCCGATAGCGACGACGTGAGTGCTCTCTCGCTGTTCTTGATCTTCCATTCGTGAATCTCAGACTGAAAGCTATATCCTCGTGAAAGGAGTGGGCGCCATTCGAGGGAAGCCAATCGACCGAGAACGGCTTGACAAGCGATCCTTTCACTCCGACCGTTTCTTCGTCTTCATCCTCGGCCGCAGTCACATTCGACAACTCGTTCGGGAACGACTTTGCCCCAACCGCTGGTCCGTCCGCATCAGCACCGACGGATGAAGATTGGGGTGATTTCGAAACAGCAGAAGGAGACGATCAAGATGCTTTCGGAACGGGTCCTTCGATCAACCTCCCGCCAATGGACGCCTTTGACGATTTCGACTTTGGCGAATCATCTCGACCAACTATCTCTCTCCCATCAACACCGAAGGAAGACGACGATGTTTCCTCTTCTTCCGTCTTCGATTTCACACGTCCTTCATTCGGCAGAACGCAGACATCGGATTCGACTGTCGACGACGGTTCTTCGATGTTCGGACGACTCTCGATTGGATCTTCAGCACCTGGCAGCCCTGTTTCCGACGAGCAACCACCTCTTCCAGCGATCGACGCTGCGTTCGAACCGAGCGAAGAAAACAGTGCAGATCTCGCAACGGACGAACAAGAACCGATGGGACCTTCGATGCATCCGAACGCTCATGTGACGGACGATGGTTTCGTCGAGGCAGAGGTCGAAGGTAGAAAGATTCGAGTCCCCGCTGATGACGTGAGTTTCGCCTTTTCGTCTCGCGCTGTCCCTCGTCCCGTTGCATCCGCTGATCTCCGATACCCGTGCATAGATTATCCTCGCCCACCGAAGAACCCGAAGTCGATCGTCAAGCGCATCGTCAGTCGGCAATCTCCCGGTTGACGAGCAACGTCAGGCTCCATCGCAAGTCTACGAGGAAGAAAACCGTTCGACCGGAGGAGCCGAGTCCCAGCCTGAATCTGAACAAGCTACTGAGCACGTCGAATCTTCCAGCACGACCGAGGTTCCCGATTCAAGCGAAGAGAAGACAGCGTGAGGTGCTCAATCGGTTTTTTCCTTTTCCTACCTGTCTATTTTCCTCTGCCCTTCCCTTCCCTTCATGATTTGATACCCAGTCCACCCTTGTTTGCGACCAATATTGTTTGTAGCATGTTTCTTCAGTCCTGCTTGTTTGACATTCTCGTCGTTTGTATTGGAACTCATTCAAGTCTCTCCGAGCGCGCCCTTCTCAGTGTCCTTGCGACGCAACCACTGCATGACTTTCTATTCATTGCGTTTGCGAGGAAGAGCAGGGTCTACTTCTGTTTGAACAGGTATCCACCTTCACGATTCTTAACTAGATGTTGAATCACGCTCAACGATTCGCCAGATTCAGTCTCGAGACCAGCTGTGATCTTGTCATCAGCCTTGATCGGTCCAACGCCTTGAGGTGTACCTGTAACATACATCAAAGAGCGCACGAAAGCTTGATCAGCGAGAGGAAGGAAAAGCAGAGCAGTTTCAACGAACCAGTCAAGATAACATCGCCTTCTTCGAGAGTCATGATACCGGAGACGTGTTCGATAAGCTGAGGAATCCGGTAAAGCATGAGTCCAGTAGAGTCGGATTGTTTCGTAACATCGTTGATCTGCGAAGAAAGGATTTGAACGTTTCAGCACTGGCGAACAGTCAGAGAACGAGCTAAGTTAACTCGCCTTGTACCAGAGATTGAGCTTGTGAGGATCTTGAACTTTCTCTTTCGGGATGAACTCGCCTACAGGACAAGAAGTGTCGAAACCCTGCGAAGTACGGATCAAAAGAATGAAAACTCGCTCAATCGCTTCTTCGACGATTCGGACTCACTTTTGCGGCACTCCAGGGTAGCCCTTTCGCTTTCGCAGCATCTTGCATATTCCTCCCGGTGTAGTCAATTGCCAAACAGTACCCTGCGATGTGATTCATCGCTTTCTCAGCGGTGATATCCCTTCCTCCTTGACCGATGACTACTCCAAGCTCGACTGTAGGCACCGACAGCACATCAGCTCGACTACAAAGGCTTCAAGAAGGATTCAGGGCTTACCTTCATGATGCACGACGACTCCTCTCGGAATCTCTACCGCTCCATCCTTGCTCAACGCGTACGAGCTCGTCGGTTTCAGGAAGAAGAAAGGTTCAGTCGGTGTAGCATTGTTCAATTCTTTGATGTGAGCGGCGTAGTTGCGTCCAATCGCGACAATCTGAGAGGAGGAAAGACCACATGGTTGAACGAAGGAGGAGGGGGATCAGTTAGGACGGAGGGAGCGAAGCTCGGGAGACGTACCTTCTTGCCTCGGGTAACGAACTGAGATGCGATCGACATGGTGGTGAGTTCAATCGCTAAAGCGGGTGAGGAAGCGGATCAACCGCGAGGTGAAACTCCGGAAGCTCTCGCAAGAGAACATTTCGCAAGGTCAATCGTTGCGAGCCGCACTCGTATCGCTGTTAAACGATATCGATCCGGTACTGAACAGTGCTCGAACTAATAGTTGGCGTGGGGGGAGTGGATGACATCTCCGGGGTCGAACGAACACCGACTCGCCGCGGGAGAAAGTGAAGATTTTCTTTGAGCGTTCCCTTGCAGCGAAAAGCTTCCTTACGCTAAACCCACGGTTTGCAGTCTTTTGCGTTGAAAATGATGTAAAAAAGCGAGACCGGGAGTTCTCGGGTTGCCTTGAAAGGTTTCATCTTCCGGTTCCTTCCCCTCTCTCTGTTCTCTCACTCTTACACTTCACTACTTCTCACTCTCAAAACTCACGCTGGATTCTTCGCCTTTGGTCCTCCAAGTGAGTTCACTCATTTCCACGGTCTACAGACGCTCGTATTGATTCAAATCTTTGAACCCGCGGCTGAGCAGAACTCGACCAACAACTCGCACGCAGCTCCACCCCCACTCAAACGTCAACGCACCAACCCTACCACCACCTCAGAACAACCGCCTATCACCATGTCTGGAACCGGCCTCGAAGACAACTCGAAAATGCCTAGCGCAGAGATCGTCACTTTGACTTCTCACGTCCTCTCTCAACAACAGACTCACTCCTTCGCAACTGGTGATCTCACTCTTCTCCTCACGGCTATCCAAACGACCTGCAAGTTCATCTCGACGAATGTACGAAGGGCCGGACTCATCAACTTGTGAGTAAACTCGCTTTCTCTGCTTCCCCCCACTCTGTTCAAACTCCCGATCTCATCTCATTCTCGTTCGGGTTCTGTAGGATGGGAGTTGCTGGTTCATCGAACGTTCAAGGAGAAGATCAAAAGAAACTCGACATCTTGTCAAACGATATCATGATCAACTCGCTTCGCGCTTCCGGTAAAACCGCAGTTCTTGTCTCAGAGGAGAACGAGGAACCCATCTTCATGGACGCTGGACACCGAGGCAAATACTGTGTCGTATTCGATCCTCTCGATGGTTCCTCCAACATTGAAGCCGGTGTGAACATTGGAACGATTTTCGGAGTTTACAAAGTTGTCAGTTTCCTTTCTCCTTTTTCTGCTCTGAATTCGTTCTCGAGCTGATCGATATGTCTCGCGTAGGCTGAGGGATCGACCGGTACCCTCGAGGATGTCCTACGACCTGGATCTGAGCTCCAAGTCGCTGGTTACTGCATGTACGGTTCTTCAGCGAATTTGGTCATCTCAACGGGTCAAGGTGTAAACGGTTATACTCTGGACAACGTGAGTATTATTTCGGTTATTTCTTCCTGGAGACTCAGGCTGATTTGATTTGTCTCGGTTCAGGGTATCGGAGAATTCATCCTCACTCACCCCAACATTCGCATCCCGAATCGCGGTAAAATCTACTCGTTCAACGAAGGAAATGCCCTCTTCTTCCACGAACCCGTGACCAAGTACCTCGACTCGATCAAATTCCCCGCGAATGGCAAACCTTACTCTGCTCGATACATTGGATCGATGGTTGCCGACGTTCACCGAACTCTTCTCTATGGAGGAATCTTCGGTTACCCGGAAGACAAGAAGTCGAAGAGTGGTAAGCTCCGTATCCTGTACGAGGGTTTCCCGATGGCGTTCTTGATCGAACAAGCTGGAGGACTCGCGACGACTGGTCGTGAACGAATTCTCGATGTTCAACCGAAAGGGATTCACGAACGTACTCCTGTCTTCCTCGGTTCGAAAGAAGACGTCGAGGACCTCCTCAAGTTCTATCAATAGATTCTCTCGATGGACGACTCTTGAGCAACTTTTCGACTCATACCCTTCCGACCTCTTTTCCTTTTCAGTTCTTCCCAGTCCACCATGTCGCTCTTATCTTTTTCTCCTCAATTCCGGTGATCCCTCCATTCTCCTTCCGTTGATGCCCGAATTCAATAGCAGTACCACTGTACCTTTGTTCGTGTTCGTAAATTGTGCAAACTCATTCCTTCGATTCTCCCTACCTTTTCGAGCGATTTTCTTCGTCTCTGCTCGTCTCTGCTCGTATCCTTTGAAGTTAGACGGAACATCTTCGCCAGACTATCGCGAATGAACCGAAAGAGTTTGCTACAAGCGATGACGAAGCGCGACGAAGAAACTGTCTCTTCCCCTTTCCTCTCACCACCTGTCGATCGCTCATCGACATGACCGACAAGCAATACAAATTATCAGCAACTCTAGCAGGTCACGGGGCAGACGTACGAGCTCTCGCGACCGCACCCCGATCAATTCAATCTTCATCTCTCTCGTCCAACTCTAGCTCTCCCTACTCTGCTACGCACCCAGTCTTGTTCAGTTCTTCGAGGGATGGTACTGCACGATCTTGGCTCTCGACTACGACCGCACAGAGTGGCGCAGGAGGAGGAGGAGCTCAAGTTTCAAGTGGGGAACGAGGTTGGACGGAAGGATTATCGTTTGGAGGTGCACAGGGTCACGAAGGGTTCGTCAATGCTGTAGAATGGCTACCGAGCACGTCCGGGGGAACAGAATCAGGTAAACTCTCGTTGACTTTCCATTTCGCAACTCTCTCTCGCGGCGCTGATCTACCCTTTGTGACCGCCTCCTTCTGACCAACAGGTTTCTTACTCACCGCTGGACAAGACAAACTGATTCACGCGTGGCCGCTGCCCGAACCGTCGGCTCAAATTCCTTCGACTTCTTCTTCTCTCGCCCCTAGTCACACCCTGATCGGACACGACGCGAACGTGTGCGCTCTCCACGTTAGCGAGGATGGTAGAACTATCGTCACTGGAAGCTGGGACAAGTGAGTTGCGAAGAAAATCGGTCTACGCGTCTTCGAGCTAAAACGGGACTGACCGTCTTTCGCAATCCTCGCTCAGAACCGCAAAAGTTTGGAAAGATTTCAAGCTCGCTCATACTCTCGAAGGTCACGAACAAAGTGTGTGGGCAGTCTTGGCCCTCGAAGGCGAGGAGGATCTCGTTTTGACCGGTACATTCTGTCTCTCTTACCCTTCCTTTCAAGCTATCTTGAGCTGACTCTTTCCTGCCCTTGACCATGATGGTGATAGGTGCTGCCGACAACTTGATTCGATTGTACAAAGGAGACAAACTTCAAAAGACGCTCAGAGGTCACACGCAGGCCGTGCGAGCTCTCGCAAAAGTTGACAAATCTGCTGGAGGTGGAGAAGGAGGAGATCTCTTTGCGAGTGGAAGTAACGATGGGTAAGTTCAAGTCTTATGCGCGACAGCAGCTCGTCCTGTCGATGATCAAGGCCGGCATACTGATCGGTTTTCTCCTCAATTAGCACCATCCGTCTCTGGTCTCTTCAAAGCGGAGAATGCGTCAAGATTCTAAACGGACACGACTCTTTCGTCTATTCGCTTACTCCGATTCCCGACTCGTTGGGAGGTGGACTCGTGAGTGGAGGAGAAGATCGAACCGTTCGAGTTTGGAGAGGTCCGTCCAAGGTTTCTTCGACACTTTTCTATGCAAATGACTGATGTCGAGATGAATTCCTGGACAGCGAGTGATGGGGAATGCGAACAAACGATTGTCGTTCCCGCAGTATCAGGTTCGTTTTACTACTTTCCTCATCTTTCGCTACTTCCGGAAGCTCACCAACCTACGATTCTACAGTATGGTGTGTGACGGTACTCGCGAACGGAGACATCGCAGCTGGAGCGTCAGACGGTCTCATCAGGGTTTTCACGAAGAGCGAGGAGCGAGTCGCTAGCGAAGAGGAATTATCCGTTCGTTTCCTCCTTCTCCTTCTGACTGAGAAAGAGCTACTGCTGACATCACTCGAATTCATGTCTGATAGGCTTACGAGGAACAAGTCGCAAAGACTGCTTTGAACACGTAAGCTTTTGATCTCGCTGTCTCTCCGCAAGTGTCATGCGATTGACCGAGGTTCGTTCTCCTTTCAAAATAGCTCGCAAGTCGGAGACCTCAAGAAGAGTGACATTCCCGGTATCGATGCACTCACTCAGCCCGGAAAGAAGGAAGGAGATGTCAAAGTAGTCAAAACTGATGCGGGAGTCGTCGAGGCGTATCAGGTGAGCTGATCTTTGTTGACCCTGTATCACGACGATACAAGCTCATGTTCCTTCGTGAGTAGTGGTCGGCGGCTGCTGGAACTTGGCAAAAAGTCGGTGAAGTCACGGACGCGGTCGGATCGTCAAGGAAACAGCTCTACGAAGGAAGAGAATACGATTACGTCTTCGACATAGATCTCGGAGGAGGTTCTCCTATGCTCAAATTACCCTACAACGTCAATGAGAACCCGTATTCGGCCGCTCAACGGTTCCTCTTCGCGAACGAACTACCGATTGGTTACATCGATCAAATCGCCGACTTTATCGAGAAGAACACGGGAGGTGTCAAACTCGGACCGACGGATAACGTAGACCCCTACACCGGTGCGAGCAGTTATCGAGGCGCGGGAGGAGCAGGTGGTAGTGGTCAAGGAGGAGGAAACGCTTCGTCAGGGTTCTCTGGAGATCCCTACACTGGTCAGTACTCTTTCAAAGTCAGTCTCCCTGCGGAACATCGAATTGACTTTTCGTCATGTTTACAGGCGGAGGACGCTCAGCCCCAACACCTTCTTCCGCTCCTGTTCGAGCCTCTAACGGTATTCTACCTCACGTGAGTAGATCTCTCGTCGTGGAGCTCATTAGCACTAGCTGACTCGTCTCATTTCTTAGCGAACATTCCTCAACTTCACTCAAGCCAATTTACCCGCCCTCCGCTCGAAACTTTCGCAACTCAACGATCAAATCGCCGCTTCCCCTTCTACCTCGTCTCTTGCCCTTTCGACAACAGAACTATCGAGCCTCGACAAGCTCATCGCCTACCTCCTCGTCTCCCTCGGCAACCCTACTCAATCAAGCGCTCCTCTGGGCGAATCGGAATCAGCCGTCGCTGACAAGCTCCTAGAGTGGCCTATCGATTCTCGATTCCCAGGACTCGATCTCGTTCGACTCATATCCCTTTCCTCTCCTACTCCTGCATCTTTCCCCCTTCTCCTCCAGTCGGCGACGAATTCTTCAGAACCGCAAACGAATTCGATGCTCGCTTTACGAGCACTCGCCAACCTATTCGTCCCCTTCATCGGAAAGGCAACGATGCAGAGTGAGGCGGAAGAGATCGTTGGAATGCTGAAAGTCCGAGGAGTTGACGGTTTGAACAAGAACGGCAAAGTCGCGCTCGCTACCGTCGTTCTCAAGTGAGTCCTGATTCTCTCTGCTGCGTTCTACTCCTCTCATGAATTCTGAGACTGACTTCGCCGTGTTGCGAACAGCTTCTCGGTACTGGCGACTCAGAAGAATCTCGACTCGAAAGCGGTACAGCCTCTTGCCGAAGTCGCGGTCGAGGTAGGCTTTCTGGACTTCGTTTCGAATCTGCAACTGTCACTGACGTCTTGAGTCACCGATTTCTACAGCTCCTCAAAGATTCGGACAACGAAGTGATTTACCGTGCCCTCGTCGCTCTCGGCAATCTGGTGAGCTACCCTTGCCTTACTTTCGCCAGAAATGTTCATGTGCTGATCGTGTTCTCGTTCTTTGCGTAGCTCGTATCGTTCGATTCCGCTGCAGCACTTTCGGCGAGTCAGGTCGAGCAGTACAAAAAAATCGCGAAGGAAGCTGCTCAAAGGTCAGGTGAAGAGAGGAGTAAGAAACTCGTTAGTGAGCTATAGAGTCGGCGATAGACTCTCCGGAGTAAGATGTAACGAGTAAAATGAAGGGAACAAACCTCTTTCTTGCTCTCGTCAGGCTCCATAATCAGTATCGAGAGAAGCGAGACTACACGGAGCTGGCAGAGCTCTAGCGACCACTCACATGTGAACAAAGTGAGAACCAACAAGCTGCTCGAGATAGCTCGAGATAGTCACGTAACTTTCGGCTGTCGTCGCTTTCTGTCAGGTTTGACAGCTGGCGGACCTTGGCGATGTCAGGATCCTCTGAAAGCTTAGCAGAGCTCTCTGTTGCCTCTGAGCTGTTGAGCAAGCTAGTCGAACAAAAGGCAGGATTCTATTCCACAGGACGAGAAGGGGAGCTGCCGAGGAAACAGACGAAAGTTGCGAAGAAAAGGTATAAAAGCTGAGGTATGTTTCGGTCCGTCACTAGTGTACAGATTCCTTAGAATTACTGCTAGAGTTTTCAGTCAGTATGGCTAGAGTGACGGAGAAAACGCAAATGAGACTGACCAAGTGAATTAAAAGCAGAAGTCAGTCCGAGTCGCTGAGCTCGATCACTTCAGGTTTCTTCTTTTCCTTCCCCTTCCCCTTCCCTTTCGCATTGGAGCTCGAACTCGTAAGAGACGCGTCTTCGGCTTCTCGCTTCACCCTCTTGGCTTCCCTTTGGTCGTCCGTGGCTTCCGCTTTGATCTTGCGGATCGAAGAAGACGTTTCTGCATTACCGCTCACTCCCAGTTCGGCTTCTAAACCTTCGATTTGACGTCGAAGAGCGGCCATTCGCTCTTGACGACGGAGGGATTCGAGCTCCGCCTGAAGACGGGCGAGTCGTGCATGCTCGGGGACTTGAGTTTGGGAACTTTGAGACAGTTGAGCGGATGAGTCTGAGGGATTCGATATCGAAGTCACAGCGATGCGGGGATCGGAAGCTCCAACTTGGGCGGGCGCAGGAGAGATAGGCGGAGAGGGAGAGGGAGAGCGGGAAGGTTCTGGTGAAGGAGCCGGCGAATCTACAAGTGAAAGATAATTTGAGGCTTGCTGAGGCTTCTGAATGTGAGATTGGCCTACGAGGGATGCAGTCGTCGAGCTGAAGAAGTTCTAACAGGGGAGCGAGAAGCGAGAAGTCAGATTCGATTTTCTCCTCGTTTACTGAGCTTGTTTCGAAGAGACCTACGCCGGGAACGGTAGCGAAACTCGATCGAGAAGAAGGGTGACTCGCTAGAGTCGAAGAAGTCGCAGGTTGTACGGGAGAGGGGCTCAATCGGAACTGCCTCTCCAAAACTGTTTTCGATCGAACTGTGGGTCAGATCGGAGCTCACGCCTCGAGAGAGCAAGAACGAACTTTGCCTGGTGTGAGAGTTGGGCCTTTTTCGCCTGTTCGTGAATCAGGATAGCTTTTCCAGGTTTGTGAAACACTGCGCTGGATGTTTGAATCTTCGTCACTCGCCGGTAGCGCAATTGTAGAGCTCCGAGATTCTTCACTAAGTTCTCGTCGCTACAGGCGAGATCTTCCGAGTCGGTCGTGAGGAGTTTGCTGAAAAAGAATGGTTGCATGGCGCGCTGATCATGATCAAGAAGTGCAGCAAAGTCAGCAAGGTTTCCTCGGTTAGAGCGATGTGACACACCTCCGACACCTGACGTCCTGGTAAG
This sequence comes from Sporobolomyces salmoneus, assembly GCF_050403485.1. Classification (NCBI taxonomy): domain Eukaryota; kingdom Fungi; phylum Basidiomycota; class Microbotryomycetes; order Sporidiobolales; family Sporidiobolaceae; genus Sporobolomyces; species Sporobolomyces salmoneus. The sequence goes on along the minus strand of NW_027481152.1, from coordinate 51,351 downwards.
GTCTTCATTCGAGCTTTGCTGTATGCACCTTTGCTGAAGGACGAGTGGTCCGAACGAGTAAATTGTCCAGCCGTGCTATTAATGGTAGAAGTGAGCACCCAGCGAAAAAGAACGTTTCTGTATACAAGGAGACCTCTCACTAGGTGCCGTCAATCCTCAATTGCATAGCATAGTCGTCTTTGGGTCTCGAGTGCATTGTACGGTTGTCAAGGTAGCAAACTTTGAATTGCTGTCCTTCCTTCGCTTCGATGTACCCAACGGCCTTATTTTCCGTTACTTCAGCGCCGTACACCTTGACAGGTTCCCCATCGACTTCGACCCAGGCGAGTAGTTCAGGTATAAGAGGAGCGACCCTAACAAACCAAGGATCAGAACGCGACTCGGAGAAGCAGAGCGAGAGAGAAAGGGAATTAGCTCACAGATAGTGTCCTTCGACTGGCTGGACCGTATCCATCGTAGTAGCTGTAAGGGGGCAGACCGGGTCGAAAAGGTTTCGAAGTGGAGAGGAGGAGGAGGAGGAGGAGTTTGTTATTAGAAAGGAAGAGAGATGAGAGTTTCAACTTCTACTCATTCATTATCCTGAGACGATGCCGACCCTGATCGAAACTGTGAAAGCCGCTCAACACCTCGAGAAGGTACTCTTTCCCCCTCTATGCTTTTCAACAGTACTCCCAGGTCAGTTCTCACCGCCCCTTTGTTCTTGATCTATGAATCGCGCTCACCTCTCCTCTGTCAACTCGATAGGCGTCTTTCGATCTGGACATCCGAATAGACATAATTTCCCATACTTGGACTCGCTCGCGCTCAAGAGTATCATGTTAGTCACTCTCTTCTCGCAAACTTATTCCAGCTGACCTCCTCCTCCCTCCCTCGTCCAGGTATCTCTCGACTGACGACTACCGGTACGCACAAATACAAAGTAGAAGATATATGGCATACTGAGGAAGCCTCGTTGATGCAGTTCCGACACGTACAATTGGGCAAACGAGAGAGGATTAAACATTTTCCACATCCGAATCGACGTGAGCAAGGATCCGACGGTGGAGGTGGACGCAGATCTAGTTGCCGAGGCACTAGAAAGGATCCTAGGTGCGTCTCTGCGCAGCCCGCTTCCCTCTCCTCGATTCAACTAACTCGAATTTTCGTTTACAGACTCCCGAAATCTCCCGAGTGAGCTCCAACCCCTCACATATGAGTTGCGGAACCCATCGCGAGATACTGATAAGCCTCTGTTCCTCGTCTTCTTTAGTCTTGATTCACGACAACAAAGGTCGAATCCTTCCTTCCCTCATCTCTGCGATCCTCCGACTCCTGACGAACTGGACGCTCGAAAGTGCTCTACTCGAGTATCGATCATTCCTACCTCCCGCTGAAGACTGGGTCAGCGATCTCGAGTCGAAGGGGAACAAGGAGAGACTGGGGAAACCGAAGAAGGAAAAGGAGAGAATCGGTGATATTCAGGTGAGTGCCTCTTGATCGTCACACGTTATACTCCGCACAGTACTCATGTGGTAACGAGGTCGGTCATCTCGCAGTTGATCGATCGATTCCCACTCGAAAGACTCCGCTTCGATCCAGAATTTGCCCCGAGTTGGCTCAAAGATCGATGAGAGCTGGTCCAGAGTAGGACTGGGGTAGACTCTCGATCGGTAGTAGCTACAGTCTGCTATTGATGCAGGCGAGGCGGAGCCTTACCTTGACGTCTCGTCGCATTCGACCTCGACCTTGTACGCTTCTTCCGGTGAGCCCTCCTACTGTTGGTCTCTCTGTCTTGTAAGTTTACGGCTACTCACTTCACTGTCCATGTCTACTGTAGGGGTCGGTGCTTCATCAGGCAGGGATTCATGGAGCATCGAGAATAAACAAATTTAGTCGGCGAGGTGACGGCTGAGCGCGAGCTCAAGATGTCCACCGGCGAAGACCAGGCCGTGCCGCTAGTAGACGTTCTAGGTGAGTCGTATCAGGCTCTCTTCTCTGCGCTCGAGCGTGTGCTGACCACCTCCGGCATGACTGTGCGATCGGGTCTAGCTTCGGAAACGATATGCAATCGAACAGAGTTGTCGAGTCTTCTTCTTGCCGCATAGAGGAGTTCGTAACGAGGACATTGCTCCATCGACCAGGCGAGAGCGTGCGTGCGGTGGGATCACCGAGCTCGTCGCGAGATTTGACTTTTGAGCTCTTTCTATATCTTTCTTGTTTCACCTCTTGTCTCGCTTTCTCGTGTTAGACCTCCACTCGAATGTACCAAATCCTATTGTGCTAGCAGAGTGAAACGCTCTCGCGCGGACCCGTTTGACGACAAGTCGCGACGAAGATTTCCTCTTCGTCTCTCTTCTCTTCTCCTCTCTCCCCCACTTTGTGTCGTCTCGCACGAACCCCTTCCCTCCACGTACTCGTTGCCGTTGACACGCAAGAAGAAGATCAACTACGCAGAGGTAGACAGCGACGTGGATCTGGATGAGGAGGAAAGGGAACTCGACAAGATGAAGGCATCGGAACAGCTCAACAACAACAAGAACAAGTCGAGGAAAGTAGGAGACACGTTTGGTACCATTCGTGAGTCCTATCTGCTGTATCCCGAGTGTTCCGAGGGCTCTAAGGCTGACTTATCTCCCTCTCGCATTCAACCCGATTCGCAAGCTCGAGGAAACTCGAAGAAGAAGCGTCGAACGAATGCTCGCAAGGTGGATCGACAATCGACAGCTACTCCAGAACCTGATGAACCTACCTATGACTCGAAACTCTTGCTCGATCTCCCATTCGATCTCTTCGTTGAAGTGAGTCGAATCCAAATCTTCGCATTCGACCCTCATCTTCTCACCCGGATTCACGTCTCTAGGTCTGCTCTCACCTCGAGGGTAAAGATCTCTTGTCACTTGCTAAAATCAACACTGTTCTCCGAAACATCCTCCTTTCTCGCGGTGCTCGCTCGATTTGGTCGTCTCTTCGTCGAAAACTCGGTTTCCCTCTCCCGGACGGTCTCTCGGAGATCGATTTCGCTCTATTCGAGTACTCGTACAAGTGTCAGGTTAGTCTGACTCTCGTATGCATAAGAAGGGACGATTTGCTGACGGACCAACCTTTCGATTCCAGTTCTGCGAGGGTCGAGCGGTCAGGTCTGAAGGCTGGATCTTCCTCCGTGTTCGCACCTGCTGGAAGTGTAGCAAAGAACAGTAAGTAAACTTCAATAGCTCGTCACGTTCGACGCATGAACCTGACTTTCGTGTTTGAACAGCACGATTTCGTCGAAGGGACTCAAGAAAGCTTGGCCTGGTCTTCACGGAAAGGCGACTCAATGCGTGAGATTCGTTGACGGTATGTCTATTCATGTTCAGAGTATCACCATCTCTGCAAATTCTGATCCCCATCTCTGCGCCTAGAGGGAACGACCTTTCTTTTCGACAATCCTCGTCCTTGTGCGTCTTTTCCGTCGCTCTCACTCGGATCGACGACTGATTCCTATCATGGCTGCTCACAGTCAAGTACCTCGTCTCGGACCTCGCAATTATTGACGAGCAACTCAAGGAACTCGAAGAACAAGACGATATCGCAGTTTCGCTACTTCAAAGCGTTTCATCGAAGGGATCTTCTACTCGCTCTCGCCGATCGAATGTCAACGTACAATCATTCGAAGCGAATCACGTTGAGAACTTCGTCAAAGAGAGACAAGAATGGGTCAAACAGGAGCAAGAAGTGCGTCGAAAACCCGAATCGTTCGAGCTATTGGTCGGGAACTGACCGCGTCGTTGCCGTCGACAGACTACTCGCGCAATCATTGCGAATCGCAAACGCTTGAAGGAAGAAAGTGACAAAGCTCGCACGGCACAGTATGAGGCACAGAGAAAAAGTTGCGAATTGTGCGTCTTCTCCAGATCGCTTGCACTGTTGCCGCTGACGTCTTTGGTTCCGAGTAGGTTGAGGCAATGTCTGGAGAACGAACATGGATGGAACAGCGAAGAGACCGCTCGCATTGGCTGGATGAACCCTCGCGACGGCAAACCCAAAGTCTCGATTGAAGAGGACCCCGAAGGTGAAACTCTCTTCCCTCTCTCTTCGCTGTTATGCTCGATGACGATGGAACCGAACTGTCATAGCTTGGTCGAACTTCCGCTCCCAAATTCGCAACGCCATCGACAAGGACGCTGCTGAAAACGAGAAAAGAAAAGCTCAAAACGATCGAAAAGCTCTTCTTCGCCCTTATTACGATGACCTCGAGTTCGACAAAGACGAATGGGATGTCTTCCCTTCCTTCGATCAGTTTGCCCGGCTCAAATCGATCAAAGCTCTCTGGCACGATGAAGGTGCGGTCGTCAACGACGAGATCTGGCGAAAGAACCGTTCAAAGCTCTTCGAGGAACTCGACACTTTTGTCGAACAAAATCGAATCGAAGCCATTCGCTACATCCTCGCCGCGAATCGAGGTCTCTCGTCAACGTCTTCCCTCTCGAAAGATCCTGCCGACTATCCCGAAGAGACCTTTGGTTCATCGTTCTTCAGTCGTTCAACATCCCTGTTCGTTCACCACACTCCCACCGGAAGCGGAACATACACAATCGCGATCGGTCCTTGGCCCTACATTACGACCCGTCCCTTCTATCAAGGTTCCTACAGTCTTCAATACTTGATCAGCCCTCGACACATAGCCATCTTCCAAGCACTCGCTGCAGCAGCCGGACTCAAAGCGGAACAAATCGACGTTCCTGCACTAGACGCCCTCGGTGATCATTTCATTTGGACGAACGATCCAAGGAAGTCGATACGCAAGCTCAGAATTCATCTCAGTTGGACCGAGCTGGTCAGTCCTCGCCTTTCGTTTATTGTGACTACGAACAGTACTCGACACTGAACCTGCTGTTTCAACAGCTCTACGAGATCTTGCGCCGCGGACTTTCGGCTCGCAAAATTGGCGCAGGAGAACGAATCGAAATCGAGTACTGTCCTGACGATACCGACGATCAAGCCAACTCTCGAATCTCCGACGACAACGAAAGTGATGACGATGAGAACGAAGCTGAACCCGAAACCGAAGAAGACGAAGAGGGAGGGGTAGGAGGAAATGTTGTGAACTCGAACTCGGAAGTCGAGAACGACGGGGACGATGCTCACGAGTCGGAGGATGAATGAGGAATCTGAGGAACACTACGGAGTCAAAAGGGGACGATTGGAAAGAAAGGTCATCGCTTGAATCTCGAATAGTTTTCTTTTTGAAGTCAAATCTCGCTTGCAAATTACAGTGTCTGCTCATGCTCTTTCGTGAGGGTCGAGCCGAGAGCAACATCTTCACCTCGAGTCACCGCGGAAGCGATGCGCGAGCGATCACTCTTTGGTCTCTTGTACGAGTCCGAGCGCGATCGCAGCCTTCAGATTCGGTTGAACAGCTCACAGAAGTATTGGATTATTCACATTGACTATTGCTCTATACTCTTTGACGAAAGCGCAAGCAGATCTAGGAGTGACCGAGCACGTTTCGGGGTTTGTAGGGTTCACTGATCTTCTTCAACTCGTCCTCCGTCAATTCGAGGTGTGACGCTTGGACGAGTTCTTTGATCGCCTCCTTTCGGGTCGATCCGACGATGGGGGAAGAGATACCCGGTTGAGCGATTACCCATGCGAGAGCGACTTGAGCCATTGAGACGTTTCGAGATTTCGCGATTTCCTCGATACTGAACCGGTCGTGGTCAGCAAGATACCTTCGAGGCTGAAGAGAGATGACTCACGCCTCGTTGATCTTCTTGAGGGGTGCTTCCTCGACCTCGTCTCCCAACCCAACAAATTTCGCAAAGTTGGGATCTGACTTTGCTCGATTCGTATTCTCCTGTTCCCGATGCGGCCTACTAACGTATCCTCGAGCGAGCGGCGACCAAGGGATGACTCCTACTCCGGAAAGCTTGCAGGAAGGGATCATTTCGCGTTGCTCTTCACGGTAGACGGGGCAGAAGAAATCTGTCGGAAAAGAACAAAGTCAGAAATCCGATAGATTTCTGCGAAAGAGCGAAAACGTTCTCACCTTGCATGGAGACGAAAGTAGTTTGGTTCTTACTCCTCGCGTACTCTTGCATCGCGGCAAACTGGTAAGCCCAGCACGAACTCATTCCGATGTAACGAGCTTTGCCAGATTTGACGACGTAATCGAGTGCGTCCATAGTTTCCGAAATAGGGGTATCAGGATCGAATCGATGACATTGTAGTACATCGACGTAATCGACTCCTAGCCTTTCGAGAGAGGCGTCAATCGATTCGAGAATGTGTTTGCGCGAGAGTCCATGCTGATTGACGTATCCGGCTTGATCGGGATCTCCAAGGCTCGAAGGGTGCGTGTTCGGGTCGTCAGGAACGGTCATGAACACCTTGGTGAGAATGACGACCTTTTGACGAGGGATGTTGTACTTGTTGAGGAATTTACCAAGAAGGACTTCAGATTCGCCGTTGCTGTATACGTTTGCCGTGTCGAAACTGTTGATTCCCATGTCCCACGCTTCCTTGAGGTGCTCCACGGCCTCGTCACCTTCGATGACCCAGTTGCTACGAGCGATAAGAAGCGAGAGTTTGAGCCGCGGAGGAGCAAGAGACGAAGCGAATAGCGAAGGGAAAGAGCGATACTTACGCCCATCGCTTGTCGCCATAGCTCATACAACCGAGGATGGGCTGTCAAGCGGACGAGAGAGGGTAAGCCGAGGTGAGATCGGATCGTGAGAGAGGGGGGAAAGTGGAAGAGGATGAGTTGCTTACGAGCGAGACCTTGAGACCTGATGATCCTAGTCGGACATATTTCGCTTTCGTGGGTAATTCCGTAGTCATGATGGAGGAGGTGAACGGTGGAAGAGAGAGAGGAGAGGATGTCATCAAATCCAAAACCTTTCGCCGAAAGTGGAGGGTCTCTCGAACCCAACTCCCGACACGATGTCATTCTCCTTCGCATTCGTAACTACCCTTCTCACTCTACTCCTCCTTCGCGATGACCGACTCACGCCCAAGCCCGGCCATAGGAAATTGAAGAGTTGGATGATCAACTCGATTTAGCATCCCTCAACATCGCAGCTACCGATACCCAGGAGCCTGAACAGCCTATTGCATCTACTAGTTCGATCCCTCATGCGACCGTAGCTTTGAGCGACCTCGTAAGCGACTTTTTACCTCTCTTTTTATTCTTCATCTTTTCGAGCTCATCTTTCCCGTCCTGTAGCTCGCTACCTTGCCCCCTCTGCTGTCCTACACTCCAGTACAAGTGCCCGTCTCCTCGCACCCGGATCAGCCCATCACCCTCCTTCGACGAGATCTGTTCGACGCTCGTTTTCAAATCTTGAATCAAGATGAATCCCCCGACTCTGCCTCGACCGACAAAGGCAAGCAGAAAGAAGAAGAGCAATTCATCGATGAATCGTCGGATCTGGTCAAGGGAGTTTACGAGGGAGGATTGAAAACGTGGGAATGCAGTTTCGACCTCGTCGATTGTTTCGATCAAACTGGATACTCGCCGAACCGTGACTTGGACGTGGAGAAGGTTCGAGGGAAATCGATACTCGAGGTGAGCCATCTTGACGGTCTGTTCTAGCTTTCAAGCAGTAAGAGCTGACCGCGGAAGAGTGAAAATAGGTCGGATGCGGCACGGCAGTTCCTAGTTGCGCGCTGTTCTCGAGGCTCTTGAACGAGATCCAGCAGTCTCCTACTCCGCAAGGAGAGAAGCCGAAGAAGAGAACTCGGATCCATCTTCAAGATTACAACAAGCAAGGTAAATAACCCATTTCCCGAATTTACATTTCGAAATCTATCTCACACCTCCTTCTCGTCAATAGTTCTTAGCCTCATCACTCTACCGAACCTCCTCCTCACCTACGCCCATCACGTAATCGTCACCCGAGCCGCTTCTATCCCCGCTCCCGATGCCGACGAAGAAGAATCGGCGACTCCTGCTGCTCCTCAATTCAAAGGTCCCGGCGAACTCGACGTAACTCCTGAATTCCTCGAATCGTTCGAAGCCCTCCTCGAACACGAAGGGATCGATCTCGAATTCTCCGAAGGGGATTGGTCCGGCATGAGTGAGGGATTAAGAGAGAAGGGGGAGGAGGGATTCGATATCGTTTTGACGAGTGAAACGGTCTACTCGTTACCTTCTTTGCCTTCCTTGTTGGATCTGCTCGAAGGGGCGAGTAAACTGGGCAGTCTGTGCTTAGTGGCGTGTAAGAGGATTTACTTTGGAGTCGGAGGAGGCGAGTTGGAGTTCAGAAGGAGGGTTGAAAAGAGAGGTGGAAAGGTCGAAAGCGTGTGGGGCGAAGGAACCGGGAAAGGGAAGAGTGAAGGGGTTGGGAGAACCGTGTTGAAGGTAGAATGGAAGAACTGAGAATAGAATCACGAATGAGTGAATAGAATGAGGTGTTCTTCGAAAGTCGAGAGTAGCGAGGAGAGGTGTTTGCGAGAAAGTTGAGCTCGGTATCGAATCTCGTCGAGGTGATGTCGTCCGTTGAACATCCGGACGCTAGAAGGCGAGCGAGGAATCGTCAGTGCACAGACAAGGAGAATCAGTTTGAGGAGTGGCTCACCATTTCTCGAATCGATCGACGGTAGCAGCATCCTTCCCTCGGCACATCTCGCTCAACCACCTACTCTCATACATCGAAGGTCTTCCCGGTTCGACAATCACGCTAGGTCCATTCCCGCCTTTCTCGTCTCTTGGATCTTCCGAATGATCCGATACCGTCGAAGGCCTTACTTTCCCACTTCCACTCCCTAAACTCGTCGGTGCCTTCTTACTTCCCATCCTGAGTGCCCTCCCGCTCAATACGCTCGATGCGCTTCTCGATAATAACGATTCGCCATTCGCGTTTGGACTTCCGACCGCGGTTCCACTCAATTTGATCTCCATTCCTTTCGTGTCGTCCAACTCGGCTCGTACGCTCGTCTGTCGAGACCGCGGGTAGAACGCTTCACTGATCCCTCCACCGCGTTGTTGTTGGAGTCCCGTCAAACTGTGATCCGACGTTGCGCTTGCGCTCGTACTTAGTACGCTACCGTTACTCGTCGCTTCGTCTCGACTCAGCCCAGCATCGCTACTCTTCCGTAGCTTGCCACTCCATCGAAGAGCTGTCTCCTGCTTGATTTGTTCCGAAGCGACCACTCGAACGTAAGTTCGTTGTTTCTCGATGACCGAATGTCGAAGGAGCCAGATAAGAGCTCGGATGTAGGTACTTCGTTGAGAGATCGAAGGAATGATGTTCGAGAAGGGTTCGCCGAGAGAGAGTTGAGAGAGGAGGGCGGGAAGAGGAGGGAGAGCCGGGAAAGTCGAGGCGAACGCAATTGACAGTTTGCCGATTCTGGTCAAGCTCAACCGTCAGCTCGGGGTGATTGAGGAGACAGACATCAGGATTCACAGTGGACGCTCGAATTCCGGGTTCAGAGCATAGGAGCCTCGAACCGAAACCAAATCGATCACTTTCGCTTTCCTCCAGTGAACGAGATGATCGACAAGGTCTTCGAGCAGTCCGTCATCGGCGTCTATATCGAGCAAATGTCCGTATTCGGCGAAACTATACGGGAGCTCGGGAGAGGGTCAGTGTCAAGCAGCAAGATATAATAAAATTGGGTGTCATCTCACGAAAGAGTGGGACGACAGATGTCCAGGAACCTCTCGAGCACGGAACCTTCGAGCAGATCCTTCTGTAGATGTTTCGCGTCTTCGAGCAGTAAGAGAGATTGCCAGGGGTAGAACTTTGCTCTTGGTCTCTTTCGCATTCTCGAAAAGAGCGGCGCCGCCATCTGTTTTCCGACGGCGTAACCTGTGTCGCCACCAGGTGAGGGACTCCTTGAGCGAGAATGATGACCGTCGGCACCATGTAGGAGGTAGTCGTCACGGTCACGTTCGTCCAAATCGCCTTCGTCTTCGATCGGTAGTTCTCCTCGAAGTAAGACTTGAACGGGAAGACCTCCGAGGTTGACCTCGGCGAGTTCGTTACGTTTCAAGGTGAGGTAGAGCTGACTGATCGCGGCGGCGAGAGGAGATCGGGCGGGTAGCGTGTCGAGAAACTCGTCGTGGGCCATCTCTGTGCAAGTAAGACGAGACGGCATATCACGAGCAAGTGAGTCAGCGTGTGCCAGTCTCGTAACTCCTCTCGTCACTTACCTTTCTCGATCGCTGCCTCGCGAGCTCTTCTTAACTTTGCGACTTCTTTCCCGAGCCAAATATCCTTCTTCTCGACAGCCTTGATGTTTGCCGTGACGGGAACGATGACGTCCTTGTAGTACCCTTCGAGGTGACTACTGAGATGACTGTCGGGCGGAGTATCGATCACACAGACAAAGTTGAACGAGATGAGGCGACCTGAACCGTGAAGTGAATTGTGCGAGTGTTGCGACGACGCGATCGAGGAGAGAGGGAGGAGGGTCGAGGCCGATGAGTGACTACGTGCGAGGGGTAAGGGACTGATAGGAGAAGAAGGAGCAGGCTGGTCGACGAGAAGAGGGCGAGGAGGCGCGGAAGCGTTGCGGGTTTGAGGAGGACCGATAGTTTGATCTCTTAAAGCAGTCGAGCCGGGCATCGGTAGTTCGTCTTCGAGTACGAGCGAGTTCAAATCGACGCTGTATCGAGGTTTCCGACTCCTCCCTCTCCGTCCAAAGTCGCCCTCTTCATCCTCTTCGTTTTCTCCCTCACTATCGCCGTTCTCATCCTCGCTTCGACTTGCTTTCGGTGACGGCGGCGGCTTCTCCCTAGGAGTATCTTCGTCTCCTAGCCAGACTGGATGTCCAACGAAAGCGTACTGGTCGACGACGAGTTCGAAAGGTTGATCGCACAATTCTCGATTCGGACTCAGCAAACTCGACAAGACGTCGTCCGGAAATCCTAGATACTGGGTAATGATCGGGTCGGTCGATGTCAGCATGCACATCGCAGCTCGTGAAGGGAACAACTCACGTTTTCCCTGTCAGGCCCATCCTCATCCTCTCCATCCGATGAGTCCTCTGACGAGCTCGATTCTCCGTTCAAATCCTCATATAGCTGATATCGAGCCTGTTGTCTCCTAGTCGAGTGGTACAGGGGCTTGGTCGTGCGAGGGACAGGGTGGGGAGTTGAAGGATATCCGTAAACTAGATGCGGTCCGAGACTTGACTTTGCGACGAGGAGGATCGCGAGCAGTGAAGACATAAGCCTATTCAGCGCTCTGATGACCTTCGATGAACCTTGCGAGCGAGTGTGTTTCGAAGAGAATGGTTGTTAGATGAAACTCGTCTCTCTCAACTTTCTCCATTTCCCTCAATCACTACGATTCACCCGAAGAACGCATAAGCACTGGAGCAGGATCAGATCGGCTTCCACACCGTTCCTCGCATAATCGCCCTACATCGCAAGCCTTTCACAAAGTAGAACGTCGCAGTTCCCGTTCTTCAGATCCAACCCAACCTACTAGCACAACTCGGCAAGGGCAGGAACTGGACGGAAGGTAGAGGTTCAGAGTACTAAGTGGGAAAACGATGAAGTCAAAGCAGCGCGATTCAAGGGACCACGATTCTATCCCTCGATTCGTTCGTCTTCCTGTATCTCTTGAGTACTTCTGGCGTGAGGCGAGGGATCTAGAGTACGTTGCAAACCAAAACAGATAACAAAAGACACAACACAGAGAATTTCGACTCGCTCAGAAATGAAGATATCCGTGAGACTCGCCGCACGGGCATCCGCCGTAATCGTAGTAGCCGGCCTCGTCAAGGAGCAAGTCGTCCGTCATTTCATCTCCGTAGACCTCCCTGAACTCCTCCCAATTTCCGTCCACTGCATGAGCGAACATGCAGTCGAAACTCTCCTTGTTGAGCTCCTCCCCGATCTCAATGGACTCGATAGTCGTCCCTTCAACCTTGATCCCTGATTGACGAATGCGCGAGATGAGATTGACGACGGCCTTCTCTGCGAAGTCATTCGCCTCATCCCAACGAGGGATGATCCAACCGGGACCGACGTGCAAAGGATCTTGTTCATGATCGGGATGAAGCGTGTAGCCATCGGAATCCTCGTTAATCCTCCATCCAACTTTGCCTTGGACTTGATCGAAGACGACCTTTCCGAGCGAAGGGAGTCGATTCGGACCGATGATCATCTCTTCGAGTCTTGAACAACTGAGGAACGCTCCTTTCCCGAATCCGAGAGTTTTGAGCTTAGCCAAGTCCTTGAGAGGTTTGATGAGATCTTGAGAGAACGTTCCACGGCTGAGGTAGAGGTGTTCGAGGTTGACGAAACGAGGGAAGTGTTGATCGCAGGGATGCGAATATTCGTCGTAGAAACAGCGGGTGCGAAGAGTGAGGGAAGTGAGAGTGGCTGGGAGGATAGCGACGAGGTTCGTGAAGCTGGGAGTGTTGTCCTCCAAAGTGTCGAGAGTAAGAGAGGAGAGGTTGGGGAAGTTTTGAACGAAAGAAAGAGTTCTCGGATTATCGGCCCAGACTCCTCTGAGGACGAGTTCGTTGATCTTGAAGAGTTTCTTCCCTCCCCTCGGGTTACAGGCGAAGAGCTGGGATGCGGCAGTCGAAAACTCGAGGCGGGAAAGGGAAGGGTATTCATCGAGCGAGCGATAGAGTTTCGAATCGAAAGGTTTCTTCCATTCAGGGGGGATTTCGATCTTGAGAGTTTCGAGACGAAGAAGAGACGAGTGGGCGATACGGAGGGATAGAATGACATTGATGAGGGAGGTCGTCTGGGCGCCGAGCTTGAGTTGTTCGAGGTTGACAAGAGTTGCGAAGAAAGATTTCATCTGACGATCGTTTCTGAGGGCTCCTCCTCCAGTATCGACGTTCTCCACCTCGAGTACTTTCACCATCCTTCCCAACCCTCCGTTGTTTTCGTAGGCCTGGATCAACTGCTCGAGTTGAGAGAGGGAGGAAATTTGAACTCGGCGGAAGAGCGCTTGTCGCTGGAAAGAAAGGAAGACGCGACTAATCGGACTGCGAGGGGGTTCGGAGTCCTTGTAAGCATGGTCGAAGATATCGGCGAGTAACTCGGGTGGGAGATGAGAGATGAAATCGCGCTAGTTGATTAAGCGATTTGAGTTATCCGGTAAGCTGTCAGAGGGATCAGAGACTCACCTGAATAGTCTCAGACATCTCTTGAGTATCTTGTCTGCCACCGAAAGCTCACCGAAGGCGGCTAGCGAGAAGTGGTGAGAAGAGAGAGGGAGAGAGGGAAGTCAACTCGCGTGCGCGTGAAAGTCAAGATTTCCAGTGTCTGATTTCCGTGACCCGTCGTTTGTCGAGCTATGCATTCTAGAGGAATCTCGCTGCCGGGAAGATGAACGGAAAAGGGAAAGGAGTTGAGAAAGCGATAGAAAAGCACGTTCCTTCTCTCCGTGGCAAGTCCGACGACGACGATGAGAAATGCAAGATTGCGAGAGGAAGATTACATAGAGAATCAGACGGCTACGTAGCTCTAAGCCTTGCCTTCGCTCCGTCTCCGTTTCTTCTTATCCTTCTTCTCTTTTTTACTCGGAGTTCCCTTTCCTCCTGCAGGAGCTACTTCCTCTTCATCCATCTCTACCTCGACTTCAACTTCGTTCATTCCAGTCTCCTCCTCTTCAACCTCAGGCTTGGCCTTCTTTCCCTTTGATTCGGAAGATGCGACGTCTTCAGTAGCCTTTCGTTTCTTGTCCTTCTTCTTCTCCTTCTTTCCTCCTTCTTCGACGATTGATCCACCGAGGACACTGACGAGTTGCTTGATGAGAGTCTGAACCGCGACGGCACCCTTGAACCTCTCGTTACTCTTCGCGGCATCGAGGAGCGAGATCCATTCTGATACCGACCACGCTTTGGCGGCTTGAGCTTGAGAAGAGAGTTGAACGGTCATTCGAGCCGCAGAGAGAGCGTTCTTGACGAGTTGCTTCAATCGAGCGGCGTCGAAAGTGGCGGCGGAAGGCGCAGAAGTGAGCGATGTCGAAAGAGCATCGTGAAGGGCGGATTGGTAGGCGGGAACTCCGGCGAGTACAGCGGCAGTCGACTCGGGGGTTTTCTACACTCGCGAGAACAGTCAGCATGGTGATACCGCTCGAGACAAACGACGAGTGACGCTTACGAGATTGGTGTAACTGACGAGGAGGTTCTGTGCAGCCTCAAAGGCTTGCATCCTTCGGAAAGCGTTGACCGTAGCTTTCTTGTCTCCTTCTACCTCTCCCTTGGCCAACGAGACGATTCGATCGAACATGCCCCATGCCGCAGCGGGAGCACGTTTGCAGAATTCGTTCGTCAAAAGCGGTTGAACCTTCGTCCTCGCGTTCTTCGTTCCGAGGTATTGTTCAAACGAGTTGGCGAAGAGGGTTGAAACGGCGGTCGAAGTTGAGGCATCGGCCGACGGTGAAGCGAGGGCGGCTTTGACGAGAGCGATCGAAGTTTGGGCGATGATGGGCGCAAATTCGGAGATTTCGACTCCTTGAGCGAGCGCGTGTAGTTCTTCGAGGGCTTCGAGGGCAGAATCAGGAGAAGGAGGGGAGATCGAGTCGGCCGACTTGCGAGGTTGAACGAGGTATCGAACGAGCTTGGAAGCCTTGTTGCGCAGTTCGATCTCGAGGGGAGAGGTCGAGCGGGCAAGGTTGAGGAGAGGGACAAAGGTCGGGACGAGGAGGGGCGAAGAAGGCCGTTTGCGAGCGAGAACTTCGAGGAGGTCGAGGAGACGGAGTCGGTAGTGAAGATCGTCCGTGCGATCACCTGCGAGGTTCGGTGGAGAGATGTCAGCCTCAATGTGAATGACAAGAGAAAGTGTCAAGAATTGACTCACGTTTCTTGCTCTTCCTACCTCCGCCGTTCGCACGGAAAATATCGGCCAGCTTGTCATCGAGTTCCATCATCGCCTCATCGTCCAACAATTCCTCCTCACTCTCTTCCTCATCGTCGTCATCATCTCCATCGTGGTCGTTGAGGGGCGCCAATCCACCGGCTTCGAGGGCCTTGAGCAACTCCTCTCGGAACTTCTCGTCGACTTCCTCGTCGTCAGAATCTTCATCGTCGTCACTTCCCTCCTCTTCCGAGTCCTCTGCGTTTGCAGTTTCCTTCCCCTTCTTGTTACCGGAGACCGCCTCAGATCCCTCTGCATCTTCTCCTTCAGCCTCTAATTCAGTCTCTTCGGGAACAGGAGCGATCGTTTCGAGTAGAAGTCCGACGGCTTGTTCACCCATTTCTCCTGCGAAGCCTTCGATGACTTCGGAGGCGACAGCTTTGACGAATGCTGAAGAACGTTGAAGTAGCGAGAGGAGGAGCGAAATCAGAACCGTAGTGGGTTCGGGTAGTTCAGCCTCGGAATCATCGTCCTCCATCGAAGGATCTTCCTCGGATTTGTAGGCGGCGAGAAGGGTAGAGAACAATAAGGGAAGGACGTCGCAAAGTTGCTGTGTCGACCCAAAGGAAAGTCAGCTCTCCAGTCGCATTACCGCTCCAATCCGATGAGAAACTTACCTCGAGTACTTCGTAAGCTTCTCCCTTCTCCTCCCATTCAACCAGCAAGACACCTTCGATCAAGCTCCTCGCGTGTTTCCTTCGTTGCTCTTCCTCCTCCTTCGCCTTTTCCTTCTTTCCGACTGCTTTGCCAAGTAATTCGTACATCTCCCTCGAGCGTTTCTTGAGGTCCTCGAGCTCCTCTTCGTCGTCCTCGTCATCCTCGTTCGCAGTCGACTCGGCGGCGATCGAGAAGTGCTTCGCATCTTTCTTGAGGTTCTCGAGAGTGGCGAAAGCGCGAGACAACCAAACAGAACCGCTTTGAGCAGTCTTGTCGGCAGCAGTAGTCGAGGTAGAGGCGGTGAGGAGTGCGGTAAGAACGGAGAAGAATCGAGATTCGGCAGCTTGTCGTTGAGCGGTGGAAAGCTGAGGGTCGGCAACGTAGGAGCGCTAGATACGAAACGATCTCACGAGATCAGTAGACGCTCCAACAAAGGAGCAGAATAAGACTCGTCAGACTTACAGCTCCACTATCCAATTCCTTCTTTACATCGAACCAACCGACGACGGCTAAGAATTCCACGAGGTTCCTTAACACCTCTTCGTCTTTGACGACTCCACCGTTCCTCGCGACGTGCAACAACTGATCCAAACTCCAAGTTCGAACGGCCAAGATCCTCTTCTCCTTCGAGGCTTCCAAACTCTTCGCGTCCTCCTCTTCTTGCATCTCGACATCTTCTTCCTCGTCCGCCGTAGTCTTCGTGACCGTCGTAGGAGCGGAAATGAGAGCTTCAGGAGGGGACAAGAAGAGAGTGTGTTGAAGGTAATTGACCCATCCTTTGACTCCGTTCAAAGGTAACTTCGCAACGAGTTTCTCGAGAAACTTGTTTTCGAAAGCACCGGGATGACTGTTCGGCGGCAGAGTCAAAGCCTTGAGGAGGGGCAGAGTCGCTTCAGGGTGAGAAGTGAGGTAAGTCGGTAAGAGGTTGTGGGCGAGTTTTTCTGCGACTCGAGACAAGGTTTTCTCGTCGTTACCGTGAGAAGACGATTTGCGGAGGTGATTTGCGAAGACTCGTAATGTCGAAGGGCCGAACAAAGTCGTGACTTGGGAAGGAGGGAGGAGAGGAAGAGTCGATTGAACGAGACTGAATCCGAGCGCCTTGAGCGGGAGCGAAGGTGATCCGAATAGAGAGTCTATAAGAGAAGAAAGTGCGACTCGTCGTGAGCTGCTGAGTACATCCCACAATTTGAGGGAAGAAAGCTTGACTTACCATCGACGCAAACTTTCCAGAAATCTGCCCAACTAGCTCGATCCTCGGTG
This sequence comes from Sporobolomyces salmoneus, assembly GCF_050403485.1. NCBI lineage: Eukaryota > Fungi > Basidiomycota > Microbotryomycetes > Sporidiobolales > Sporidiobolaceae > Sporobolomyces > Sporobolomyces salmoneus. The sequence continues at coordinate 34,643 of NW_027481152.1, read as the reverse complement.
GAGCTTCCCGCTTGACCATCGCGAGGGAAATAACTCTCGAGGATCAAGTTCCATGCGAAATGGGGGTTTTGGCCCGGAGCGGGAGCGGCACCGTTCTTCGAGGTCTTGACGGCGTTCGAACCTTGTCGAGGAGTCTTGCTGCTGCTTCCGCTAGCTTCGAAAGGGTTGGAACCCGATTGAAGGGCACCTCTGAGGGCTTGACCGAGAGAAGGGAGGGAAGAACGGGAGAGAAGCGAGCCGGAGGGGAAAGTAGGGGAAAGAATCGATTTGAAGTCGGTGTCCTACGAGAAAGCGGTGCCCATTACGTCAGTCCATGCTATTCACCTGATACAGAACTCGAGATTGCGAGACTTACGACGCCGTGAGCTTGGAGAGTCAAGACAACCGCGATTTTCTCTGGACTCCAACCCTTCGCCTTCTCCCTGGCATCGTTTACCAGTCGCTGTACTGTCCACTTGATCGTCTCCTCTTTCCACTCCGACTCCTCGGCTTGTACGAGGGATTCGATGGCTTGACAGATGACCCAGTAACTCGGCTCTCTGATCCAACTCTTCTTGTTTCCGAGCGTCACGAGGCCTTGAACTACCTCCTTCCAGCTTTCTCCTCCATTACTCGTCGATCCAGTCGGTCTCACCAAGATTCCCGATCGAATCAAAGCGTGTGAACCGACGAGTTTGGCGAACAACAAGTCTCTTTCTTCCCTTGCATCAATTCCGGTCCTGCTCGTTGTCGATTCCTCAAATTGGGGTAAAACCTTGCTCGCCTGTTCGTCCGGTAGAGTCGCCAATAGTTGAGTGAGAGCTACTGCGAATCCCTGACGAGCTGATTCGTTCGAGGATGCCAATCCAGCAAGAAGACGTTTGAGGGCGTAAGGAGTATCGGCATCATTCGGCGGGGGAGTCGGGAGCGGTAGAGAGTTGAGTAGGTTGTACGAGGCGTCTAGTCGAGTAGTTTGATCGTGAGAGGCGAGGAGGGGGAAGAGAGGCAAGATGGATTGTTTGCGTTCTGAAGCGGAATTGCTCGTAGGAGCGACCATGTTATCGGACTAGCTGCGTTTATAAGCGTCTGGTCTTTTCACTCTTGCTTCCCTCCTGGTGTTTCGAGGCGTCAGCGTGAGTAGCGATTGAGAAAGATGAGTGAAAAAAGTTTGGAAAGACTTTCATCAAATTCTTCATCTAAATCTCGCTCAACATGTTGAGAACTCGAATTGGAGGGCTCACGAGAGTACGAACACTTCACTCGGGTCCTCGCCTACTCGAACGAGCCCCAACTTTCACCACTCCGACTCCTTCTCCCTCTCCACCTCAACCTCCTCCTCGATCAACGGAACAAGAACGTCTAGCCCCTCTACCACCAACGAATCTACCCGTAGAAGATTATGCCTCTCCTCTACTCCACACGGCGTCCTTCTTCTCGACCTTGTTCCGCTACTCGGTTTATTCATCTGTCGGGGTCGTCACTCTCGCTCTCACGTCTCTCGTCGGTGTACACCTCTACGTAGAACATTCAGCACTCGCACTACCGAAATCGGGTGAAGTCGACGATTCAGAGGAATGGCTCGAAGAGACGGGACAAGGTTGGAGTGGGAAACATCTCGGAAATGGAGGAGGAACCGATCCTAGGCTCGGATTACTCGCGAGAGCAGCAGTCAGAGGTGCTTGGATATCGATGAACTGGGCATCTGGATCGGCCGCAAGTCCCCTCTCAGCTTCAGCTTCGCATTCAGTCACAACTTCAAAATTCGCGCCAGTCGGACCAAGGATGATTGGACAGGAGCAGTCGATGGCGAGTAGAGGAACACCGGTAGCGGACAGTGGATGGTTGATGGCCGAGCAGTACCTCGTATTCGCGTTGAGGAAAGCTCAAGAGAGGGGAATCTCGTTACTCGAACCTGGAGATTGGGAACGACAAATCGAGAAAGGTGGCGTCGATCGAGCCGCTGTCGAGTTGGAGGAACGTCTTGCCGGGTTGAGGGAGCGAATCGGAGGCAGGATCAAACTAGAACAGGCGAGGGAAGGATGGGAGAGGATTTACCTCGCGCTCGCTCAAAGTCCCACGACCGATATCTCGACGAAACAAGGCAAGAAGCTCGTCGAGTGGGAACAGAGGGAAAAGATACTCGCGAGTAGGAAGTTGGGAGAGCTAGGAGCTAGGATCGCAGAGTTATGGGGTAAAGGAACAGAAGAAGGGAAATTCGAGTCGGAGAGAGCTCAAGATTGGTTCGTCAGGGGATTGGCTCCCGTCCTGCGCAACGATGTAGGAGGAGGAACCGCTGCACTCGTACAACCTTCGCCTGAGGAGAAAAAACATGTCACGCCGTCTTCCTCCTTCTTCGGGTTCTGGTCCCGTTCTCATCCTCCTTCGACCCCAGACATCTCCTCTCCTTCATCCCCTAGTCAACCCGAACTTTCGCACCTCGTCTCACTCGTTTCTTCTACCTCTCCCACCTCGCTTCCTCCCTCGACTTCTCGTGCGGTTATCTCGACGCTCGTATCGCTCGAAACTTTCCTCGCCCGCACCGCTTCAGATCTCCCCTCAGCTCAATCAGTACAACAGTCTGCTCTCGACTTTGCTCAACGTCTCTCCACTTCTACTCCCGCCTCGACTGGAACTCCCGTCGAAAAGATGTTACCGCCAACGACGATCTCTCAAGCTTCAAAACTCCTCACTTCGTTGTACCTCACGACTCGAATCGCCGCTCTCGAAACTCATCTCGCCGAATGCACTCTCGCCTCGCTGCAACAACAAGGTCGTGCGAAAGCTCGAACCGTTCAATCTGGACGTGAAACCGCTTTGAACGCTTTCCATCTCGCTCGAGAGAACGTCGAATCGGTCCTCCTCACTCTTCCTCCTCCCTCGACGCCTGATGAGGACAAGAAGGAATTACTCTTTAGCAAGAATCTGGTCGGAGTTACTGGCAAAGTGAAAGAGTTGTTGGAGGAACAAAGCAAGAGGATCAGGAGAGACGCTGAAAAGGTTGAAAAGATCGCACAAGGGTTGATCAAATTCCTCGAGGGAGCGAAAAAGTGAACGGTGGAATGACCCCTCTGTGTTGGTTTGTGTATAGTTTCGAGAAGTTTTTCGTTGTCTTGTTGTTCTGTTCCGCAATCCACTTGTCCTCCCGTCATCTGAATCGGTTCGCGACATTGTCTTTAGCCTCGAGTGTCCTTCACTCTGCACTTCGCACCATATTTGTCGTTGCGCTCTGGATCTTCGCGTAATCCTCAGTCCGCCAGCTTGAGCGAATGCGAAAGAGACTCGATGTTCAAGCTAGAGATAACAGTAAGATCGAAGATGCAGGAGATAAGTAACAGCAGCAGAAAGTATGTAAGCACAGTGTCAGATGGAAAGACATGAAAATAAGCTTGGACAACTTGAAAGAGGTAGTAGACGAGGCTATCTCGCTTCGAGCTTCTCTCGAGCCTTGAGTCTATCGACAGTCGACCAGAAGTCCGAGACGAAACAAGCTGCTCTCGCGGCTCGATTCATTCTCGTCCCTTCATCTGCGACGTCGAAATCGACTCGGACTCCTTTCGACTTTGCCAACTCGATTAACTCGGCGCAATAGCCTTGAACCTCTTCCGAATCATACTCGAGCCAATACTTTGGAAGATATAGATGGATGAGGTCTTGGAGTGGAGAAGAGTCGTCGCGACGTAAACCTTCGATGAGAACTTCGAGGATTGCGATGTCGGTTTTCGATGATCGGAACCTCAGGTACTCTGACGAGACACGAAGCCGTTTGAAGCGAGGGAGTAGGCTCGAGTAATTCCGGAAAAACTTGAGGAAGTAAGGGTGGGTGTTGAGCTCGAAAAGTTCTAAGGGATGAAGGAGGGTTTCGTATAGTCGGAGATTGGGAATGCAACGAGTGCAAGAACATCGGAGGGCGAGATAGCGGAGATTCTCGAATGAGTTGAGCTTCGAGACGATCCGGATGCAACATTCGTCGATTTCGATCGCCTCCAGGTTGGGTAGCATTGTGGGCGTGTATAGCTCAGAGACCGGGATCGAATCTCCGATTGGGTGAGGAAGGTGGATCGCGGAAAGAGAAAGGCAGGTCAAGTTTGCGAGCGGAGTGGCGCTGTGCCATGAGTAGACAGGGGAGTTCATCGCGTGGCAGTGAAGTCGCTCGAGGTCTATCGCATGAATGAACTCAGTCCGGCGCCCAAGCGAGCGAATGTGGAAGAACAGGCTTACGAGGTATCGCCGATAGGTCGTGTGCTCCGACTCCCTTCACGTTCATCAACCCTAACGACCTCAACCTTGAACTGGACATCATGGAGACTATCCTCGCGGCGGCACGAGATTCGAACGATAATACCGCGTCGTCGTCCCGTAAATCGATGGTGATGCGTTCAATGTGGTCGAGAAAATGAGGAGAGTCGAGAAGCATTCGCTCACATCCAGCGAGGTTTTGAGTCCAGTACGGTCGCCGCAGGAGTTCTCGCTGAGAGTATCGATACAACGCTCTTGAAGACCGACTACAGGAAGCGAGCGTCCGTTGGAGAGCGAGTGATGACTCCTTCGGGTCGATTTGGTCACATTTTGGGAGCGATTCGACGATTTTGGCGACAATCTCGAGGGGGAGCAGCGTGAATGGCTGGTTCCATCTGTGATCACCCGATTAGTCAGTGTCAGTGACGAAAGAGAGTGGAAAAGAGCGCACAGTGACCAAGTAGGAGAAGAACTTTTGCGACTCGCGTAAAAGTCGCAAAACTCGTCGACGATACATCGAAAGACGAGTACCACGAGCTCCCAGAATCCGAGCGCCGTCATTCGAAGGTCGAGGAGGTTAGAGTAAGAAGGAGAAGAGAGTCGAGCACACCTGAAGCCTCGAAAAGGAGGAGTTTTTGTGACCATTGGATCGACGAAAACCAGCCTCCTGAAGGAGCACGATCATAATAACAAGCGCATTTGCAGATCACCACGAATGCATGGAACAGTTCATCGAAGTACAGAGCATCTGAGCTCACGACCAAGCTCAAGGTTGAAAGCGAGAGAGAGAGGGAAGGGAAAGTGATGTGAAGAAGGTAAGCCGCGAGCGCATTCGGAAATTCCGACGAGCTCGGTGCAAGGGACGTTGAGGGGAAAGAAATGGGAAAAACGATCGAAAGTGTACATAAGATTTTAGCGTAACGTACAGTATTCGGGAGATTACACGAGGTACAATACTGTAACGGACGCGACGAAAAGACTTGCTTCGATGCCGTCCGAGAAATCCGAAAGGAAGAAATCCGAGAGCCTCTCTCACAACACCAACTCGACTTTCCAACAAGCAGTACAGAAGTCAGCGCACATTCACTTCGCAAGCAAGCAAGACCGCCCTCTCGATCCACAGCCGAAGCAATCTTTCTCCTCCTCTCCTTCTTCTCTGATGAGGTTGTCTCGACTATCGCGGTCGACTCTCGCCTTGACAACCTGTTGCCTGATATCTTCGGTCAGTATTCTCTCTTTTGGGACTGCGCGATCACGCGTTTGTTCAAGATCGAAGATCAAAGTGGGCGAAACTGATGAACAAACTCTTGTCGACTTTCACAGGTTCGAGCGAGCGACGGTGACAGCGACTTGTTGGCTCCGGAGCAACCTGCGATCTCGTTCTTCTGGGGGACCTACAATGATTCTCTCCTCGACATTCCGCAATGTAACGGAGTTCAAATCATCACGACCGTTAACACATTATCGGCTCGCCAAGTCGTAGCTCCCCTCTACTTTACCGCGTTCCCCATAGGCTATCCCGTAAGTGAAGCTTGTCTTTCCGATCATGAGCGAAACGAAGCTGATCGATCGCGGGAAAACAGCCTTTGACGATGCGACTTCCGACAGACGAAGTCAGTCAACGGTTCACTTGGCAAGCTGATTATCCAGTCGTAAGTCTCCCACCGAGTATCGGGCGTTCAAGAGATGATTATTAACACGTTCGGCACTCTTTGGTAGGGAACTCATCTCACTCTCGCAATGTCGGATTCGGCGAATAACAGCGGAGGAGCAGTCGCTGGTTGTGAGTTTATTTCGCCTCGCGCCTCAGTATTGCACCTTATGCTTCTCCTGCTCGACAGATACCATCGCGCAATCTTCTCTCACCAATTGCACTCCTATCGCCGACTCTCCTGCGCCCATTTCCTTCACGACGAGTCCTCTCGACGACCCTTGCGACGAACTCGACATCAGCATCAAAGGTGGAAAAGCACCATATACTGTGTCTGTACTCGCCGGTACGAGTGGATTGTATGGAAACTTGACGGGAGTGACCAAGAAGAGCTTCAAAATGAGAAATGTGGTCGGAGTGCGCCAAACTTTCAATCGTGAGTGCCTCCTTCTTCAGAAGATACTGCCAGTGTTGACAGTCAATCTCCTCGACATTGCAGTACTCGTAACCGACTCAAAGGGCAGATCGTCAGCCGTCGGACCCGACATGGTTTCGGCGTTGAATCTTCCAACTTGCAACCGACCTACGAGTTCAAATTCGGGCTCGTCTACGCCAATAGGAGCTATCGTCGGCGCAGTCGTCGGAGGTGTCGTACTAGCGGTGATACTCGGACTCGTCGCGTGGTGGTTCATCAGACGGCGGAACAAGAAAAGGGAAGAAGAATACCGTCAAGCTCAACTCGCTTCAAGCGAGTTCCGCAACGCCGATGGTCGAGCACCACTTGTCGAACCTTTCATGCTACAAACGCAAGGCGCCGACGTGAGGAATACAGGAGTCGAAGGAGGACACTATGATGAAGTTAGTCCGACGAACGAAGGAAGTTACGACAGATCCCTCGACAAGTACCCTTCATCACCGACAAACCCTTACTCTGCCGACTTGCACGGTCACCCTCAACAACAGTATCCTTACTCTCATAATCCTGGTCATCAGCAACAGCAATCCTCGATCTCGTCTTCACAATTTGATCAGTATCAACCTCCCCCTCCTCCTCAAACGGCGCCTTACGGCTATTCGAATCCTTACGACCCGTACGACTCGTCCGCTCCCGGCTCAACATCGAATGGAGGTTACGACCCAATGTCGACGAACGCTTCACATCAATACGAACCTCATCACACTTCGAATTCCTCGGCAACGAATGATCTTGCCAACCCCGAAGAGTTCGAGTTCCGTCTTCCAGATACGAGAAACGGAGGAGGCTATACCCTTCCACCAGGCGCAAGACCTTATCACTAGACGTTTTTACCCCATCCTCCGACTCGATTCTCCCCTCGCTCCCGACTGGTTTGGTTTCTCCACTCCGGCGGCTTCACAACTGTTTCTACTTCCTCTAATGTGTTTCTTTACGTCTCTCTCTACCTGTTCAAGGACACTCTGATCCTTCTTCCCTCGTTTTACTCTCACCCATGTCTTTCGTTTACCCTGTCCCTCTTCTCACGACTCTTCAAAATGGTTTTCCACTCTCCTCACTCTCTCGTCGTTCTTGCCGCAACTCTCCCGGAATCATATCATTTCTTGCTTCTTGTAGATCGAACCAACTTTTCCACTTCATTTGTATCGATTTCTTTCCCAATTTATCTTAGACTTTTCTTCGACTTTACCCCTCTGATCTACTCGTTTGATTGTTTAGTGGTAGCTGTACAGTAGCGTTTTCTCTGCAAATATCCACGTTCTCGCACAGTACAGATTGTTTTAACAGCTGCGTATGAATCATCTTTTCGGGACTGCGCGCATTTCCTCCTCTTTCTTCTTCCACCTCTCACATCGAAGGCATGTCGTACGCACCACTACCGACCACGTCGGATCCACACCATTCACGGCCAGGAGGAAATCACGCACCTCACATCTCTTTATCAAACTTGCGATCTCATCTCCCAACGTTCTCCTCGTCTCACTCTCCCTCGAATTCACCGAAACTACCATTCCTAGATCAACTGAGTCCTCGTACGGTGAGACTGCTCGTATGGATCGGTTCAGGAGTCCTCTTCTTCGTCATCTTGACTTTCTCATTCAACCATTCGAATTCTACAACTTCCCATGGCTCGACCTTAGACTCACCGAGAGGTAGTCGGATAGGAGAATACGCTTGGATGAAGGGCTGGAGAGGGAAAGGAGGCGAGAACGGAGTGACAAGGTTCGGGACCGGGAAATGGAACGAGGGACTTATCGAGCCAGAGTTCGTCAAGGACGAAAAAACAGGATACCTGATGCCTCCAGACGTCTACCCTGCCGCACTGAACCCGTGAGTCGAAGGCCTTTCGAGATGAGCTTCGTCATTCTCGCGTTTCGAGGACTCTCTCGCAAGAGGCAATCATGCGTGATGACTGCTAGAGCTGACAGATTTCCCTTGCATCCAGTTACAAACGAGGGAATGCCGCTTTCGTCGCTCTAGTGAGGAACAACGAACGGGAATCAATGAGGGACTCGATGCGAAGTGTCGAAATGAGAGGGAACCGACGATGGGGATACCCTTGGTGAGCTCTCTGTCCTCTTCCACAATTGATTCAGTTCAGTACTGACTCAATCTGTCCGTATCACGCCTCTAGGGTGTTCATGAACGACGAACCATTCGATAAAGAATTCATTGACGGCGTCAAATCGATCACGCGGAGTCAGGTCTACTTCCATGTCATTCCGAAAGAGCACTGGAGCTACCCGGAATGGATCAATCAGACGTATGCGGCGGAAGAGAGACAGAAGATGGTCAATGAGAACGTTATTTGTCAGTTTTCATTTTCGTACAAAAATATTTGCTCGATCTGGGTACTAATTCCATCCGTAAGCAGATGGAGGAAGTGAAAGTTATCGACATATGTGCAGGTAAAGCTCTGGACTGAAGACGTTCAGAATGCTAGAGTGCCCCTGACAGACCTTTTGCAAACTTCCCTAGGTTCAACTCCGGCTTTTTCTTCCAGCAAGACGTTCTGGATCAATTCGATTACTACTGGAGGGTCGAACCTGTTCGTTACCGAAACAGTCGCCTTCTTGGACATCGAGCTGACCTCGTTCGAACGTGCAGGGCGTCGAATTCTTCTGCGACATCGATTTCGATCCTTTCCTCTTTGTACGTCTCCCTTCCATCTATTTCTCAGATTTTGACTGACCCCGCCTATGTATACAGATGCAAGCGAACGAGAAGGTATACGGCTTCACGATCTCGCTCTACGAATACCGTCGAACTGTCGAAACTCTCTGGGACGCAACTCGAGAATTCGCTAAACTCCATCCCGAACACATTCATCCGGATAATGCGGTCGGATTCCTCGTCGACGATCAGAGTAAAGGATTGATGGATGGGGAATGGAACAATTGTCATTTCTGGAGCAACTTTGAAATCGCGAGCTTGACCTGGTTGAGGTCAAAACCGTATATGGATTACTTCAACTTCCTCGACAAGAAAGGAGGTTTCTTCTACGAGGTGAGCTTGCTTCCATCATCCATTTTTTTACTGTTACTGAACTTCTTCGCGAGGATTGCACAGCGTTGGGGAGATGCACCCGTTCACTCGCTAGCAGTGGCACTCTTCCTACCGAAAGACAAAATCATTCACCTGGATCCAATCAGTTACCGGTGAGTTCCTCCGCGTAATCGAGTTTGCGTCTTGAGCGTCGCAGAACAACGAGACTGATGTCCCGCTTGCCTCAGTCACAATCCTTACACTGCTTGCCCATCGAACGAGGCCTTCCGAGAATCTGGCAAGTGCGAGTGTGAGCGTCAAAAGGATTTCAACTCGAACGATGGTTACAGCTGTACACCGTGAGTTCGCGATCTCGGTTAGGAGATTACGCTGTCTTTCTGTTTCCTCTTGGCTGACTCGGTCCTTCTTCCGCAGACGATGGTGGGATCGATTTGAAAAATGGTCATACTAGAGTGACGACTGACCACTATCGAGCGGCTGGAACCGTCGACGTCTCGAAGGCGAAAAAGAAAATATAGAAAGTTTTGCATCTGAAGTTCCTCTCTGTTTTGTATCCTACAGCATCTACTGGATTAATGCATCAATATACCTCGACCGTGCTTTCATCTCCGTCACTCTGGTCGAAGCGAACGCGAAGAGACGACGGACGAAACGAAAAAAGAAAACCGATGGTTTTGCGCGAGACTTTTCTCGGATCACGCCGTGCTCGTTCGTAGGCGCTCTGTACCGTTCAGATCAGCTCTCAATCCGGGACCCTATTCTTTCTCACTCTTGCCCGTCGACCGGAATATCCCTCAACTTTCGAATTCTTCTTTTGACCTCTAACCACGACATGCCGACCTCGCTTTCGGACCTGCCACCGGAGCTACTTCCCGACATCCTGAGCCCTCTTGTGCGGCGTCAAGACCTGTACACCATCTGCCTCGTTTCTCGGGAATGGAGGGTCATCGGACAACAGCTTCTCTACCGGTGGATCAGGCTCTTTGGTCGAGATCTTGTATGTCCGAATCCATTCCTTGAGTCTCGCAGAGCTCAATGCCCTCGTCCCTTACAGGCTATCGCGGCGAAACTGTTCGAAACTCTCGCCTCCACACCTCGACTGGCTCGACTCGTCCGGCGACTCGAAGTACGGGTCTACCCACTGTCGAATGTCGTCAAAGAGCGAAGGGCGATGGAGGAATTGGCGAACAAGATGTTGAAGAATTGCGAGAATATAGAAGAGTTGGTTTGGACGCGAAAAGGCGCTCTCACCGAGTAAGTCGCTGACTGCTTCCTTTCGAACGATTGAGCTCATGATCGCATCTACAGCGTCTTTGAAACGATCGTCACCCTTCCTCGACTGCATACGTTCGAGCTTAATGCTTCCACAAACCTTTCGCCTGGAAGCTGGGATGCTTCGCACCTCGTCAACCTACCTCCCCTGCGATCCCTTTCCCTCATTCTCCCCGACCGCAATGTCGCTGGCGTCCTTCCAGACTTCCTCGCCCGACAGAAACGGAACGACAATCTCAAGCTAGAAGAACTCAGCATTCTTTGTCGCGAGAGTACCGTCATCAACGATCGCATAATCTCTTCGATCGTCCCTCACCTATCCAACAGTCGCCTCCGATCCCTCGGTCTCGCAGGTTGCTCAAAGCTAACAGGCGCACCGCTTCTCAATCTCCTTCCTCACCTTCCGCACCTTGCCAATCTGGCGCTCGAAGCCTGCAACCTCGATCCTAGCTTCTACACCCTCGCGGCACCTTCCCTCTCGCAGCTCAAATCCCTGAAACTCACTCATCCTGGTCCCCTGCATCCGACCCTGAATCGATTCTTCCCGTCCCTCGAGACTCTCCTACAACACACTCGACAACTCACCGCTTTCACATTGTACTACTCCGGAGCCTCGACTGGAGGAATAAGGGAGTGGCCGACTGTCTCGCAGGACTTTGTACAAAGTCTGACAGAAAGCGTTGGCAAGAATTTGAGGAAGTTCGAGTTGTCGGGAGTTTTGATCGACGTCGATGCGGTTGAGGTCTTGACGAACGGTTCAAGGGCTATCAAGGATTTCGTGCTACATCTAGGCGAGCAGTTCGATCTAGTAAGTTCGCGAAGACAACCACCTTCGAAGGGTCGAAACTGACCGAGCTTTTCGCGGCCAACAGGCTCACCTCACAGCATGTTTCGCTCCCCTCGTCGAAATGAGGACACTACACATCCTTTCACAGCGCGCCGACGTCACGCCAGACGATGTGCTTGGATTAGCTGAACAGTGAGTCTCTTTCGACACTTCCGTCTTCGGGAACCGGACGCTGACAGCACTCTGACGCTCTCGTGGATAGATGCTCTTCGACGCTGCGACAGATTGGGTTCAGGAATCGAGTGTGGATCCTCCGTCGGACGTTCGTCGACAATCATGCAAAGGCAAAGGTTAGTCTCGGGAGCTATGATCTTCCGTGGTGGCCGGAAGCTTTGACGGTCATCAGGACCTGAACGGACTGGACTGTAAGGGGTCGAGATGCGGGCACGCGTTATGAAATGGGAATGAATCGAGTGGGTCCACATCTTCACCCGAACGAAACCTGAAACTGATCCGCTCCTTTCTTCTCTTCCTTCTCTCACGCAAAGATTCGTTTCGTCGAAACTGCGGCTGCCTTCGGAGCCTTCAGACGCAACAAGTATGGCGCGGAGGAAGACCTCGATGTCGACTCATCTCTCGAGGCTTCATCCGATGAAGAAGAGTACACGAATACTCCCTCAAGATAGATAGACAAAATTCTACAAGTGAGCAGATTGCCTCAAATCTTCTGCAAAGTCGCTCACAGGTCGAGGTCCGGGCGCTCGTTCGAGTCCAGCTCTGAATCGAGCGATCTCATCCTCTTTGAGTTCCCGAAGTCCCTCCTTCAACTCGAAAGGTTCGTGTAATCTATCCAGCTCTTCCTTGACCTTGACATTGCCGCCAATCGATTTCGTTTGGACGAATTCCGAAACTTGCGACAGAGTTGGCTTCGATTCGACGAAGGTTGCGATTTCTTCCTCGAGATTCGGTACCTCAACGGAGATAAGACTTCGAAGCCCTTCGAGTGCGGCCGGCTGTAGTCGCTGAGATCGCATGAGAATAGAAAGTTTGGCTCGGGTATTCGATGAAGGATTGATGTAGGTGTCGAAGAAGGAGATGAGTTCAGGTTTGCCGATCTTGCGAATAAGCCCAGCTTTTCGAGTACCTAGAGGATCGACATGCGCTAGAGTCAGTAAAGCGCGCTGATGAAGTGAAAGAATAGACGGGCGAACGTTGTTCAAAATCGAACTCTCCAGACTCCACTTCGTTCCAATATCTCGTAGACCTGACAAAGTGAAGAGCGGAGATAAGCGTTGATGCACAGAGAAAGATTCGATCAGCTCGACTTACTCTCCGGCCAAGCTCTTCGGTTTCTCCTCCAGCTTTGATGCGAGACTCTCCTCCTCTTTCTCGAAGTCCGCCTCGTCCATCTCCGCGAGTGTAGCTCCAAAGCTTTCCCACAGAGCTTCAACTCGTTCTTCGAGATACTCGGCGATCCGCTCGCTCTGAACGATAACGCGGAAACCAGCTAACGAGTTGAGCTCCCAGAGAGCGCTGTGAACGATGTATCCGAGCTGCTCCTTGGTTCGTAGCTGCACAAGCAACATGTCAGCTTGATTATACGCTGCGAAAATCGAGAAGTCAGAACTTACTGTCGAGAAAACTGGTACTTTGGCGATTTGCGAGAAGAGCGAGAGTTTCGCCATCAATTCGTGGTCCGTAGTCGGTCCGACTTGGTAGTAGACCGAGATGGCACTATTGACGTTCTCTTCCGACGGTACTTGCGGGCGGAAGACCAAATTCGAGCCAGCAGGTAGAAGGAGAGATCGATGGTAGTCATTCTCCTCTGAGCTCGGGGTAGAAACGGAGAGCTTCGTCTCGGCGAGGGTGAGAATATCGATAGCATCCTGTGAGATTCCACACCGAGTCGGTAAATCTCGTCAAAGCAAGACGTCGCGAGGTTGGAGGACTTACCTGACGAGTAAAATTACCATGGATGAGACCGTCAATTTCGAGCTGTTTGAGGAGGATGGAGCGGTGTTGCCTGACGTCGTCCATTGTCAAGCCAGACAGCGCATCGAGTCGCTCGTCGTACGACCACCAAGTCTGCCGAGTAATTTGTCGAAGGTGAGAATCAGCGGTAGACGAAGGACTGCGCCATTGAGAATCAGGTTCAGCTCGAGCTTGTCAAAGGAGAATGAGTAGAGCACATACTTGTTCAGCTTGACGTTCTTGTAAGCCCGAGTGAGTCGATCGTGAACTAGGTCGAATAGCTTTTCTTCAACCTTGAAATCGAGCATTCGGTCGAGGACTACTTCGACGAGGAGAGACATCTTCTCGGTGTATCCGGAAACCATGAGAGTGATACCTTTAGGTTCTGATCCGATCGAGAAGGAGAGACCGGCGAGTGATGCATCGTAAGTGGATTTGGCGAGCGATTCTTCAACGAGAGTCGTGAACAGCTGCGTGAGGACGGCGTGTCGTGGCGAGAGATCGGCTTGCGGTCTGATCGCATAAGAGTGTTTTCAGATGTGAGAATCTCGGAATGACAGGGTGAACGAGATTCAACTCACGTCTTGAAGAGGAAGAAGATTGAAGCTCGAGGAATGCACCACGTGTCGTCTCGTTTGAAGAACAAGCGCGAATTAGCCGACTTGTGGGCGAGGATCGGTCGCTTCGAAGGTTCAGGTGCAGGGGTTTCAGTCAGGAGATCGAGCTTCGAAGGAACGAAAGGGTTGGGTTCAGGCAACGCGAGGTTTGCTGGAGGATCGATTGGCTTGACTAAGTCTTCGACGTTGAGAGGCGAGATATCATACTCGGTACCGTACCACTGTTGCTCATCGATGTCGGTCAGCTCAGCCTTGAACATTGAGAGCTCGACACAAACCTTTTCCTTCTCTTTCCAGAATCCTCGACCTTCGATAGGATCTCTCGAACCAACGAACACCCTTCCCTTCTCGGGTTTGAGACAATCGAGAACTTCTCTGATCTCTTTCTCGTTCCATTCGTCCGCGAACCAGGGTGCGATCAAAGCTTTCGCAGGAGGATAACGAGAAGTCGAGAGAGAGCTAGCGAGATTTCGAGCCGTAGATTGAGGTTGCCCTTTCTCCTTGAACCTCCATCCGATTCGTCCGAGTTGAGACGACTCTTCCCATGACCATTTCAAAGGTGGAGAAGATCGTAATAAGGCAAGGTATTCGTAAACGATCGACAGGATTTGCTCGTAGTTCTCTGTCATTGATCCGCGGTATCAGTACGAGTCTAACCCAGGTCAAGAGAAAAGGACTTACTGAGACCAGTCGCGGTCATGTTGATGTTGATCCGCAAGAAGTCGAAACCAGCCGAGCCGTTCGAGCATCCGGAGGAGAGACTGGTTGCCCATCCTCGGTCCTTCAGCTCTGCTAGGATCGATCCTGCGCCTTCATGGCCGATGAAGTGAGAGACGTATTGACCAGGCTTCGACGTTGCGACGAAATATTAGCAAAGGAAGCTTGATCGGTTTGACGACGATTCAAACAGCGGCTCACCTTTGTTTGCCATTTCGACTTGAGATCTGGCAGAGGAAACTCTACTCGGAGTTGAGGGGTATCTTTGACCGTTCTATACGATACTTCTGTCGAAGCTTGATCGGGAGTGATGGGAGACGAAGGGAATTCAGGTCGTTGGCGGTTCGAGTTTGGGATATCGGAGTACTCTCGAAGGACGATGTCAGTCAACTCGTCGAGCGATTCTAGCGGTGGAAGTCGACACATCAGCCAATCAGCGTCAATTCTGCGAAACGGGAGTGAGGGAAAACACTCACGATTACCGACAACGACGAGCTTCATCAGATTTGCCGAGTAATGTTCGGCGTACCATTTCAAGAGTCGATCCCTCACATCTTTCACCCCGAGCGATTCTTTCGATCCCGTTCCGAACTTTCGATAAGCGTGATTCGAGGAAGTCGTCGCCTTTCCCAACTGAAACAACCTCCTAACGTCGAGTTGCAGATTCCTCCTGAACTCGCTGTCGACGGCGTTGAGCTCTCGTTCGGTGCAAGAGGGCGAGAACAGAGGGCTTGTGAAGAATTGGGCGTGTCGAGCTAGAGCGCCTGGTAGGGCCGATGGCGAAACGTCGAAGTAGTAATTCGTCTCGTCCATTGATGTGAACGCATTGGATGAGCCAGAGTTCCTTGACAGATACGTCTTGTATTCCGCTTCGTCCGGGAACTGCGCAAAGGATGAGAGCTGAGTACGGTAAAGCCGGATTCGAATGAAGATCAGCTCACCTTTTCGGTTCCGAGGAAAAGCACTGTTACAGCAAAAGGTGGAGGATGAGCGTGGTAACACCGCAGTCAAAGAGGAGAGGACGTACTGTGCTCGCAGAAATGCGCAAGTCCGGGCAAGTCGTCCGGATCCGACAAGTGTCCGATTTGCACGCTCAGACTCGCCGCCGCTACAGTCCAGATCATCGTCAGTGTCACATACGAGAGTGGTAAGATAATCAAGACTCACCTTTGTCTGAAGCGGGGTCTGAAATCAACATCGCGGTCAAGCCATTTCGCAACGTGATAAGCCTACGTAGCGAGCCCTATCAGCATCGTGAAGACTCTGAGAGAGCAACCCTGGCTCACCTATAATCTCTATCGTCGTTCGGGCTCTGTTCGATCGATTGTTGAAAGACAGCGATCCCCTGTTCTTCTCTGACTCTCCATTCCGATCCAAGCTCTCCGAGGTCGAAAGCTCGCATTCTAGACGTCTGTAGTGAAGCGGAGCTCTGGCAGGTGGTTGTGAGAGGAGCAATTGACGAAGGGAGATGAAGAGGAAGGAAGGGTCGGGGAAGCAATAGGGAGAGCTGGATTGACTGCCGGGCTAGACGTGGGAGGATAGTTGTGAAGCTGGACCTTGATCGGAGCCGGTAGAGGAGCATACAAAGTAGTGCAGCAGGTGAGGAAGAGAGAGACGCTTCCCAACTCTCTCATTCGCACAGCATCGAAGAACGACTTGGGCTGGAAAGATGTGTAGACTGCATAGAATCGTCTTGCAAAGTAATACGAGAAAGATTGAGCTAGAAGAATGAGACGGTAGTAAAAAAGTGAGATTCGAAACTCTGCGAAATTCGCAATGGGGGAAATGATTCGATAGTAGAGACAAAGAGGAGCGTCGTCAGCAAAGACATAGCAAGAACAGAAGTAACAAAGGTCATGGTCCATCTCAGTCATCCTCAACGGCTCGAGCCTGAGTGTTCGAGTCCTCGTCTCCGTTCTCCGCCGTTTCCTCCCTTTGATCCAGATCAACGTCCATCGAAGTCGAGTCGCGTGAGACTCCCTGCTGTGCCGTTGGAGAGTCGTGCGAGTGAACGGACGAGAAGGATCCTCGTTCGAGAAGAGTACGACTGCTGTCGATTCGTCGAAGCGTTCCGCCCGCTGCTCCTCCTCCTCCTACTCGGGGTCGAGCGGGATTGTTGTCGGGAGTTGAGACACTGCGACGAACCGTGGTAGTGTTCCTTCGATGAGTCGAATCTCGAGCGGACGGATCGAGAGGTTTGCGAGAAGTCGAGGTTGAAGTCGAAGGATCTTGAGAAGAATCGAGCATGTCGATATCGGCGTGATCATGAACGGTAGGCGAAGGATCTCGGTCAAAGTTGCGAGTCGGAGTTGGAGGAGAAGGGGTAGAGAGTGCTCGTCTCGAGTTCGTCGACGTATCCACCTTGATTTCGTCCTGCGAGACTGAACCGAAATCCAACAACTCGAACTCGCTCGCTCCGTTTCGTTGAACCGCTGCGATACAGTATCGGGAGTTGAACGCGACTTGCCAAACTCCCGTAAGGTTCGCCAGGAGATCTCGAACGAAGTCCCCGGTTTGAGTGTCCCACATCTTGAGAGTTCCGTCCGACCCCGAAACGATCTTGTATTCGTCGTGTTGGAAACAGGTGATCGCACCTTGATGAGCGTTGAGAGCGTGGCGACATTGGCCAGTTTCAGGGTCCCAAATCCTCAAAGTCCAGTCGGCGGCGGCACTGACGAGGCAGCGACGAGAGAGTCCCAAGAGTCCGACGAGCGACGAGTGACCGTCGAGCGAGTGTAGTTGTTCTCCAGTTTCGGTCGACCAGATTTTAACCGTTCCATCCATCGATCCCGAGGCGCATTGTTTGCGATGGTGATCGAGGACGACCGAGTAGACCTTGAGCGAGTGGCCTTCGAGAACGTGTTGACATTCGCCAGTGAGGAGGTCCCAAACTCGAACGTTGTGATCGTAAGAACCCGAGACGACCGTTCTTCCCGCTGCAGCGACGGCTCGAACTGCGTGACGATGACCCGAGAGTTGACGTTCGTAGTAAGGGTTGTCAGACGGTTCCGAAGCTCCTCCTTCGGTCGGGCTCATCGGAACGGCAGGATGATATTCGCGATCTCTTCCGGCGAACGGTAACTTCCAAACTCGTAATGACCAATCCCTCGACCCGGTGACGACGAGTGGGTAAGGAGGTTCCCATACTGGTTCTCCATTCGGATCCGGGTTGACGTTGATCGGTTCGACGATTTGAAGGCATCGAACGGTCGAAGTGTGACCGAGGAATTCGTGGGTACATTTCGCCGAGTCGAGATCCCACACCCTGACGCTCTTGTCGGTCGAACCTGAGACGAGAACGTTTCCGACGTATTGAAGCGCCCAAACTCCTCCTTCGTGACCCAAGAGTTCAGCTCGCTCGGATCCAGATTGAGTGTCGAAAACGTGAATCGAATGGTCGGCGTCGTCTGAAGCGGAAACGATCTTTTCCTCGTCGAACTGAAGACAGGTGACGACGTTCGTTGCCGCAGTGCTCGAGGTGAAAGTCGTTCGTCGTGGTTCGGCTTCTTTCCAATTTCGGCGAGTGAGCCATCGACGTCGATAAAGGATTTTGTAAGGGTGAACAGAGTGTGGTCGCAAGTCATCGTTGGCAGGAGGGGGCGGAGGTGTGAGGGAAGCTTCGCGAGACGAAGAAGGGGAAGCAGGTCGAACAGACGAAGTCGATTCAGAGGGTCGACGTTGATGAACGTTTTCGACGAATTTCCTGTCTGAATCGACCTTTCCGTCCCAGGATGACTTCTGAAAAGCGCGAAGGGTGTGAGATTTAGCTGACTAGATCGATAGAAACAATAGAATGAATGAAAACGCACCTTGGTTTGATCCCATACTCCAGCTTTCCATCTCTTGAGGAACCAATTCTCTTTCTTTCCCGTAACAATCTCCCTCGCTTCTTTCTCTTCACTTCCATCTCCAATCCAAAGCCCATCTAGATCCATTATTTTCTTCCAAATTCTCCATTCTCCATCGACCAATCTCCTCCAACTCTTGCAAACTAGACTCGCTCGACACAAGGTGGTCGGATCGAGATAACCCAAGATTTGAACTGAGAGCTCGGGTGGGAGATCGGAGAGGAAGTCTCGACGGAGAGCGGGGGAGATAATGTTCGCGACTGTTTGGAGGACCGGGATCGAAGAACGTCGAAGGAGGTTGAAGATGAGGTACGACTGCAACGAAGGCGAGAGTTGATCGAAAGTATCGACGAGATCGGGGAGAGCAAGGAGTGAGGAGATTGCAGGGGATTGTCCGAGGTTGAAACTTTGGGGAGAAGGGAGTTGAGTCGAAGGTTTCTCAGGACGGCGATCTCGTGGCAACTGCTCGGCCCTTGCGTCGTCGAGGTTCGGGATCAAGGTATCTCGGCTGTCGTCTTCTTCACCGTAAGCCGAAATAGGACTCGTAGGACTATGATTCGGCGAAGGCAAAGAAACCGTTTTCATCTTGACGTTTTCGTCTCCTTCTTCTGCTTCGTTGACCTCCGAACGTGGTCGTTTCCTGGGCGGGGGACCTGGTGAGCTCCTTGTCGCGATCGAGCTTCGACGTTCGCTCGTCGCGGCCGACGGCGAAGTGATTCTTCTCGGATCCTCGACTCGCTTTCCTGCGTTTCCTCCGGGCTCGACCCTATCACTCTGTCGTTCTTTCCCCTTCCCCTTGACATCCCTGCGCTCGCCTGCTCTTCCGCTGCTCAACGACGTCCTCCTATTGACTGCTTTCCCCTTTCCCTTCGGATCGTGCTCGAACCTCGCCGTCAATTCCCCCAACTCGACCTTAAAGTTCCCGAGTCCACACGTCGTCCATTCCGTCTGACTCAACGGATGGGTCTTCAAGTCGAGTTCTTTTCGTCCTTCCTTCGTCGAGAACGTGCTTTCTCGATCAACTAATTCTTTCAATCCAAATAATGAACGAGAAGACGAAGTCGCGGCTGACGATTTCGGGATTCGAATCGGTGCGAAATGAGTCGTGAGAGTCGTAGTAGTCGTGACTACGCTCGTTGTCGTACTCGGTAAGATTCTTAATTCTGCATAATCTTCTCCACTTAATTCGTCGAATCGATCTTCCAGCTCCTCCTCCTCCTCCTCTTCTGCTTCTTGTGTTCTATTCTCTGTATCTGAAGGTAACGAATTGGGGTTCATCGAAGAGGTTTCGTGTCGAAAAGGGGAAGAAGCGGGGAAATCGAGAGAACGTGAGGAAGCCGCCAAGGTTTGGTTTCGGTTCGTGGAGGTCGTGACTTGTCGTGTTCGTGTCGTCGTCGTACGAGGTTCTTGTGCGATCGTGCGAAGTTGTCCGAGAGAAGGAGAAGGAGGTACGTTCATGCAAGGAAAAGGTCGAAGAAGATGGGTCGATTGCTGAGGCAGATGGAGGTCAACAGCGAGAGGAAGAGTAACTGCGAGTCCAACAACGCGTTCAGTAAGCTAGAGCGAGGGGAAACGAGAGAGATGCTCGCGTCGAGTGACGAGAGTTTAAAGAGGTTGGAACGAGGTAGGAGCACGTACGAGAGTGCAACAGTGAGCGGGCGTGCAGCTGCTGCCCAGGCTATCTGCTTGCCGCACAGTAGATGGCGAGCGTGGGTGAAGAACTTGAAAAAGGTGGAGAAAGAAAGGAAGAAAGGGTCTTGGATCTGACCGCGAGGGTGAAGACGCTCGATCACGTTCGACGGATCACTATTCGGACCACTCTCGTCAATGCGACAGCGAGAGCAAGGAAGATGGATGACAGAAACTGAACAACTGTGGGAAAAACCAAAAAAGTACAAAAATTATAGCTTGAGTTCAAGTCTCTGCACCTTCCCACCTCGCTGCTTCTCCTCTTTTAGACTGCCTATCAGTATTGAGGTTGCTGATATCGCACCGATGGCGGCGGAGGAGGAGGAATTCCAGCATAACCTTGAGCGGGAGCGCCGAAACCTGCGTTCGATCCAGTCAAGAAGCCTGGTGGCGGAGGAGGAGGGGGTGCGACTGCGGCACCATAAGCATTCGCGAAACCAGGAGGAGGAGGAGGGGGAGGTGGGATCATTTGTTGGAGTGGTTGTTGTCCAGGCATTTGAGGAGCGGGAGGTTGATAGAGTACATTCGCGTACATTCCAGGTGGAGGAGGAGCTTGAGTAGGGAACGCGTTGTTCTTGCGTGCTTGAGCCGCGAGTAATCGTTCGGCGGGAGTACCATGTCGTTCTCCTTTCGCGTCTTTTTTGAAGGCGTATCCGACCGTGATCGGTTTGTTCATCAAGAATTGATTGTTCATCGATTCGATCGCTGAATCCGAGGCTTCGAACGAATCATACGAGACGAATCCGAATCCTTTCGAAGCTCCAGTCGCTTGATCTCGTGAGATCTGAATCGGAATTTCGTCAGCAAACGAACCCGTGAACGGGTACGAAGAGATGGAGGAAAGCTCGCCTTGGCCGGTTGTACCAATGCACCAAACGACATGAAAGTGTCGAACAACATTCTTTCGTCGACGTTGGGGTCCAAATTTCCAATAAACAGATTCGCGCCGATATCCAGTTGTTTCCGATCGCTTGAAGCCTGCATTCGATCGAACATCAGCGGCGTGCTCCAAAGAGGACCGAGGACGTGGACTGCGTACCTTGTTCACTCGAATAGGTTTACCGTAGAGCTTGATCTGGTTCATGATTTTGCAAGCGTATTCCGCGTCTTCTTCCGTCAAGAATTCACAGAAACCGTACCCTTGATGAGTCATCGAGATACGATCCTTCGGTAGATGTACGTTGACTACATTCGAGCGAGTGTGTTAGCGCGATAGAGGAGGAGAGAACAGAGTTCGAGGTGATTTACCGACTGGACCAGCTTGCAGCATCAATTCCCATACGAGTGCATCTGTGCATCGTTCATCCAGGTTACCCTGTTTCAACCATATGGTCAGCCTCGCAGGAATCGGGAAGGGAGAGGGAGAAGGTGGAAACGAACGAGGTAACAAGTCGCCTCTTGGTTACGATCTGTAAACAGGTTCGCAATATAGCAGTCAGCTTAGTGATGTGTTCAATGAGGGTCGAGGATGGCTCACCTTCGTTGGGCTTCCCTGACATAGTCGAAAGGACGAGTTAAGAGATGAAACGAGTTTACGACGACGGGAACAGTTCGATTCGATCGAGTAGTTGCTGTATGGGACTGCTTGACGATTCTCTATTGATCTAGAGAGAGCTTTTGGCGCGTGCGATATCGAATGAAGTGAAGAGATCAAGTCCAACTCGTCGGCACTTTCTTGTTTCTCCTTACCATTCATTCGACCCTATTGATCCCTAGTCAAACATGCCTCAAGAAGCGCCACCATCACTACCAGAATCGACTTTCAGCCAGCAACTCCTCAGTCGCTCCCTCCGTCTCGATTCTCGAAATCCTTATGATCTTCGACCCGTCTCTCTTCGGTTCGGGGAACAATCCGGATGGGTTGAATGCTGTCTAGGTGATACAAAGTGAGCCTGGCTCCCACTCGAAGCCATGAATCGAGCTCTGACGTTGAGTTCAATGTTGTAGAGTAATCGCTCAAGTTTCAGCAGAGATTGTGAAACCTCAATCAGATAGACCTTATGAAGGGTTTTTGACTCTGAATACCGAGATCAGTCCGATGGCTTCATCCGCTTACGAAGCTGGAAGGTAAGTTGTCTTCTCTTTCTTTACGGGAATTTCTCAGATTCTTCTCCCATGAGAGCTTCGCCTAGAGCTTTGACTGATCACTCGGCCTGGTGCATAGATCGAGCGAAGAAGAGGTACTCATGGCTAGACTGTTGGAGAAAGCTCTTAGACGGAGTGAAGCAGTAGATCGTGAAGCACTGTGTCTCGTTGCTGGGCAAAAGGTGAGTTCCCCTCATTCGCTTCCCGTCACTACCCTCATCAATTGAAGGAACTCTCGTCTGACTGACGCTTTTCACTTCAACCATTTTCCAGGTGTGGTCCGTAAAAGTTGACGTGCATTTCTTGAACGATTGTGGAAACATGTTGGATTGCGCTTCGATCGCTGCGATTACAGCACTGCGGCATTTCAGGAAACCTGATGTGACGGTGAATGGAGAAGAGATTACGATTGTGAGTCTTATATAGATTGATCTGGCCGTCGTCGTTATGGGTTTTCGAGGAGACGACGAGAGACAAGCAAAACTGACTGACTCTGATCCGGGTTTGTCACTGTGCAGCACTCTATGACTGAACGAGTGCCAGTGCCATTAGCGATCCATCACTCTCCAATTTGTCTAACTTATGCATTCTTCAACCTGCCAAATTCGACGTGAGTTTGAAGGGCTTACATGTCTCTGACCGCCCGTAGAGTTGACCTGACATGTGAGATCTTGCTTCCTCTCTCGCAGATCGACATCGATTCTCGACCCAACTCATCAAGAACAAATCCTCTCAAACTCGCTCTTAACCCTCACGCTCAACGCTCAATCCGAGATCTGTGTCTTGTCGAAACAAGGTGGGTTACCTATAGAAGCCGATGAAATCATGAGGGTTTTGGGAGTTGGAGTTGAGCGGGTGAAGGAGTTGGACGAGAAGATTAAGAGGGCGTTGGAGGAGGATTCGAGGAGACGAGTGAGGGAGGTGCGCCAGACTTTGAGCGACGTTGCTCGTCGTATGAATGACTTGGATGAGTCGCAATAGAGGCACGATTCCGAGTCCCTTGTCCCGGTGAGCTCGCTCTGCAGGTATCGCGCTCAAAATCGATCGGCGACCTTTTCGTTTCGCAAACGACTGCTTCTCGTTTCCCTTCCGGTCACGAGTAGAGACTGCCCTGAATCTACTGACCTCGGACTGCCGACTGCTGTCGTTGGACACCGTGTCCTCGCTCAAGGAAGAAACAGCTCAATCGAGGATTTTATCCTCTCGCGAGCGACTTGAGCCATTGTTGAGCGAGAGCTTTTCGCGGGTCAAGTCGGGTCGGTTTAAAATTAGTAACGCATAGACTCGTCTGACCGGTAAGCTGCACCACATTTCGGATCAGCTAGCTTCGTAAGTCTCTTTTCTCCCCTTCCACTCTACCATACACTCGCGACACTACAACTCGACGACAATCGGACGACGAAGACGACAAGACAATCTGGAGAAGTACATCGACCAGTCCAAATACTGATTAGAGATACAGTAACGCCAAGCCTCGAAGTTAGATTAGGAATTAGAGATCGCAGCAGGGTAGCCACCTCTCTCCCTCTTCCCATCCGACTTTCACCTGCATCATGGCATCCGCAGTGATACGAGCCATGTCATTCGGCGCCCTATCATCCTCATCTTCATCCGACGACCATCGCGGGAGAGGAGAAAGGGAAGGATCCTCATCACGTTCATCTTCGAAGAATCGCTACTCTAGAACTCTATCGAGGGAATCAACGTTGGAGTTAGATGACTCGCTCGGGCTAGAGAGGAGTTTGAGTAGGCTTAGTTTAGTCAGTTCGGCGACGAGTGGAGCAAAAGGTGGAATATTGATCAGCAGGTCAGTCCCTCCTCGTCCTCCTTCTGCTGCGCCCTGAACGCTGTGAAGAGAAGCTGACTACATATACCGATCATCTTCTCTTCCTTTGCTCTCTCGCGTTCCCCGTCGTTCGTCCTTCCCCACTTCCTCTTTCCGATTCTCTCCTTCCTTCGCCTCTCAGTCGATCTCGACCGTCTTCACCGAACCCACCAACGAACCGATCCCTCTCACACGATACGGATCAATCTAATCTATCCACCTCTGTCGGTTCCTCCTCCTCCGGGGGTCGCACCGGTCGACCTCTTCCTCCAATTCGAACTCATTCTTCGACCTCTACCGCTCCCTCCACGAATGATCCTCTCACTCCTTCTTCTCCTGGCTTCTCCGGTCCTCCTACGGTCCTACCATCCTCGGCCGTGAGGGAAGAATCCGT
Organism: Sporobolomyces salmoneus; assembly: GCF_050403485.1. Classification (NCBI taxonomy): domain Eukaryota; kingdom Fungi; phylum Basidiomycota; class Microbotryomycetes; order Sporidiobolales; family Sporidiobolaceae; genus Sporobolomyces; species Sporobolomyces salmoneus. The sequence goes on along the minus strand of NW_027481152.1, from coordinate 10,091 downwards.
CGAACGGAAGAAACCAACGATTAAATTCGCTCCTTTGCCTCAAATTCGACCGAGGAGTTACTCGACGGGAAGGAACGTCTGGGCTGAACATGATGATTCGACTGGGGGTAACGATGAGATGGGAGGAGAGTTCGCATTAGCCGAGGACGAATCGGGGTCGTTTGGAGGGAGACATTTAGTCAGGAGGGAAGACGGGAGTAGGATACCTTACGATGAGAACGGATTAGATGATGAGGAGGACGACGAGGATGATTACGACTCGCAGGAGGAGGAGGAAGGAGGTGGATTCAAGTTCAACCCGAGGAGACAATCGTGGACTGATTCCCTCGGAATGGGGTCAGTTTGGTTACTCAACAGCAGCGGCAGTGGACACAAACGAGACAAGAGTAGGGAGGTCGATGCAGACGCTGTCAGTCTCGGAAGCTCGGCGGGGAATGGATCAGATCATGGGTTGAGCTCTTCGGGGGGGAAGGAGAAAGAAAGTAGTGGTGGAGTCAGTAAAATCCTCAAACCGTTCCTGTTTGGTCGCAAGAAATCGCTCAAATCCTCCTCAAGATCATCGGCGACTACCTCGACGAACGTTGACGAGAATGGAGGCGCCGGATTATCGAGACAATCTTCCCGCGAATCTCAAGTCTCGAGGAAATCGAGCTCGAACGACACGACTCCTGAAGCTCTCACTCCTTTGAATCAAGAACCTCGACCGAAGGGTACGACTGGTATACCGATGCGTAAAGCCTCGACATGGGATTCGACAAACTCGACCGGTTCGAAAGGTTCAAACGCCTCACCCTCGAAAAAGAAGAAGAATCGACAATCTCTCGTTCCGACTACTTCTCCCCTTCCTCGAGATCCTTCTACACCTCAAATCATCTACTACGCTTCCCCGAATCGATCGACGAGACCCGCTCGAAGAGCTCAATACCCGCCCGTCGCTCAACGTTCTCGTACTGCTCCCAAACCCATCCGACAGACGAAAGTCGAAGAACCCGAGTTCAGTGAATGGGGATCGGTCGGAAGCGTTGGAAGTGTCGGGAGTCGAGGATCGGGAGGAAAGAGCGGAGTCGATGAAGATGAGGATGGAAGTGGAATGGCTTGGATTCGACGGAGACGAAAGGAGAGGGAAGAGAAGGAGAAGCGGGATCGCGAACTCGCTCTCGCGCAAGCTTCGATGACAGCAGAGCCTGAAGAAGAGGAGGAGGAGGTCCAATCGAATGAAAAGGAACCGGAGGACGAAGTTGTAAAACGAGCGATCAGTCAAAGTCCGAAACGACAAAGTACGGTCGACTCGACATTCTCCGTTACTTCGAGTGCTTCGACTATTCGACCTTCGACTCCGAAGATCATGAGCGGACTCAGTCTGTCGAGACCGGCCGAAGCTGACGGAGCAGTACCGACTTCTCATGTCGCTGAACCCGAATCGGAGGATGAGGACAACTCTGAGGTAGAGGGATCGGAAGATGAAAGAGAAGATGACGACGATCTCGATGAGGAAGAACTTGCTCAAGAGGAAGCACTCGCCGAGGCTGCTCGTCGGACCGCAAAGGGTGCAGGTGAGTCATTCTCGCTCGTCCCTTCTTGCGCTTGTCTCTTTGCTGACTCTCACTTGTGTCAGGCGCCGAGAGGTATCACTCGACGACTCACGAGAACGTCCTTCACGTTCCGAACGACTCTCCCGCTCGTTAATTCTCTCAGCGAAGACTCACCTTTCGCCGTCAAGTCTCGACACTTGAGTCTCTCTCGCCCTGTCAGAGCTCGACACTGTAACTACTACCCCCAGATAGCCTCGCCGTTCAGGCGCACTGTACACACTAAATGATGAATGTCGTTTTTTTCTTCTATTCGTTTTTTTCGTTCGAATTGGTTGTTGCAATTAGCTTTTCTCTCCGTCTTGTCTATGTAGCTCGTAGCCGTGTATGTATTGACCAGCTGTCCGCGATCAACGTTAACTCTGAATTGGGTTTCGCGCGCCCCACAAAGCGACTCTCCTCTTTCTCCTCCCTTATCTCGCCTCGCTTAACTCGCTTCTTCGAATTTCTACCTCGCTAGACCAGCCAAGATGTCACAGAAGGTCGTCATGGTCACTGGATGCTCGGAAGGAGGCATAGGGTGAGTCAATTGCACTTCTCAGATGAAGCCGTTTACCGGCAATCCCACCACATCAGGGACAGCGAGACGCACCTCGCCGAGACCTTTGAGGTATTTGATGGGCTCAGTACCGTCCTGCCCTTCTGCTCCGAAGTTGAGCTGACGACTTTGTCCTCTTCCGTCTTGCTTTTCGTCCTCCTCCGTCCTATCCCCTCTCTCCTGTCCTCTCTCCCTCTCCTACCCTGGTCTCTTCGCTCTCTCCTATCACAGTTACGCACTCTGCCAAGAGTTCAGTCGCAAAAACTGTATCGTCTACGCAACCGCTCGTCGACTCTCTTCAATCGAATCTCTCCCTCCCTCAGTCCACAAGCTCGCTCTCGACGTCCTCTCGCTCGAATCCTGCAACGCTGCCGTCGAGCAAATCATTAGAGAACAAGGAAGGATCGACGTGCTCGTGAACAATGCGGGAGCTGGAGGAACAGGAGCTTTGTTGGATGCCGAGCTCGAAAGTGATGAAGGGGCGAAAGCTACTGTATGTCATTCGCCCCTCTCCCGTTGACGTAGGCTGACGAATCTCTGTACCGTCGAATCAGTTCGAAACGAACGTATGGGCACCTTTGAGGCTTTCAAAACTCGTCGTCCCTCACATGGTCGAAAAGCGTTCCGGCCTCGTAATCAACGTCGGATCAATCGTCGGAAACGTCGCTACCCCTTGGAGCGGTATTTATTGCGCATCGAAGGCGGCATTGCACAGTTTGACAGAGACGTTACGAATGGAAGTGAAAGGTTTCGGAGTCAATGTCATGCTCATTGCTCCAGGTTCGTCGTCTCCCGCCATCTCTCATTTGGACTGGAACGTGGCTGATGAAGGGCTTCCGATGATCAGGCGCGATTACGAGTCAGTTTGGGAAAAAACAAATGGGTTCTTTCAAAATGCCCGAAGGTAAGGCTACTCTTCGCGGTAACCTCACATATGACACTGACTTTTCCTCGCTACTCGCTCTCCGTTCTGTTCCCCTTGATAGACACCCTCTATCGAGATGTCGCGGACGAGATCGCAAAACGAGCTGAAATCTCGCAACGACAAGGTGAACTCTCCCACTTTTTACTTTCTCGCCTCTTCGTGCTTATGTATTTCGCGGTCGCCAGATCACACGACACCGGCGCCCGTTCTCGCTTCGGGTATCGTCTCACGCGCACTCTCTTCCTCTCCCGCGACTTATTACACTGCGGGAGGAAAGAGTTGGATCTTTTGGTTGTTCGAACGGATTCCGCGATCCATTGTCTGGTTCCTGTTGAGTAGGCAATTGGGGACTTACAAGGTTGGGCAGAAAAGGCTTAGGAAGTAATCTGTCGTCTCGTCGTTGCAATTCAGCTGTGATTCAGTGCTCAAACGCTGCGGCTTGCCTTACGAGCTCAGACTGCGTGATAGAATCTGCGTCAACCGATGAGGTCATGTTGAAACGCTCGAAATTCCTGAATTTGGTCAAGTTCCTTTTCTTCCCACTCCACCCACTTCGCTCTTCCGACTCCAGCTCCACTACTCATCTAATACACTACAACCCAAGTTAATCAAGATGGTTTCAGCACGAGTCATCAAACTCACCCTCGCCCCGATTCTACTCCTCTCAGTCTTGGCTTCAATCGTCTCTCTCGCGATCTCTGCTTCCCTCGAAGCGCACTGGCGTAACGTCGGATTCCCCAACATCTCGTACCGCGATCGAGAGAGGATTTTGCTCGCAGCATCGGTGTGGACTGTCATCGTTTCGAGTAAGTGCACAACAAACTCTTAAACTCCTCCCTGAGAGCCGTACTAACGCAGATCCCGTATAGTCTACGCACTCATCGGAGCCGTCGCTTTCCCTGGGTCCCCCGCTTTCGGTATCGTCTTCGTTCTCGTCGCATTCGCCATTTCTTTCGTAAGTTTCTCCCTCTCTTTCTCCCCACTTTTCCCGTTCGTCGATATTCACGGTACTGTGTCTGTACAGATCCTCTACCTCATCGGAGCTTCCTCTCTCACCGCTTTGACCGACAAGACCAACTGTGGAAACGTCGATTGGTCAAGATGCAACGTAACTAAGGGTCTCGTCGCTATTTCGTGCGTCTTTCCAGCTCGTTCTCCCTGAGAAGCTCGATACTGACATCGCGTGCGTTACAGGTGGATCGAAACGATCTTCGTCTTCATCATTCTCCTCTACACCATCTACCTCGGAATTAAAGCTTCCCGAAGTGGACCCGTCTCGCTCAAACGAGCCGCTCTCACCGACGCCTAAACGTCCTCTCCTCCTCCTCCGTGCCCTCCTCCGATCAACCTCCTTGCGCGAATACCAAAGAAAAGAAAATCATCTGTTTTGCTGCTCTCTTCTTTTCCAACACTTTCTGTGATTATAAACAAACCTTTTTTTCACGATTCCCCTCCCATGAGCCTGCGTTACACCTTGATTTGTTCTGCTAAGTACCTCCTACCCCCCTAATATTGATAATCTGTAACCAGGAATCAGTTCAAGTTGTCGTTTGATCCGAGTAGATTCGAAGTTTCCATCGAGAGAGTTCGAGGTTCACCGACCGTTGTCGACATATCTGTGAAGCCCAAGGTTACCGAATCTCTTGCATCTTGATCGATGCTTTGTCAATGGCGTTCGAAGCGATTCTCTCGACGCTTTCCGGGACAGGCTAATTGCGGGCCTGCAAGGACAAACTCACTTGCATGTGATTAAGAGAGAGTCTATCTATCTGAGATAAGACACGAGCAAGATAGGCACGAAATTCCGGCGAGACAGAGTCGAAAGACAGATACAAAACGAGAGGGATCCTATTCACAAATCGGAGAAATGATATTATATCGAGAAACGAGCTCTACTGTTGCTCTTGCTGCTCCTTCGAGTCTCCCTCCTCTTTCTCATGCGTTGAGCCTCTGACCTCGTCTTGACCTTTCTCGCTCTTCCTTTCCTTCTCCTCTTTCGTCTTCTCCGCATCTTTGTGACTCGCTTGCTTCGCATCCGTCCCCTTTCCTTCCTCTTCTTCCGTATCGATCGCTCCTGATTTGAACCTGTACACTCCGAGATCATTGTCGGTACGTTCATGAACGATCGAGAGGCGCTGGAGCTCGGTGATGAAGTTTTCGAGCATGGAGTCCTTGTGAGAACGTCGTTTACGTCCGAGATTCTGTAAAGAGGGATCGAAATCGGTGAGCACGAGCAGCCGTAAAGAGAAGATGAGAAAATGAGACGTACCGCGAGCCAGGGAATTCGATTGAGGACAAAGTCTGAAGAGAAACAGAGGTCAGAACACAATCTCTCGCACTTCGTCGTGTTGCTAGTGAGATGCGAAACGTACAGACCATCGCGACGACAACGGTGACTCCGACAGAAAAGGCCCAAACTCGAATCAAAGTGACGATATCGACCCAGCCTCCCTTACGAGGAGCAGGGCCACTCAACCATCCGAGCGCGGCAAAGACTGAGAGCGACGTCGAGGGTTATCAGCTTAGCTGGAACGGTCACTAGAGAACGGAGCAAACTCACCAGTCGCGAGAATATCGACACCGAAAACAGCTCCAACCAGTTGCCACGACGGAAGCGAGATTTTGCCGGAATCGGGAGACGTGTCGACTACACAAAGGGAAAAGACAGTGAGTAGCGCACTCTACTGGCGAGAGTGCGGAGTGGGAGCGTACCTCGAGTGACGAGAATCAACCAACTCTCGGTGAGCGCAACTTCAAGGAAGAGGATCTCCTGAATCGAACCATAATTCTGAATGATACCGCCAGTTCCCTCGGCTCCGCCCAAGAATAGGGTACCTCGAGCAATCCAGGTTCCAGCTGCCAAAAGTCCTCCGAGAATGACTGAGATAACCCAGATCTTTCCGAGTTGCCACTCCGTCGGTCGTCTTGCTGATTGCGAGTTATCGTAAGCGATCGCAATCGTAGCGACGTCGGCGAAAATAGCGAGGAATACGATCAGGTCGACCCGAATGGTTTCACTGCTCAGTAGCAAGTGGAAAGAGAGGTCAGATAGCTGTTCAGGCTCCGTATCCGAGTCATGCATCTTAACAGGAAGAGAGAGAATCGAAACTTACTTGAGAATAAGCATTGACAGGAGCAAGTAGATTTCGAGGTGAAGACAGAGAGCGATACGGTACTGGATGTAGGCTCGCATGCGGTGGAAGATCTCGCGAGAAACCTTGACCGCTGTGATGATCGTCGACAACCCCTCGTCGAGGAAGACGATATCAGCAGCCGATTGTGCCGCTGAAGACGCTCCCTCGACCGCGATTCCGCAATCTGCCTTCTTCCTGTATCGCGCAAAGTGGATGAGCAGACGCATACGAGGGACAGAGATGGAGAGACTTACAAAGCAGGAGCGTCGTTCACACCGTCTCCAGTCATCGCTACCAAATGACCTCGCATCTTGAGCATCTCGACCACTTGATACTTGTGCTCCGGGAAAACTTCGGCAAACTGTAGAGGAGAACAGTGTTGACGTTTCGTGAGCTCACTCCGAGACAATGATCAGCGAAGAAGACGGGAAAGACTTACGCCGTCTGCAGCTTCGAGGAAATCGGTCACTTCTGATCCAGTCATGCCACCTCCGAGAAGCCTTTCAGAATCGTATACCTTGTCGCCGAGCGCGAGTTGTCGACAAGTTTCTTTGGCGATTGCGACGGCATCTCCAGTGAGCATCTTGATCGAGATTCCCAGGTCTTGAGCTTCGCGGACGGTCGCAGGGGTATCGTGACGGGGAGGATCAGACATCGAGATCAATCCGAGTAGTTCCCAATCTTTACCCTCCTCTTTGATCGCGACTCCGAGAGAGCGGAAACCTCGAGAAGCGAACGTGTGAGTTTTCGCTCGATAATCGCGCGCAACCTGTTTGTCGAATTGTCGAAGTCGGAGGATCGCGTTCGGGGCTCCTTTCGCGCAAGTGTACTTCTTTCCTTCCCCGTCTTCCACTTCAGCCGTGATACGTTTCGAGACAGGATCGAAGGGAGTGAACTTGTGCGTTTTCCAACCTCGTTTGAGAATCTCTTGAGCCTTGGGATAGTCTTTGAGGGAGGTAACGGTGACCTTGTCGATCGGATCGAGCGCTTTGATGTTCTGTCCGACAGCAGTTAACGTATCAGCGCAGAAGCGGAAACGAGAAGAAGGGAGTTGAGCCTACGTGAGACGAGGAAAGTACGGCGACAGCCATAAACCAGTTGATGTCGACGCCCTCGGCGACGTAAGGATCGTTCAGAGATAACTTGTTCGCGGTGAGGGTACCAGTCTTATCCGAACAGAGAATGTCGACTCCCGCGAGCGATTCGATCGCAGTCAACTTCTGTACAATCGCTTTTTGTTTCGCGAGGTAGGCGGCACCGACCGCCATTGTCGTAGTCGTAACGCAAGGAAGACCGACGGGAACTCCGATGATGAGGAAGATAAGTGCGTATACGAGCAAATTCTGTTTGTGTTTAGAAGCGTTAGTGTCCAAGCGCAAAGACCAGAACGAGGAGGGACTCACGTTCTGTCTCGGTGAAGCGATTCCAATCGATCTGAAGAATCCTCCGATCAACATTGCGAGAATGAAGACTGCGACCAGGACGAGAAGCGAGTTCCCGATTCCGTTGAGAACTTGTTTGAAGTGACCTTCGTCGTTCGAACCCGTTACGAGAGAAGCTGTTTTCCCGACGAATGAACCTCGTGCACTCGCCGTGACGATTCCGAGGAACTTGCCACGCTTAACTCCGCAGGTGTAATAGAGAGTGTCTCCGAGGAATTTGTCAACAGGTAAGGATTCTCCCGTGATCGCAGATTGATCAACGGAACCGATGCTCGAGCCCTTGAGATCTTTCGACTTGCCACCTCCGCTCGAATCGTCTTCGTCGTCCGAGTCGTCGTCTTCGCTCCCCTTCTTCTTCGATTTCTTGAGCTTGTCGATTTGCGCTAAGCGATCATAAACGTCCTTGTTGTCGCGATCTTCGTAGCTAGAGATGAGTTTCGCTTCTGCCGGAATCGTTTGAGCTTCGTCGAGAACGATGATATCACCCGGAACGACCTCGCGAGCTTCGATTTCGCTCTCTTTTCCGTTTCGAATGACCGTTGCCTTGAGTGCGATTCCCGCTTTGAGCTTTTCGACAATGTCACCGGCTTGTTTCTCTTGATACCATCCGACGAAAGCGTTGAGCATCAAGATTCCGATCTAGGTGAAGAAGGAAAGTTAGCTACGAACGGTACGAGAGACTACATAGATACGGTGTTTAAGAGCGCTACTTACGATAACTCCAAAATCGATCCAATCGCGAAGACCAGCGGCGAGAATGACTGCCACCTCCATCGCCCAAAGAATCGGTCCATTGAAGAAGGAAAGGAATTTCAGGATCTGATTTTCGCGAGGACTGTCGCACATCGATTGAAAGAAGTCAGAGAATGGTCAAGAGTTGATCACGGATACGGTCGAGGATTGAGAGCATTCGAAGATTCGGAGACTTGAGAAATAGCATGCTAAGACGAAAGCTAGACTTACCTCTCGAGCTCATTGTAACCGAATTGTGAACGACGTTTCTCAACCTCAGCATCACTCAATCCTTGAGCATGATCGGTTTGAAGCCAATCCTGAGGAACCTGGATTCAAGGAACCGAAGAGCAATAAGCACGACTGTGAGAAACGAATCCCCAAGATCTCCTTTTCAGTTCGATCGAAAGGGCCTCACCTTTCGATCTCCAGTACCTTGCACCCTAACTTTCTTCCACGGAGCGTACCACAGTCTCTTCTCGTGGTCGCCGCTATCTTCTTCTTCATCTTCGTTTCCTCCTCGTTTCGATCTTTCCGCTTCATAAGCGACGAATTGTAAAAGTTGTTCGTATTCATCTCCTTTGTACTCGGGACCTACAGCATCGAAAGCCAAACACAGAGGCAGGAGAGGAAAAGCGTGAGGCAAGCGAAGGTCAGTGCGAGGAACGGTTGAGATTCTGACAATACTCGGTCGAGCGAGCGAAAGAGAGAGAGAAGTCGCTCACCTTTCTCCTGTTCGACGACGGTATCGTTCGATTCAACATCGGCATCTTGTTTCTTGTTGCTGCCTTTGCGGTGTCGAATCCCCATCTTTTCGCAACTTCGTCGTCAGGTTGAGAGCTGCGCGTTGTGAGAGACTGTCGTCGGCAGGTGCGTAAGAGGTGACTTATCGAGATCCGAGTCGAGAGCGGTGGAAACGGAGAGGGAGAGTGGCAGATAAGAGCGAGTCGATAGGTGGAGAAGTTCAAGAGGGAGAAACGTCAAAGCGAGGTGTCTCCGACCCGAACCGCGAGCGAGAAAAAGACCGCCAACCGAGCGAAGAAGCTGTCACTGTTAATTCCCAATTGAGTACATTTCGGCGGCATCGTGGTATCTGCGGTTGAGCGCAGCCTAAGAATGGAAGTTGGTTGACTTCGGCGAAACGAGATTTGATGCTGTATTTCGCATGGGCAGTTCGCCTCCGGCCGACAAGTTCTCTTCCCAGAATACAAAAAAAAAAAAGGATGGGCTCAATCAAACGAAACTATGTGAACAATAACCATATCATGACAGACTCCCATGCGAAAGTCAGCAACGGGGGAGAGAAGGGAAAAAGAGAGTGACGCGAACTCACACAAGCTTAGGACTCCAGTCGTCCGGTTGACAGTGGTATTCAACGGGGGACTCCTGCACGCGACGATTCCCATTTAGCTCATCTGGAGGAGAAGGGAAGGGAGAGAGGAGAGAGAGACTAACCAATAGTTGATTCAACTCTAGGTCGCATGATTTCATTCACGTTTGATCTTCTGACAACGAGCGACTCCTTCTGTCAGAGAGTACACAAGGAGAGAGTCAGCTGCTGCTCGACGACGATGAGAGAGAGCGAGTGAGAGCGAGAGAGGTATGCACTTGAGAGATCCCTGCGTTGCCAGCTGGCTACACCCTGACTGACCACGAGGACACCTTCCACTCACTTCGAGTCTTGCTTGAACGAGTTGACAGTCGAAGCGGAGAAGGGGGTCGAGTGAAGAA